>NC_138992.1:0-561000 GCF_964341445.2 Mesoplodon mirus
AGCCCTACACCTTACCCTACGCCGTAGCCTACTCCTGGCCCGTACGCTGCCACTGACCGGTGCGTCGGCACGTAGACTGACCCTCCCACCTTTCTGTACCCTCACCTGTACCCTAAGCCATGCCGTTCCCTAACCCTAACCCTAGCCTGGAACGGAATCCCACCACGAGCCGTACACCTTACCCTACGCCGTAGCCTACTCCTGGCCCGTACGCTGGCACTGACCCGTGCGTCAGCACGTAGCCTGACCCTCCCACGTTTCCGTACCCTCACCTGTGCCCTAAGCCTTGCCGTTCCCTAACCCTACACCTAGCCCTCAACGGAAACCCACCACCAGCCCTACACCTTACCCTACGCCGTAGCCTACTCCTGGCCCGAACGCTGGCACTGACCATGCGTCAGTGCGTAGCCTGACCCTCCCACGTTTCCATACCCTCACCTGTGCCCTAAGCCTTGCCGTTCCCTAACCCTAACCCTAGCCCGGAACGGAAACCCACCACCAGCCCTACACCTTACCCTACGCCGTACCCTACTCCTGGCCCGTAAACTGGCACTGACCCGTGCGTCAGCACGTAGCCTGACCCTCCCACGTTTCCGTACCCTCACCTGTGCCCTAAGCCTTGCCGTTCCCTAACCCTAACCCTAGCCCAGAACGGAAACCCACCACCAGCCGTACAACTTGCCCTACATCGTACCCTACTCCTGGCCCGAACGCTGGCACTGACCCGTACTGGGGCTCGGGCTAGGACTGGGGCTGGGTCTAGGGCTAGGGATAGGGATAGGGCTGGGCCTGGTGCTTGGTCTATGGCTGGGGCTTGGGCTGGGGCTAGGGCTAGGCCCTTAGTTAAGAATAGTGTTTAGGGCTTCCCTGGTGGCGCAGTGGTTGGGAGTCCGCCTGCCGATGCAGGGGACACGGATTCGTGCCCCGGTCCGTGAGGATCCCACGTGCCGCGGAGCGGCTGGGCCCGTGAGCCATGGCCGCTGAGCCTGCGCGTCCGGAGCCTGTGCTCCGCAACGGGAGAGGCCACAACAGGGAGAGGCCCGCGTACCGCAAAAAAAAAAAAAAAATATATATATATATATATATATATATATAAAAAGAATAGTGTTTAGACCTTAGTTAATGTCACTGTAAGGGCCTTAGTTTTAGCATCAGAGCTTTCGTTAGGTATAATGACAGGGCCTGAGTTAGTAGTAGTGTCAAGGCCTGAGTTAAAGATAGTGTCAGGGCAAGGCCTAGGAGAAGCATAAGGGCCTTTGTAGGATAAGCATCAGAGGCAGGGGCTCGGGTTGCGGTTGGGGCTGGGACTGGGGCTGGGCTGGGGCTGGTACTGGGCCTGGGGCTGGGGCAGGGGCTGGGGCTGGGGCTAGCGCTAGGGCTAGGGCTAGGCCATTAGTTAGGAATAGTGTCAAGGCCTTAGTTAGTGTCACTGTCAGGGCCTTAGTTAGGGTTAGCATCAGAGCTTTCGTTAGGTATAATGACAGGGCCTGAGTTAGAAGTAGTGTCAGTGCCTTAGTGACGGACAGTCTCAGGGCCTCGGTTAGGATGAGCGTCAGAGCTTTTTTTATGTATAATGGCAGGGCCAGAGTTAGGAGGACATTCAGTCCTTTAGACAGGGACACTGTCAGAGCCTTAGTTAGGGACAGTATCACGGCCTGAGTTAGTAGTAGTGTCAAGGCCTGAGTTAAGGACACTGTCAGGGCAAGGCTTGGAGGAGCATAAGGGCCTCTGTAGAATCAGCATCAGGGGCTGGGGTTGGACCTGGGGCTGGGGCTAGGGCTGGGGCTGGGGCTGGGGCTGGGGCTGGGGCTGGGGCTGGAGCTGGGGCTGAGGCTAAGGCTAGGGCTGGGCCTAGGGCTGGGGCAGGGGCTAGGTTTATGGCTAGGCCCGTAGTTAGGAATAAGGTCAAGGCCTTACTTAAGGACAGTCTCAGGGCAAGGCCTAGGAGGAGCACAAAGGCCTCTATACGATCAGCATGAGGGGATGGGGCTGCCGCTGGGGCTGGACCTGGGGCCTTAGTTAGAAATAGTGTCAAGGCCTTAGTAACCCCATTGTCAGGAGAAGGCCTAAGATGATCGCAAAGGCCTCTATAGGATCAGCATAAGGGGCTAGGCCTGGGGCTGGGGATGGGACGGTGGTTGGGGCTAGGGCTGGGACTGCGGCTACGGCTAGGGCTGGGGCTGGGGCTGGGGCTTGGGCTCGGGCTGGGGCTGGGGCTAGGGCTGAGGCTGGGGCTAGGGCTGGGGCTGGGGCTAGTGCTGGAGCTGGCGCTGGGGCTAGGGCTGGGGCTAGGGCTAGGGCTGCGGCTAGGGCTGGGGCTGGGGCTGGAGCTAGGTTTAGGGCTCGGGCCTTATTTAGGAATAGGGCCAAGGCCTTACTTAAGGAATGTGTGAGGGCAAGGCCTAAGAGGAGCATAAAGGCCTCTATAGAATCAGCATCAGGGGCTGGGCCTGCGGCTGGGGCTGGACCTGGGGCCTTAGTTAGAAATAGTGTCAAGGCCTTAGTTACCACATTGTCAGGGGAAGGCCTAGGAGGATGGCAAGGGCCTCTATAGGATCAGCAACAGGGGCTAGGGCTGGTGCTCGGGCTAGGGCTGGGGTTGGGGCTAGGGCTGGAGCTGGGGCTAGGAGTCGGGCTAGGGCTGGGGCCTTAGTGTCACTGTCAGGGCCTTAGTTAGGTATAGCATCAGAGCTTTCGTTAGGTATAATGACAGGGCCTGAGTTAGTAGTACTGTCAAGGCCTGAATTAACGACAGTGTCAGGGCAAGGCCTAGGAGGAGCATAAGGGCCTCTGTAGGATCAGCATCACGGGCTAGGGTTGGGCCTGGGGCTGTGGCTGGGGCTAGGGCTAGGGCTAGGTCTGTGGCTGGGGCTGGGGCTGGAGCTGGGGCTTCGGCTGGAGCAGGGGCTGAGGCTAAGGCTAGGGCTGGGTCTGGGGTTAGTGCTGGGCCTGGGGCTGGGGCTTGGGCTGGGGCTGAGGCTAAGGCTCGGGCTGGGGCTGGGGCTAGGGCTGGGACTGCGGCTAGGGCTAGGGCTGGGGCTGAGGCTTGGGCTCGGGCTGGGGCTGGGGCTAGGGCTGGGGCTAGGGCTGGGGCTAGGGCTAGGGCTGGGTCTGGGGCTAGTGCTGTGGCTGGGGCTGGGGCTGGGGCTCGGGCTGGGGCTGGGCCTGGGCCTGGGGCTGGGACTGGGGGTAGGGCTAGGGCTGCGGCTAGGGCTGGGGCTGGGGCTAGTGCTGGGGCTGGGGCTGGGACTGGGGCTAGGGCTGGGGCTGGGGCTGGGGCTGGGGCTAGGGCTGGGGCTGGGGCTGGGGCTGGCGGTAGGTTTAGTTCTAGGCCCTTAGTTAGGAATAGGGTCAAGGCCTTACTTAAGGACAGTGTCAGGGCAAGAACTAGGAGGAGCATAAAGGCCTCTATAGGATCAGCATCAGGGGCTGGGGCTGCGGCTGGGGCTGGACCTGGGGCCTTAGTTAGAAACAGTGTCAAGGCCTTAGTTACCACATTGTCAGGGGAAGGCCTAGGAGGATCGCAAGGGCCTCTATAGGATCAGCATAAGGGGCTAGGAATGGGGCTGGGGCGGGGGCGGGGGTTGGGGCTAGGGCTGGGACTGCGGCTGAGGCTGGGGATTGGGCTCGGGCTGGGGCTAGGGCTGGGGCTGGGGCTAGGGCTGGGTCTGGGGCTAGTGCTGTGGCTGGGGCTGGGGCTGGGACTGTGACTGGGCCTAGGGCTAGGGCTAGGGCTAGGGCTGCGGCTAGGGCTGGGGCTGGGGCTGGGGCTTGGTTTAGGGCTAGGGCCTTAGTTAGGAATAGGGTCAAGGCCTTACTTAAGGACTGTGTCAGTGCAAGGCCTAGGAGGAGCATAAAGGCCTCTATAGGATCAGCATCAGGGGCTGGGGCTGCGGCTGGGGCTGGACCTGGGGCCTTAGTTAGAAATAGCGTCAAGGCCTTAGTTACCACATTGTCAGGAGAAGGCCTAGGAGGATCATAAGGGCCCCTATAGGATCAGCATCAGGGGCTAGGGATGGGGCTGGGGCTAGGTCTGGGGTTGGGGCTAGGGCTTGAGCTGGGGCTAGGGCTGGACCTGGGGCTAGGGGTCAGGCTAGGGCTGGGGCCTTAGTTAGTGTCACTGTCAGGGCCTCAGTTAGGTTTAGCATCACAGCTTTCTTTAGGTATAATGACAGGGCCTGAGTTAGTAGTACTGTCAAGGCCTGAGTTAAGGACCGTGTCAGGGCAAGGCCGAGGAGGAGCATAAAGGCCTCTATAGGATCACCATCAGGGGCTGGGGCTGCGGCTGAGGCTGGACTTGGGGCCTTAGTTAGAAATAGTGTCAAAGCCTTAGTTACCACATTGTCAGGGGAAGGCCTAGGAGGATCGCAAGGGCCTCTAAGGGATCAGCATAAGGGGCTAGGAATGGGGCTGGGGCTGGGGCGGGGGTTGGGGCTAGGGCTGGGTCTGGGGCTAGTGCTGGGCCTGGGGCTGGGGCTGGGGTTGGGGCTGGGGCTGGGGCTGTGGCTAGGGCTAGTGCTGGGGCTGGGGATGGGGATGGGGCAGGGTTTGGTCTGGAGAGAGTCCTGGGGCTGGGGCTGGAGCTGGGGCTGGGGCTGGGACTGGGGCTAGGGCTAGGGCTAGTGCTGGGTCGGGGCTAGGACTGGGGCTAGGGCTGGGCTGCGGCTCGGCCTGGGTCTGGGACTAGTGCTGGGGCTGGGGCTGGGGCTAGGACTGGGGCTAGGGCTGGGCTCCGGCTAGGCCTGGGTCTGGGGCTAGTGCTGGGGCTGGGGCTGGGGCTGGGCCTGGGGCTAGGACTGGGGCTAGGGCTAGGGCTGGGCCTGGGTCTGGGGCTAGGGCTAGGGCTAGGGCTAGGGCTGCGGCTAGGGCTGGGGTTGGTGCTGTGGCTGGGGTTGAGGCTAAGGCTAGGGCTGGGTCTGGGGCTAGTGCTGGGGCTGGGGCGGGGGCTGGGGCTGGGCCTGGGGCTGCGGCTAGGGCTAGGGCTGGGGCTAGGGCTGGGGCTAGGGCTGGGGCTTGGGCTCGAGCTGGGGCTACGTTTAGGGCTAGGGCTTTGGTTAGGAAAAGGGTCAAGGCCTTACTTAAGGACTGTGTCAGGGCAAGGCCTCAGAGGAGCATAAAGGCCTCTATAGGATCAGCATCAGGGGATGGGGCTGCGGCTGGGGCTGGATCTGGGGCCTTAGTTAGAAATAGCGTCAAGGCCTTAGTTACCACATTGTCAGGAGAAGGCCTAGGAGGATCATAAGGGCCTCTATAGGATCAGCATCAAGGGCTAGACCTGGGGCTGGGGCTAGGGCTGGTGTTGGGTCTAGGGCTGGGAATGCGGCTGCGGCTAGGGCTAGGGCTGGGGCTGCGGCTTGGGCTCGGGCTGGGACTGGGGCTAGGGCTGGGGCTTGGGCTGGCGCTGAGGCTGGGGCTAGGTTTAGGGCTAGGCCCTTAGTTAGGAATAGGGTCATGGCCTTACTTAAGGACAGTGTCAGGGCAAGGCCTAGGAGGATCGCAAGGGCCTCTATAGGATCAGCATCAGGGGCTGGGGCTGGAGCTGGGGCGGGGGTTGGGGCTAGGGCTGGGACTGCGGCTGCAGCTAGGGCTAGGGTTGGGGCTGGGGCTGGGGCTAGGGCTGGAGCTGGGCTGAGGCTAAGGCTAGGGCTGTGTCTGGGGCTAGTGCTGGGGCTGGGGCTGGGGCTAGTGCTGGGGCTGGGGCTGGGGCTAGGGCTGGGCCTGGGGCTAGTGCTGGGGCTGGGGCTGCGGCTAGGGCTAGGGCTAGGGCTAGGGCTGGGGCTGGGGCTGCAGCTAGGTTTAGGGCTAGGCCCTTAATTAGGAATAGGATCAAGGCCTTACTTAAGGACAGTGTCAGGGCAAGGCCTAGGAGGAGCATAAAGGCCTCTATAGGATCAGCATCAGGGGCTGGGGCGGCGGCTGGGGATGGACCTGGGGCCTTAGTTAGAAATAGTGTCAAGGCCTTAGTTACCACATTGTCAGGAGAAGGCGTAGGAGGATCATAAGGGCCTCTATAGGATCAGCATCAGGGGCTACGCCTGGGGCTGGGGCTAGGGCTGGGGTTGGGGCTAGGGTTGGGACTGCGGCTGCATCTAGGGCTAGGGCTGGGTCTGCGGCTTGGGCTTGGGCTGGAGCTGGGGCTAGGGCTGCGGCTAGGGCTGGGACTGGGTCTAGGGCTGGGTCTGGGGCTAGTGCTGTGGATGGGGCTGTGGCTGGGGCTGGGGCTGGGGCTGGGGCTGGGACTGGGGCTAGGGCTAGGGCTAGGGCTGCGGCTAGGGCTGGGTCTGGGTCTGGGCCTGGGACTGGGGCTGGGGCTGGGGATAGGGCTGGGGATAGGCCTGGGGCTAAGGCTGGGGCTGGGGCTGGGGCTAGGTTTAGGGCTAGGCCCTTAGTTAGGAATAGGGTCATGGCCTTACTTAAGGACAGTGTCAGGGCAAGGCCTAGGAGGAGCACAAAGGCCTCTATAGGATCAGCATCAGGGGATGGGGCTGCGGCTGGGGCTGGACCTGGGGCCTTAGTTAGAAATAGTGTCAAGGCCTTAGTTACCACATTGTCAGGGGAAGGCCTAGGAGGATTGCAAGGACCTCTATAGGATCAGCATAATGGGCTAGGGCTGGGGCTGGGGCGGGGTTGGGGCTTGGGCTCGGACTGGGGCTGGGGCATGCGCTGGGTCTAGGGCTGGGGCTGGGGCTAGGGCTGGGGCTGGGGCTAGTGCTGGGGCTGGGGCTGGGGCTGTGACTGGGGCTGGGGCTGGGGCTGCGGCTAGGGCTGGGGCTTGGGCTAGTGCTGGGACTGGGACTGGGGCTGGGGCTGGGGCTAGGACTGGTGCTTGGGCTGGGGCTGGGGCTAGGGCTGGGTCTGCGGCTAATGCTGTGGCTGGGGCTGGGGCTGGGCCTGGGGCTGAGACTGGGGCTAGGGCTAGGGCTGGGGCTGGGGCTGGGGCTGTGGCTTGGGCTTCGGCTCGAGCTGGGTCTGGGGCTAGGGCTGGGGCTAGGGCTGGGGCTGGGGCTAGGGCTGGGCCTGGGGCTAGTGCTGGGGCTGGGGTTGGGGCTGGGGCTGGGGTTGGGGCTGGGGCTGGGGCTGGGGCTGCGGCTAGGGCTGCGGCTAGGGCTGGGGCTGGGGCTGGGGCTGGGGCTCGGGCTAGGGCTGGGGCTAGGACTGGGGCTGGGGCTGGGGCTAGGTTTAGGGCTAGGCCCTTAGTTAGGAATAGGGTCAAGGCCTTACTTAAGGACAGTGTCAGGGCAAGGCCTAGGAGGAGCACAAAGGCCTCTATACGATCAGCATCAGGGGATGGGGCTGCGGCTGGGGCTGGACTTGGGGCCTTAGTTAGAAATAGTGTCAAGGCCTTAGTTACCACATTGTCAGGGGAAGGCCTAGGAGGATCGCAAGGGCCTCTATAGGATAAGCATAAGGGGCTAGGGCTGGGGCTGGGGCTGGAGCTGGGGCTGGGGCTACTGCTGGGGCTGGGGCTGGGGCTGGGACTGGGGCTACGGCTAGGGCTAGTGCTGTGGCTAGGGCTGGGGCTGGGGCAGGGGCCGGGCCGGGGGCTCGGCCTGGGGCTGCGACTAGGGCTAGGGCTAGGGCTGGGGATAGGACTGGGGCTGGGGCTGGGGCTAGGTTTAGGGCTAGGCTCTTAGTTGGGTATAGGGTCAAGGCCTTACTTAAGGACATTGTCAGGGCAAAGCCTAGGAGGAGCATAAAGGCCTCTATAAGATCAGCATCAGGGGATGGGGCTGAGGCTGGGGATGGGGCTGGGGCTGGGGCTAGGGTTGGGACTGCGGCTGCAGCTAGGTATAGGGCTGAGGCTGGGGCTTGGGCTCGGGCTGGTGCTGGGCCTGGGGCTGGGGCTGGGGCTGGTACTGGGGCTGGGGCTAGGTTTAGGGCTAGGCCCTTAGTTAGGAATATGGTCATGGCCTTACTTAAGGACAGTGTCAGGGCAAGGCCTAGGAGGATCGCAAGGGCCTCTATAGGATCAGCATCAGGGGCTGGGGCTGGGGCGGGGGTTGGGGCTAGGGCTGGGACTGCGGCTGCGGCGAGGACAAGGATTGGGGCTGGGGCTGGGGCTTGGGCTCGGGCTGGGGCTGGGGCTGGGGCTGGTCCTGGGTCTAGGGCTGGGGCTGGGGCCACTGCTGGGGCTGGGGCTGGGGCTGTAACTGGGGCTAGGGCTAGGGCTGTGGCTAGTGCTGGGGCTGGGGCTGGGGCTGGGGCTAGTCCTGGGGCTGGGACTGGGGCTGGGGCTGGGGCTGGGACTGGGGCTAGGGCTAGGGCTAGTGCTGGGGCGGGGCTGGGGATGGGGCTGGGGCTGGGGCTAGGGCTGGAGCTGGGCTGAGGCTAAGGCTAGAGCTGTGTCTGGGGCTAGTGCTGGGGCTGTGTCTGGGGCTAATGCTGGGGCTGGGGCTGGGGCTAGGGCTGGGGCTGGGGATGGGGCTTGGACTCGGGCTGGGGCTAGGGCTGGGGCTAGGGCTGGGGCTGGGGCTAGGGCTGGGTCTGGGGCTAGTGCTGTGGCTGGGGCTGGGGCTGGGGCTGGGGCTGGGGCTGCGGCGAGTGCTGTGGCTGGGGCTGGGGCTGGGGCTGGGGCTGGGGCTAGGTCTGGGTCTGGGTCTGGGGCGAGTGCTGGGGCTGGGGCTGGGGCTGGGGCTGGGGCTGGGGCTGGGGCTAGGGCTAGGGCTAGGGCTGGAGCTGGGCTGAGGCTAAGGCTAGGGCTGGGTCTGGGGCTAGTGCTGGGGCTGCGGCTGGGGCTAGGGCTGGGGATAGGGCTGGGGCTTGGGCTCGGTCTGGGGCTGGGGCTAGGGCTGGGGTTAGGGCTGGGGCTGGGGCTAGTGCTGGGGCTAGGTTTAGGGCTAGGCCCTTAATTAGGAATAGGATCAAGGCCTTACTTAAGGACAGTGTCTGGGCAAGGCCTAGGAGGAGCATAAAGGCCTCTATAGGATCAGCATCAGGGGCTGGGGCTGCGGCTGGGGCTGGACCTGGGGCCTTAGTTAGAAATAGTGTCTAGGCCTTAGTTATCACATTGTCAGGGGAAGGCCTAGGAGGATCGCAAGGGCCTCTATAGGATCAGCATAAGGGGCTAGGAATGGGGCTGGGGCTGGGGCGGGGTTTGGGGCTAGGGCTAGAGCTGGTGCTGGGGCTTGGGCTCGGGCTTGGGCTGGGGCTGGGGCTAGGGCTGGGGCTGGGGCTAGTGCTGTGGCTGTGGCTGTGACTGGGGCTGGGGTTGGGACTGGGACTGCGGCTAGGGCTAGGGCTGGGGCTGGGGCTAGGGCTGGGGCTGGGGCTGGGGCTAGGTTTAGGGCTAGGGCTTTAGTTAGGAAAAGGGTCAAGGCCTTACTTAAGGACTGTGTCAGGGCAAGGCCTAGGAGGAGCATAAAGGCCTCTATAGGATCAGCATCAGGGGCTGGGGCTGCGGCTGGGGCTGGACCTGGGGCCTTAGAAATAGTGTCAAGGCCTTAGTTACCACATTGTCAGGAGAAGGCCTAGGAGGATCATAAGGGTCTCTATAGGATCAGCATCAGGGGCTACGCTTGGGGCTGGGGCTAGGGCTGGGGTTGGGGCTAGGTTTGGGACTGCGGCTGCGTCTGGGGCTAGGGCTAGGGCTGTGGCTAGGGCTGGGGCTGGGGCTGAGGCTAGGGCTGGGGCTAGGGCTCGGGCTGGGGCTGGGGCTGAGGCTAGGGCTGGGGCTATGGCTGGGACTGGGTCTAGGGCTGCGTCTGGGGCTACTGCTGTGGCTGGGGCTGGGGCTGGGGCTGGGGCTGGGGCTGGGGCTGGGACTGGGGCTAGGGCTAGGGCTAGGGCTAGGGCTGGGGCTGGGTCTGGGCCTGGGACTGGGGCTGGGGCTGAGGCTGGGGATAGGGCTGGGGCTAGACCTGGGGCTAAGGCTGTGGCTGGGGCTGGGGCTAGGTTTAGGGCTAGGCCCTTAGTTAGAAATAGGGTCATGGCCTTACTTAAGGACAGTGTCAGGGCAAGGCCTAGGAGGAGCACAAAGGCCTCTATACGATCAACATCAGGGGATGGGGCTGCGGCTGGGGCTGGACCTGGGGCCTTAGTTAGAAATAGTGTCAAGGCCTTAGTTACCACATTGTCAGGGGAAGGCCTAGGAGGATCGCAAGGGCCTCTATAGGATCAGCATAAGGGGCTAGGAATGGGGTTGGGGCTAAGGCGGGGGGTGGGGCTAGGGCTGGGGCTGGGGCTGCGGCTGGGGCTGGGGCTAGGGCTGGGGCTGGGGCTAGTGCTGTGGCTGTGGCTGGGGCTGGGGCTGGGGCTGGGGTTGGGACTGGGACTGTGGCTAGGGCTAGGGCTGGGGCTGGGGCTAGGTTTAGGGCTAGGGCTTTAGTTAGGAAAAGGGTCAAGGCCTTACTTAAGGACTGTGTCAGGGCAAGGCCTAGGAGGAGCATAAAGGCCTCTATAGGATCAGCATCAGGGGCTGGGGCTGCGGCTGGGGCTGAACCTGGGGCCTTAGTTAGAAATAGTGTCAAGGCCTTAGTTACCACATTGTCAGGAGAAGGCCTAGGAGGATCATAAGGGCCTCTATAGGATCAGCATCAGGGGCTAGGCCTAGGGCTGGGGCTAGGGCTGGGGTTGAGGCTAGGGCTGGGAATGCGGCTGCGGCTAGGGCTAGGGCAGGGTCTGGGTCTTGGGCTACGGCTGGGGCTAGGGCTGGGACTGGGGCTAGGGCTGGGTCTGGGGCTAGTGCTATGGATGTGGCTGGGGCTGGGGCTGGGGCTGGGGCTGGGACTGGGGCTAGGGCTAGGGCTAGGGCTTCGGCTAGGGCTGGGGCTGGGTCTGGGTCTGGGGCTGGGACTGGGGCTGGGGCTGGGGCTGGGGCTGGGGCTGGGGCTAGGTTTAGGGCTAGGCCGTTAGTTAGGAATAGGGTCAAGGCCTTACTTAAGGACAGTGTCAGGGCAAGGCCTAGGAGGAGCACAAAGTCCTCTATAGGATCAGCATCAGGGGATGGGGCTGCGGCTGGGGCTGGACCTGGGGCCTTAGTTAGAAATAGTGTCAAGGCCTTAGTTACCACATTGTCAGGGGAAGGCCTAGGAGGATCGCAAGGGCCTCTATAGGATCAGAATAAGGGGTTAGGGCTGGGGCTGGGGCGGGGGTTGGGGCTAGGGCTGGGACTGGGGCTACTGCTGGGGCTGGGGCTGGGACTGGGGCTAGGGCTAGGGCTAAGGCTGCGGCTACGGCTGGGGCTGGGGCTGGGGCTGGGGCTGGGGCTGGGCCTGAGGCTGGGGCTAGGGCTGGGGCTGGGGCTGGGACTGGGGCTAGGGCTAGGGCTAAGGCGGCGGCTACGGCTGGGGCTGGGGCTGGGGCTGGGGCTGGGGCTGGGGCTGGGCCTGAGGCTGGGGCTAGGGCTGGGGCTGGGGCTGGGGCTGGGGCTGTGGCTAGGGCTAGTGCTGGGGCTGGGGCTGAGGATAGGGCTGGGGCTGGGGCTGAGGCTAGGGCTGGGGCTGGGGCTAGGGCTCGGGCTGGGGCTGGGGCTGAGGCTAGGGCTGGGGCTAGGGCTGGGGCAGGGACTAGTGCTGGGGCTGGGACTGGGGCTGGAGCTGGGGCTGGGGCTAGTGCTGGGGCTGGGCCTGTGGCTGGGGCTGGGGCTGTGGCTAGGGCTAGTGCTGGGGCTGGGGCTGAGGATAGGGCTGGGGCTGGGGCTGAGGCTAGGGCTGGGGCTGGGGCTAGGGCTCGGGCTGGGGCTGGGGCTGAGGCTAGGGCTGGGGCTAGGGCTGGGGCAGGGACTAGTGCTGGGGCTGAGGCTAGGGCTGGGGCTAGGGCTGGGTCTGGGGCTAGTGCTGGGCCTGGGGCTGGGGCTGGGGCTGTGGCTAGGGCTAGTGCTGGGGCTGGGGCTGAGGATAGGGCTGGGGCTGGGGCTGAGGCTAGGGCTGGGGCTGGGGCTAGGGCTCGGGCTGGGGCTGGGGCTGAGGCTAGGGCTGGGGCTAGGGCTGGGGCAGGGACTAGTGCTGGGGCTGGGACTGGGGCTGGAGCTGGGGCTGGGGCTTGGGCTCGGTCTAGGGCTGGGGCTAGGGCTGGGGCTAGGCCTGGGGCTAGGCCTGGGGCTGGGTCTGGGTCTGGGGCGAGTGCTGGGGCTGGGGCTGCGGCTAGGGCTAGGGCTAGGGCTAGGGCTGGGGCTGGGGCTGGGGCTAGGTTTAGGGCTAGGCCCTTAATTAGGAATAGGATCAAGGCCTTACTTAAGGACAGTGTCAGGGCAAGGCCTAGGAGGAGCATAAAGGCCTCTATAGGATCAGCATCAGGGGCTGGGGCTGCGGCTGGGGCTGGACCTGGGGCCTTAGTTAGAAATAGTGTCAAGGCCTTAGTTACCACATTGTCAGGGGAAGGCCTAGGAGGATCATAAGGGCCTCTATAGGATCAGCATCAGGGGCTACGCCTGGGGCTGGGGCTAGGGCTGGGGTTGGGGCTAGGGTTGGGACTGCGGCTGCGTCTGGGGCTAGGGCTAGGGCTGTGGCTAGGGCTGGGGCTGAGGCTAGGGCTGGGGCTAGGGCTCGGGCTGGGGCTGGGGCTGGGGCTGAGGCTAGGGCTGGGGCTAGGGCTGGGGCAGGGGCTAGTGTTGGGGCTGGGACTGGGGCTGGGGCTGGGGCTGGGGTTGGGCTCGGTCTAGGGCTGGGGCTGGGGCTGGGGCTAGTGCTGGGGCTGGGGCTAGGGCTAGGGCTGCGGCTGGGGCTGGGGCTGGGGCTAGGGCTGAGGCTCGGGCTGGTGCTGAGGCTGGGGCTGGGGCTGGGGCTGGGACTGGGGCTGGGACTGGGGCTGGGGCTGGGGCTGGGGCTAGTGCTGGGGCTGGGGCTAGGGCTAGGGCTGCGGCTGGGGCTGGGGCTGGGACTGGGGCTAGGGCTAGGGCTGCGGCTTCGCCTGGGGCTGCGGCTGGGGCTGGGACTGGGGCTGGGGCTGGTGCTAGGGCTGGGGCTAGGTTTAGGGCTAGGCCGTTAGTTAGGAATAGGGTCAAGGCCTTACTTAAGGACAGTGTCAGGGCAAGGCCTAGGAGGAGAACAAAGGCCTCTATAGGATCAGCATCAGGGGATGGGGCTGCGGCTGGGGCTTGTCCTGGGGCCTTAGTTAGAAATAGTGTCAAGGCCTTAGTTACCACATTGTCAGGGGAAGGCCTAGGAGGATCGCAAGGGCCTCTATAGGATCAGAATAAGGGGTTAGGGCTAGGGCTGGGGCTGGGGCGGGGGTTGGGGCTAGGGCTGGGACTGGGGCTACTGCTGGGGCTGGGGCTGGGACTGGGGCTAGGGCTAGGGCTAAGGCTGCGGCTACGGCTGGGGCTGGGGCTGGGGCTGGGCCTGAGGCTGGGGCTAGGGCTGGGGCTGGGGCTGGGACTGGGGCTAGGGCTAGGGCTAAGGCTGCGGCTACGGCTGGGGCTGGGGCTGGGGCTGGGGCTGGGGCTGGGCCTGAGGCTGGGGCTAGGGCTGGGGCTGGGGCTGTGACTGGGTCTAGGGCTAGGGCTGCGGCTAGGGCTGGGGCTGGGGCTGGGGCTGAGGCTAGGGCTGGGGCTGGGGCTAGGGCTCGGTCTAGGGCTCGGGCTAGGGCTGGGGCTGGGGCTGGGCCTGGGGCTGGGGCTAGGGCTAGGGCTAAGGCTGCGGCTACGGCTGGGGCTGGGGCTGGGGCTGGGGCTGGGGCTGGGGCTGGGGCTGGGGCTGGGCCTGAGGCTGGGGCTAGGGCTGGGGCTGGGGCTGGGACTGGGGCTAGGGCTAGAGCTAAGGCTGCGGCTACGGCTGGGGCTGGGGCTGGGGCTGGGGCTGGGGCTGGGGCTGGGGCTGGGGCTGGGCCTGAGGCTGGGGCTAGGGCTGGGGCTGGGGCTGTGACTGGGTCTAGGGCTAGGGCTGCGGCTAGGGCTGGGGCTGGGGCTGGGGCTGAGGCTAGGGCTGGGGCTGGGGCTAGGGCTCGGTCTAGGGCTGGGGCTAGGGCTGGGGCTATGGCTGGGGCTGGGGCTGGGGCTTGGGCTCGAGCTGGGGCTAGGGCTGGGGCTAGGGCTGGGGCTGGGGCTAGGGCTGGGGCTGGGGCTGGGGCTAGGGCTGGGGCTGGGTCTGGGGCTAGGGCTGGGGCTAGGGCTGGGGCTCGGTCTGGGGCTAGGGCTGCGGCTAGGGCTGGGACTGGGGCTGGGGCTGGGGCTGGGGCTAGGTTTAGGGCTAGGCCCTAAGTTAGGCATAGGGGCAAGGCCTAGGAGGATCACAAAGGCCTCTATACGATCAGCATCAGGGGATGGGGCTGCGGCTGGGGCTGGACCTGGGGCCTTAGTTAGAAATAGTGTCAAGGCCTTAGTTACCACATTGTCAGGGGAAGGCCTAGGAGGATCGCAAGGGCCTCTATAGGATCAGCATCTGGGGCAGGGGCTGCGGCTGTGGCTGGACCTCGGGCCTTAGAAATACTGTCAAGGCCTTAGTTACTACATTGTCAGGAGAAGGCCTAGAGGGATCATAAGGGCCTCTATAGGATCAGCATCAGGGGCTAGGGCTCGGGTTGGGGCTAGGGCTGGGACTGCGGCTACGGCTAGGGCTAGGGCTGGGGCTGCGGCTTGGGCTCGGGCTGGGGCTGGGGCTAGGGCTGGGGCTGGGGCTGGGTCTAGGGCTGGGTCTGGGGCTAGTGCTGGGTCTGGGTCTGGGGCTGGGGCTGGGGCTGTGGCTGGGACTGGGGCTAGGTCTACGGCTGCGGCTAGGGCTGGGCCTGGGGCTGGGGCTGGGGCTGGGGCTAGGGCTGGAGCTGGGGGTGGAGCTGGGGCTGGGGCTGGGGCTGGGGCTGGGGCTAGGGCTGGGGCTAGGGCTGGGGCTGGGGCTAGTGCTGTGGCTGGGGCTGGGGCTGGGACTGGGGCTAGGGCTGGGGCTGGGGCTAGGGCTGGAGCTGGGCTGAGGCTAAGGCTAGGGCTGGGGCTGGAGCTAGGGTTGGGGCTGCGGCTGGGGCTAGGGCTAGGGCTAGGGCTGGGGCTGGGGCTAGTGCTGTGGCTGTGGCTGTGGCTGGGACTGGAGCTGGGCTGAGGCTAAGGCTAGGGCTGGGTCTGGAGCTAGTGCTGGGGGTGGGGCTGGGGCTAGGGCTGGGGCTCGTTCTGGGGCTAGGGCTGCGGCTAGGGCTGGGGCTGGGGCCGGGGCTGGGGCTGCGGCTAGGTTTAGGGCTAGCCCCTAAGTTAGGCATAGGGGCAAGGCCTAGGAGGATCACAAAGGCCTCTATACGATCAGCATCAGGGGATGGGGCTGCGGCTGGGGCTGGACCTGGGGCCTTAGTTAGAAATAGTGTCAAGGCCTTAGTTACCACATTGTCAGGGGAAGGCCTAGGAGGATCGCAAGGGCCTCTATAGGATCAGCATCAGGGGCTGGGGCAGGGGCAGGGGCTGGGTCTAGGGCTGGGGCTGGGGCTAGGGCTGGGGCTGGGGCTGTGACTGGGGCTAGGGCTAGGGCTGCGGCTAGGGCTAGGGCTGGGGCTGGGGTTGAGGCTAGGGCTGGGGATGGGGCTAGGGCTGGGGCTAGGGCTGGGGCTGGGGCTAGTGCTGTGGCTGTGGCTGGGGCTGGGGCTGGGACTGGGGCTAGGGCTAGGGCTGGGGCTGGGGCTGGGGCTGAGGCTAGGGCTGGGGCTGGGGCTAGGGCTCGGGCTGGGGCTGGGGCTGGGGCTGAGGCTAGGGCTGGGGCTAGGCCTGGGGCAGGGGCTAGTGCTGGGGCTGGGACTGGGGCTGGGGCTGGGGCTGGGGCTTGGGCTCGGTCTAGGGCTGGGGCTAGGGCTGGGGCTAGGGCTGGGGCTAGGGCTGGGGCTGGGGCTAGTGCTGTGGCTGTGGCTGGGGCTGGGACTGGGGCTAGGGCTGGGGCTGGGGCTGGGGCTGGGGCTGGGGCTAGGGCTGGAGCTGGGCTGAGGCTAAGGCTAGGGCTGGGTCTGGAGCTAGGGCTGGGGCTGGGGCTAGGGTTGGGGCTGGGGCTGGGGCTTGGGCTCCAGCTGGGGCTAGGGCTGGGGCTGGGGCTGGGGCTGGGACTGGGGCTACGGCTGGGGCTGCGGCTGGGGCTGGGTCTGGGACTGGGGCTAGGGCTAGGGCTGCGGCTTCGGCTGGGGTTGGGGCTGGGGCTGGGGCTGGGGCTAGGGCTGAGGCTCGGGCTGGTGCTGAGGCTGGGGCTGGGCCTGGGGCTGGGGCTGGGGCTGGGGCTAGTGCTGGGGCTGGGGCTGTGACTCGGGCTAGGGCTAGGGCTGCGGCTAGGGCTGGGGCTGGGGCTAGGGCTGGGGCTGGGGCTAGGGCTGGGGCTGGGGCTAGTGCTGTGGCTGGGGCTGGGGCTGGGGCTAGGGCTGGAGCTGGGCTGAGGCTAAGGCTAGGGCTGGGTCTGGAGCTAGGGCTGTGGCTGGGGCTGCGGCTAGGGCTGGGGCTGTGGCTGGGGCTTGGGCTCGAGCTGGGGCTAGGGCTGGGGCTGGGGCCGGGGCTGGGGCTAGGGCTGTGGCTAGGGCTGGGGCTGAGGCTGGGGCTAGGACTGGGGCTGGGGCTGGGGCTGGGGCTGGGGCTAGTGCTGGGGCTGGGGCTGGGGCTGTGACTGGGGCTAGGGCTAGGGCTGCGGCTAGGGCTGGGGCTGGGGCTGGGGCTGAGGCTAGGGCTGCTGCTGTTGCTGGGGCTTGGGCTCGAGCTGGGGCTAGGGCTGTGGCTAGGGCTGGGGCTGGGGCTGGGGCTGGGACTGGGGCCTTAGTTAGAAATAGTGTCAAGGCCTTAGTTACCACATTGTCAGGGGAAGGCCTAGGAGGATCGCAAGGGCCTCTATAGGATCAGCATAAGGGGCTAGGGCTGGGGCTGGGGCTGGTGCGGGGGCTGGGGCGGGGGTTGTGGCTACTGCTGGGACTGCAGCTGTGGCGAGGGATAGGGCTGGGGCTGGGGCTGCGGCTAGGGCTGGGGCTGGGGCTGGGGCTGAGGCTAGGGCTGGGGTTGGGGCTAGTGCTGGGACTGGGGCTAGTGCTGGGACTGGGGCTGGGGCTGGGGCTGGGGCTAGGACTGGGGCTAGGGCTGGGGCTGGGGCTGAAGCTGGGACTGGGGCTGGGACAGGGGCTAGGCCTAGGGCTGGGGCTGGGGCTGGGGCTGGGGCTAGGGCTGGAGCTGGGCTGAGGCTAAGGCTAGGGCTGGGTCTGGAGCTAGTGCTGGGGCTGGGGCTAGGGCTAAGGCTGGGGCTGTGGCTGGGGCTTGGGTTCGAGCTGGGGCTAGGGCTGGGGCTGGGGCTGGGCCTGGGGCTGGGGCAGGGGCTAGTGCTGGGGCTGGGGCTGGGACTGGGGCTGGGGCTGGGACTGGGACTGGGGCTACGGCTAGGGCTGCAGCTGGGGCTGGGGATGGGACTGGGGCTAGGGCTAGGGCTGTGGCTTCGGCTGGGGTTGGGGTTGGGGCTGGGGCTGGGGCTGGGGCTAGGGCTGAGGCTCGGGCTGGTGCTGAGGCTGGGGCTGGGGCTGGGGCTGGGGCTGGGGCTGGGACTGGGGCTGGGACTGGGGCTGGGGCTGGGGCTGGGGCTAGTGCTGGGGCTGGGGCTAGGGCTAGGGCTGCGGCTGGGGCTGGGACTGGGGCTAGGGCTAGGGCTGCGGCTTCGCCTGGGGCTGCGGCTGGGGCTGGGACTGGGGCTGGGGCTGGTGCTAGGGCTGGGGCTAGGTTTAGGGCTAGGCCCTTAGTTAGGAATAGGGTCAAGGCCTTACTTAAGGACAGTGTCAGGGCAAGGCCTAGGAGGAGCACAAAGGCCTCTATAGGATCAGCATCAGGGGATGGGGCTGCGGCTGGGGCTGGACCTGGGGCCTTAGTTAGAAATAGTGTCAAGGCCTTAGTTACCACATTGTCAGGGGAAGGCCTAGGAGGATCGCAAGGGCCTCTATAGGATCAGAATAAGGGGTTAGGGCTGGGGCTGGGGCGGGGGTTGGGGCTAGGGCTGGGACTGGGGCTACTGCTGGGGCTGGGGCTGGGACTGGGGCTAGGGCTAGGGCTAAGGCTGCGGCTACGGCTGGGGCTGGGGCTGGGGCTGGGGCTGGGGCTGGGCCTGAGGCTGGGGCTAGGGCTGGGGCTGGGGCTGGGACTGGGGCTAGGGCTGGGGCTGGGGCTGGGGCTGGGCCTGAGGCTGGGGCTAGGGCTGGGGCTGGGGCTGTGACTGGGTCTAGGGCTAGGGCTGCGGCTAGGGCTGGGGCTGGGGCTGGGGCTGAGGCTAGGGCTGGGGCTGGGGCTAGGGCTCGGTCTAGGGCTGGGGCTAGGGCTGGGGCTGGGGCTGGGCCTGGGGCTGGGGCTAGGGCTAGGGCTAAGGCTGCGGCTACGGCTGGGGCTGGGGCTGGGGCTGGGGCTGGGGCTGGGGCTGGGCCTGAGGCTGGGGCTAGGGCTGGGGCTGGGGCTGGGACTGGGGCTAGGGCTAGAGCTAAGGCTGCGGCTACGGCTGGGGCTGGGGCTGGGGCTGGGGCTGGGGCTGGGCCTGAGGCTGGGGCTAGGGCTGGGGCTGGGGCTGGGACTGGGGCTAGGGCTAGGGCTGCGGCTAGGGCTGGGGCTGGGGCTGGGGCTGAGGCTAGGGCTGGGGCTGGGGCTAGGGCTCGGTCTAGGGCTGGGGCTAGGGCTGGGGCTATGGCTGGGGCTGGGGCTGGGGCTTGGGCTCGAGCTGGGGCTAGGGCTGGGGCTAGGGCTGGGGCTGGGGCTAGGGCTGGGGCTGGGGCTGGGGCTAGGGCTGGGGCTGGGTCTGGGGCTAGGGCTGGGGCTAGGGCTGGGGCTCGGTCTGGGGCTAGGGCTGCGGCTAGGGCTGGGACTGGGGCTGGGGCTGGGGCTGGGGCTAGGTTTAGGGCTAGGCCCTAAGTTAGGCATAGGGGCAAGGCCTAGGAGGATCACAAAGGCCTCTATACGATCAGCATCAGGGGATGGGGCTGCGGCTGGGGCTGGACCTGGGGCCTTAGTTAGAAATAGTGTCAAGGCCTTAGTTACCACATTGTCAGGGGAAGGCCTAGGAGGATCGCAAGGGCCTCTATAGGATCAGCATCTGGGGCAGGGGCTGCGGCTGTGGCTGGACCTCGGGCCTTAGAAATACTGTCAAGGCCTTAGTTACTACATTGTCAGGAGAAGGCCTAGAGGGATCATAAGGGCCTCTATAGGATCAGCATCAGGGGCTAGGGCTCGGGTTGGGGCTAGGGCTGGGACTGCGGCTACGGCTAGGGCTAGGGCTGGGGCTGCGGCTTGGGCTCGGGCTGGGGCTGGGGCTAGGGCTGGGGCTGGGGCTGGGTCTAGGGCTGGGTCTGGGGCTAGTGCTGGGTCTGGGTCTGGGGCTGGGGCTGGGGCTGTGGCTGGGACTGGGGCTAGGTCTACGGCTGCGGCTAGGGCTGGGCCTGGGGCTGGGGCTGGGGCTGGGGCTAGGGCTGGAGCTGGGGGTGGAGCTGGGGCTGGGGCTGGGGCTGGGGCTGGGGCTAGGGCTGGGGCTAGGGCTGGGGCTGGGGCTAGTGCTGTGGCTGGGGCTGGGGCTGGGACTGGGGCTAGGGCTGGGGCTGGGGCTAGGGCTGGAGCTGGGCTGAGGCTAAGGCTAGGGCTGGGGCTGGAGCTAGGGTTGGGGCTGCGGCTGGGGCTAGGGCTAGGGCTAGGGCTGGGGCTGGGGCTAGTGCTGTGGCTGTGGCTGTGGCTGGGACTGGAGCTGGGCTGAGGCTAAGGCTAGGGCTGGGTCTGGAGCTAGTGCTGGGGGTGGGGCTGGGGCTAGGGCTGGGGCTAGGGCTGGGGCTCGTTCTGGGGCTAGGGCTGCGGCTAGGGCTGGGGCTGGGGCCGGGGCTGGGGCTGCGGCTAGGTTTAGGGCTAGCCCCTAAGTTAGGCATAGGGGCAAGGCCTAGGAGGATCACAAAGGCCTCTATACGATCAGCATCAGGGGATGGGGCTGCGGCTGGGGCTGGACCTGGGGCCTTAGTTAGAAATAGTGTCAAGGCCTTAGTTACCACATTGTCAGGGGAAGGCCTAGGAGGATCGCAAGGGCCTCTATAGGATCAGCATCAGGGGCTGGGGCAGGGGCAGGGGCTGGGTCTAGGGCTGGGGCTGGGGCTAGGGCTGGGGCTGGGGCTGTGACTGGGGCTAGGGCTAGGGCTGCGGCTAGGGCTAGGGCTGGGGCTGGGGTTGAGGCTAGGGCTGGGGATGGGGCTAGGGCTGGGGCTAGGGCTGGGGCTGGGGCTAGTGCTGTGGCTGTGGCTGGGGCTGGGGCTGGGACTGGGGCTAGGGCTAGGGCTGGGGCTGGGGCTGGGGCTGAGGCTAGGGCTGGGGCTGGGGCTAGGGCTCGGGCTGGGGCTGGGGCTGGGGCTGAGGCTAGGGCTGGGGCTAGGCCTGGGGCAGGGGCTAGTGCTGGGGCTGGGACTGGGGCTGGGGCTGGGGCTGGGGCTTGGGCTCGGTCTAGGGCTGGGGCTAGGGCTGGGGCTAGGGCTGGGGCTAGGGCTGGGGCTGGGGCTAGTGCTGTGGCTGTGGCTGGGGCTGGGACTGGGGCTAGGGCTGGGGCTGGGGCTGGGGCTGGGGCTGGGGCTAGGGCTGGAGCTGGGCTGAGGCTAAGGCTAGGGCTGGGTCTGGAGCTAGGGCTGGGGCTGGGGCTAGGGTTGGGGCTGGGGCTGGGGCTTGGGCTCCAGCTGGGGCTAGGGCTGGGGCTGGGGCTGGGGCTGGGACTGGGGCTACGGCTGGGGCTGCGGCTGGGGCTGGGTCTGGGACTGGGGCTAGGGCTAGGGCTGCGGCTTCGGCTGGGGTTGGGGCTGGGGCTGGGGCTGGGGCTAGGGCTGAGGCTCGGGCTGGTGCTGAGGCTGGGGCTGGGCCTGGGGCTGGGGCTGGGGCTGGGGCTAGTGCTGGGGCTGGGGCTGTGACTCGGGCTAGGGCTAGGGCTGCGGCTAGGGCTGGGGCTGGGGCTAGGGCTGGGGCTGGGGCTAGGGCTGGGGCTGGGGCTAGTGCTGTGGCTGGGGCTGGGGCTGGGGCTAGGGCTGGAGCTGGGCTGAGGCTAAGGCTAGGGCTGGGTCTGGAGCTAGGGCTGTGGCTGGGGCTGCGGCTAGGGCTGGGGCTGTGGCTGGGGCTTGGGCTCGAGCTGGGGCTAGGGCTGGGGCTGGGGCCGGGGCTGGGGCTAGGGCTGTGGCTAGGGCTGGGGCTGAGGCTGGGGCTAGGACTGGGGCTGGGGCTGGGGCTGGGGCTAGTGCTGGGGCTGGGGCTGGGGCTGTGACTGGGGCTAGGGCTAGGGCTGCGGCTAGGGCTGGGGCTGGGGCTGGGGCTGAGGCTAGGGCTGCTGCTGTTGCTGGGGCTTGGGCTCGAGCTGGGGCTAGGGCTGTGGCTAGGGCTGGGGCTGGGGCTGGGGCTGGGACTGGGGCCTTAGTTAGAAATAGTGTCAAGGCCTTAGTTACCACATTGTCAGGGGAAGGCCTAGGAGGATCGCAAGGGCCTCTATAGGATCAGCATAAGGGGCTAGGGCTGGGGCTGGGGCTGGTGCGGGGGCTGGGGCGGGGGTTGTGGCTACTGCTGGGACTGCAGCTGTGGCGAGGGATAGGGCTGGGGCTGGGGCTGCGGCTAGGGCTGGGGCTGGGGCTGGGGCTGAGGCTAGGGCTGGGGTTGGGGCTAGTGCTGGGACTGGGGCTAGTGCTGGGACTGGGGCTGGGGCTGGGGCTGGGGCTAGGACTGGGGCTAGGGCTGGGGCTGGGGCTGAAGCTGGGACTGGGGCTGGGACAGGGGCTAGGCCTAGGGCTGGGGCTGGGGCTGGGGCTGGGGCTAGGGCTGGAGCTGGGCTGAGGCTAAGGCTAGGGCTGGGTCTGGAGCTAGTGCTGGGGCTGGGGCTAGGGCTAAGGCTGGGGCTGTGGCTGGGGCTTGGGTTCGAGCTGGGGCTAGGGCTGGGGCTGGGGCTGGGCCTGGGGCTGGGGCAGGGGCTAGTGCTGGGGCTGGGGCTGGGACTGGGGCTGGGGCTGGGACTGGGACTGGGGCTACGGCTAGGGCTGCAGCTGGGGCTGGGGATGGGACTGGGGCTAGGGCTAGGGCTGTGGCTTCGGCTGGGGTTGGGGTTGGGGCTGGGGCTGGGGCTGGGGCTAGGGCTGAGGCTCGGGCTGGTGCTGAGGCTGGGGCTGGGGCTGGGGCTGGGGCTGGGGCTGGGACTGGGGCTGGGACTGGGGCTGGGGCTGGGGCTGGGGCTAGTGCTGGGGCTGGGGCTAGGGCTAGGGCTGCGGCTGGGGCTGGGACTGGGGCTAGGGCTAGGGCTGCGGCTTCGCCTGGGGCTGCGGCTGGGGCTGGGACTGGGGCTGGGGCTGGTGCTAGGGCTGGGGCTAGGTTTAGGGCTAGGCCCTTAGTTAGGAATAGGGTCAAGGCCTTACTTAAGGACAGTGTCAGGGCAAGGCCTAGGAGGAGCACAAAGGCCTCTATAGGATCAGCATCAGGGGATGGGGCTGCGGCTGGGGCTGGACCTGGGGCCTTAGTTAGAAATAGTGTCAAGGCCTTAGTTACCACATTGTCAGGGGAAGGCCTAGGAGGATCGCAAGGGCCTCTATAGGATCAGAATAAGGGGTTAGGGCTGGGGCTGGGGCGGGGGTTGGGGCTAGGGCTGGGACTGGGGCTACTGCTGGGGCTGGGGCTGGGACTGGGGCTAGGGCTAGGGCTAAGGCTGCGGCTACGGCTGGGGCTGGGGCTGGGGCTGGGGCTGGGCCTGAGGCTGGGGCTAGGGCTGGGGCTGGGGCTGGGACTGGGGCTAGGGCTGGGGCTGGGGCTGGGGCTGGGCCTGAGGCTGGGGCTAGGGCTGGGGCTGGGGCTGTGACTGGGTCTAGGGCTAGGGCTGCGGCTAGGGCTGGGGCTGGGGCTGGGGCTGAGGCTAGGGCTGGGGCTGGGGCTAGGGCTCGGTCTAGGGCTGGGGCTAGGGCTGGGGCTGGGGCTGGGCCTGGGGCTGGGGCTAGGGCTAGGGCTAAGGCTGCGGCTACGGCTGGGGCTGGGGCTGGGGCTGGGGCTGGGGCTGGGGCTGGGCCTGAGGCTGGGGCTAGGGCTGGGGCTGGGGCTGGGACTGGGGCTAGGGCTAGAGCTAAGGCTGCGGCTACGGCTGGGGCTGGGGCTGGGGCTGGGGCTGGGGCTGGGCCTGAGGCTGGGGCTAGGGCTGGGGCTGGGGCTGGGACTGGGGCTAGGGCTAGGGCTGCGGCTAGGGCTGGGGCTGGGGCTGGGGCTGAGGCTAGGGCTGGGGCTGGGGCTAGGGCTCGGTCTAGGGCTGGGGCTAGGGCTGGGGCTATGGCTGGGGCTGGGGCTGGGGCTTGGGCTCGAGCTGGGGCTAGGGCTGGGGCTAGGGCTGGGGCTGGGGCTAGGGCTGGGGCTGGGGCTGGGGCTAGGGCTGGGGCTGGGTCTGGGGCTAGGGCTGGGGCTAGGGCTGGGGCTCGGTCTGGGGCTAGGGCTGCGGCTAGGGCTGGGACTGGGGCTGGGGCTGGGGCTGGGGCTAGGTTTAGGGCTAGGCCCTAAGTTAGGCATAGGGGCAAGGCCTAGGAGGATCACAAAGGCCTCTATACGATCAGCATCAGGGGATGGGGCTGCGGCTGGGGCTGGACCTGGGGCCTTAGTTAGAAATAGTGTCAAGGCCTTAGTTACCACATTGTCAGGGGAAGGCCTAGGAGGATCGCAAGGGCCTCTATAGGATCAGCATCTGGGGCAGGGGCTGCGGCTGTGGCTGGACCTCGGGCCTTAGAAATACTGTCAAGGCCTTAGTTACTACATTGTCAGGAGAAGGCCTAGAGGGATCATAAGGGCCTCTATAGGATCAGCATCAGGGGCTAGGGCTCGGGTTGGGGCTAGGGCTGGGACTGCGGCTACGGCTAGGGCTAGGGCTGGGGCTGCGGCTTGGGCTCGGGCTGGGGCTGGGGCTAGGGCTGGGGCTGGGGCTGGGTCTAGGGCTGGGTCTGGGGCTAGTGCTGGGTCTGGGTCTGGGGCTGGGGCTGGGGCTGTGGCTGGGACTGGGGCTAGGTCTACGGCTGCGGCTAGGGCTGGGCCTGGGGCTGGGGCTGGGGCTGGGGCTAGGGCTGGAGCTGGGGGTGGAGCTGGGGCTGGGGCTGGGGCTGGGGCTGGGGCTAGGGCTGGGGCTAGGGCTGGGGCTGGGGCTAGTGCTGTGGCTGGGGCTGGGGCTGGGACTGGGGCTAGGGCTGGGGCTGGGGCTAGGGCTGGAGCTGGGCTGAGGCTAAGGCTAGGGCTGGGGCTGGAGCTAGGGTTGGGGCTGCGGCTGGGGCTAGGGCTAGGGCTAGGGCTGGGGCTGGGGCTAGTGCTGTGGCTGTGGCTGTGGCTGGGACTGGAGCTGGGCTGAGGCTAAGGCTAGGGCTGGGTCTGGAGCTAGTGCTGGGGGTGGGGCTGGGGCTAGGGCTGGGGCTAGGGCTGGGGCTCGTTCTGGGGCTAGGGCTGCGGCTAGGGCTGGGGCTGGGGCCGGGGCTGGGGCTGCGGCTAGGTTTAGGGCTAGCCCCTAAGTTAGGCATAGGGGCAAGGCCTAGGAGGATCACAAAGGCCTCTATACGATCAGCATCAGGGGATGGGGCTGCGGCTGGGGCTGGACCTGGGGCCTTAGTTAGAAATAGTGTCAAGGCCTTAGTTACCACATTGTCAGGGGAAGGCCTAGGAGGATCGCAAGGGCCTCTATAGGATCAGCATCAGGGGCTGGGGCAGGGGCAGGGGCTGGGTCTAGGGCTGGGGCTGGGGCTAGGGCTGGGGCTGGGGCTGTGACTGGGGCTAGGGCTAGGGCTGCGGCTAGGGCTAGGGCTGGGGCTGGGGTTGAGGCTAGGGCTGGGGATGGGGCTAGGGCTGGGGCTAGGGCTGGGGCTGGGGCTAGTGCTGTGGCTGTGGCTGGGGCTGGGGCTGGGACTGGGGCTAGGGCTAGGGCTGGGGCTGGGGCTGGGGCTGAGGCTAGGGCTGGGGCTGGGGCTAGGGCTCGGGCTGGGGCTGGGGCTGGGGCTGAGGCTAGGGCTGGGGCTAGGCCTGGGGCAGGGGCTAGTGCTGGGGCTGGGACTGGGGCTGGGGCTGGGGCTGGGGCTTGGGCTCGGTCTAGGGCTGGGGCTAGGGCTGGGGCTAGGGCTGGGGCTAGGGCTGGGGCTGGGGCTAGTGCTGTGGCTGTGGCTGGGGCTGGGACTGGGGCTAGGGCTGGGGCTGGGGCTGGGGCTGGGGCTGGGGCTAGGGCTGGAGCTGGGCTGAGGCTAAGGCTAGGGCTGGGTCTGGAGCTAGGGCTGGGGCTGGGGCTAGGGTTGGGGCTGGGGCTGGGGCTTGGGCTCCAGCTGGGGCTAGGGCTGGGGCTGGGGCTGGGGCTGGGACTGGGGCTACGGCTGGGGCTGCGGCTGGGGCTGGGTCTGGGACTGGGGCTAGGGCTAGGGCTGCGGCTTCGGCTGGGGTTGGGGCTGGGGCTGGGGCTGGGGCTAGGGCTGAGGCTCGGGCTGGTGCTGAGGCTGGGGCTGGGCCTGGGGCTGGGGCTGGGGCTGGGGCTAGTGCTGGGGCTGGGGCTGTGACTCGGGCTAGGGCTAGGGCTGCGGCTAGGGCTGGGGCTGGGGCTAGGGCTGGGGCTGGGGCTAGGGCTGGGGCTGGGGCTAGTGCTGTGGCTGGGGCTGGGGCTGGGGCTAGGGCTGGAGCTGGGCTGAGGCTAAGGCTAGGGCTGGGTCTGGAGCTAGGGCTGTGGCTGGGGCTGCGGCTAGGGCTGGGGCTGTGGCTGGGGCTTGGGCTCGAGCTGGGGCTAGGGCTGGGGCTGGGGCCGGGGCTGGGGCTAGGGCTGTGGCTAGGGCTGGGGCTGAGGCTGGGGCTAGGACTGGGGCTGGGGCTGGGGCTGGGGCTAGTGCTGGGGCTGGGGCTGGGGCTGTGACTGGGGCTAGGGCTAGGGCTGCGGCTAGGGCTGGGGCTGGGGCTGGGGCTGAGGCTAGGGCTGCTGCTGTTGCTGGGGCTTGGGCTCGAGCTGGGGCTAGGGCTGTGGCTAGGGCTGGGGCTGGGGCTGGGGCTGGGACTGGGGCCTTAGTTAGAAATAGTGTCAAGGCCTTAGTTACCACATTGTCAGGGGAAGGCCTAGGAGGATCGCAAGGGCCTCTATAGGATCAGCATAAGGGGCTAGGGCTGGGGCTGGGGCTGGTGCGGGGGCTGGGGCGGGGGTTGTGGCTACTGCTGGGACTGCAGCTGTGGCGAGGGATAGGGCTGGGGCTGGGGCTGCGGCTAGGGCTGGGGCTGGGGCTGGGGCTGAGGCTAGGGCTGGGGTTGGGGCTAGTGCTGGGACTGGGGCTAGTGCTGGGACTGGGGCTGGGGCTGGGGCTGGGGCTAGGACTGGGGCTAGGGCTGGGGCTGGGGCTGAAGCTGGGACTGGGGCTGGGACAGGGGCTAGGCCTAGGGCTGGGGCTGGGGCTGGGGCTGGGGCTAGGGCTGGAGCTGGGCTGAGGCTAAGGCTAGGGCTGGGTCTGGAGCTAGTGCTGGGGCTGGGGCTAGGGCTAAGGCTGGGGCTGTGGCTGGGGCTTGGGTTCGAGCTGGGGCTAGGGCTGGGGCTGGGGCTGGGCCTGGGGCTGGGGCAGGGGCTAGTGCTGGGGCTGGGGCTGGGACTGGGGCTGGGGCTGGGACTGGGACTGGGGCTACGGCTAGGGCTGCAGCTGGGGCTGGGGATGGGACTGGGGCTAGGGCTAGGGCTGTGGCTTCGGCTGGGGTTGGGGTTGGGGCTGGGGCTGGGGCTGGGGCTAGGGCTGAGGCTCGGGCTGGTGCTGAGGCTGGGGCTGGGGCTGGGGCTGGGGCTGGGGCTGGGACTGGGGCTGGGACTGGGGCTGGGGCTGGGGCTGGGGCTAGTGCTGGGGCTGGGGCTAGGGCTAGGGCTGCGGCTGGGGCTGGGACTGGGGCTAGGGCTAGGGCTGCGGCTTCGCCTGGGGCTGCGGCTGGGGCTGGGACTGGGGCTGGGGCTGGTGCTAGGGCTGGGGCTAGGTTTAGGGCTAGGCCGTTAGTTAGGAATAGGGTCAAGGCCTTACTTAAGGACAGTGTCAGGGCAAGGCCTAGGAGGAGCACAAAGGCCTCTATAGGATCAGCATCAGGGGATGGGGCTGCGGCTGGGGCTGGACCTGGGGCCTTAGTTAGAAATAGTGTCAAGGCCTTAGTTACCACATTGTCAGGGGAAGGCCTAGGAGGATCGCAAGGGCCTCTATAGGATCAGAATAAGGGGTTAGGGCTGGGGCTGGGGCGGGGGTTGGGGCTAGGGCTGGGACTGGGGCTACTGCTGGGGCTGGGGCTGGGACTGGGGCTAGGGCTAGGGCTAAGGCTGCGGCTACGGCTGGGGCTGGGGCTGGGGCTGGGGCTGGGGCTGGGGCTGGGCCTGAGGCTGGGGCTAGGGCTGGGGCTGGGGCTGGGACTGGGGCTAGGGCTGGGGCTGGGGCTGGGGCTGGGCCTGAGGCTGGGGCTAGGGCTGGGGCTGGGGCTGTGACTGGGTCTAGGGCTAGGGCTGCGGCTAGGGCTGGGGCTGGGGCTGGGGCTGAGGCTAGGGCTGGGGCTGGGGCTAGGGCTCGGTCTAGGGCTGGGGCTAGGGCTGGGGCTGGGGCTGGGCCTGGGGCTGGGGCTAGGGCTAGGGCTAAGGCTGCGGCTACGGCTGGGGCTGGGGCTGGGGCTGGGGCTGGGGCTGGGGCTGGGCCTGAGGCTGGGGCTAGGGCTGGGGCTGGGGCTGGGACTGGGGCTAGGGCTAGAGCTAAGGCTGCGGCTACGGCTGGGGCTGGGGCTGGGGCTGGGGCTGGGGCTGGGGCTGGGGCTGGGCCTGAGGCTGGGGCTAGGGCTGGGGCTGGGGCTGTGACTGGGTCTAGGGCTAGGGCTGCGGCTAGGGCTGGGGCTGGGGCTGGGGCTAGGGCTGGGGCTGGGGCTGGGCCTGGGGCTGGGGCTAGGGCTAGGGCTAAGGCTGCGGCTACGGCTGGGGCTGGGGCTGGGGCTGGGGCTGGGGCTGGGCCTGAGGCTGGGGCTAGGGCTGGGGCTGGGGCTGGGACTGGGGCTAGGGCTAGAGCTAAGGCTGCGGCTACGGCTGGGGCTGGGGCTGGGGCTGGGGCTGGGGCTGGGGCTGGGCCTGAGGCTGGGGCTAGGGCTGGGGCTGGGGCTGTGACTGGGTCTAGGGCTAGGGCTGCGGCTAGGGCTGGGGCTGGGGCTGGGGCTGAGGCTAGGGCTGGGGCTGGGGCTAGGGCTCGGTCTAGGGCTGGGGCTATGGCTGGGGCTATGGCTGGGGCTGGGGCTGGGGCTTGGGCTCGAGCTGGGGCTAGGGCTGGGGCTAGGGCTGGGGCTGGGGCTAGGGCTGGGGCTGGGGCTGGGGCTAGGGCTGGGGCTGGGTCTGGGGCTAGGGCTGGGGCTAGGGCTGGGGCTCGGTCTGGGGCTAGGGCTGCGGCTAGGGCTGGGACTGGGGCTGGGGCTGGGGCTGGGGCTAGGTTTAGGGCTAGGCCCTAAGTTAGGCATAGGGGCAAGGCCTAGGAGGATCACAAAGGCCTCTATACGATCAGCATCAGGGGATGGGGCTGCGGCTGGGGCTGGACCTGGGGCCTTAGTTAGAAATAGTGTCAAGGCCTTAGTTACCACATTGTCAGGGGAAGGCCTAGGAGGATCGCAAGGGCCTCTATAGGATCAGCATCTGGGGCAGGGGCTGCGGCTGTGGCTGGACCTCGGGCCTTAGAAATACTGTCAAGGCCTTAGTTACTACATTGTCAGGAGAAGGCCTAGAGGGATCATAAGGGCCTCTATAGGATCAGCATCAGGGGCTAGGGCTCGGGTTGGGGCTAGGGCTGGGACTGCGGCTACGGCTAGGGCTAGGGCTGGGGCTGCGGCTTGGGCTCGGGCTGGGGCTGGGGCTAGGGCTGGGGCTGGGGCTGGGTCTAGGGCTGGGTCTGGGGCTAGTGCTGGGTCTGGGTCTGGGGCTGGGGCTGGGGCTGTGGCTGGGACTGGGGCTAGGTCTACGGCTGCGGCTAGGGCTGGGCCTGGGGCTGGGGCTGGGGCTGGGGCTAGGGCTGGAGCTGGGGGTGGAGCTGGGGCTGGGGCTGGGGCTGGGGCTGGGGCTAGGGCTGGGGCTAGGGCTGGGGCTGGGGCTAGTGCTGTGGCTGGGGCTGGGGCTGGGACTGGGGCTAGGGCTGGGGCTGGGGCTAGGGCTGGAGCTGGGCTGAGGCTAAGGCTAGGGCTGGGGCTGGAGCTAGGGTTGGGGCTGCGGCTGGGGCTAGGGCTAGGGCTAGGGCTGGGGCTGGGGCTAGTGCTGTGGCTGGGGCTGCGGCTGGGGCTGGGACTGGGGCTAGGGCTAGGGCTAGGGCTGGGGCTGGGGCTGGGGCTGGAGCTGGGCTGAGGCTAAGGCTAGGGCTGGGTCTGGAGCTAGGGCTGGGGCTGGGGCTGGGGCTAGGGTTGGGGCTGTGTCTGGGGCTTGGGCTCGAGCTGGGGCTAGGGCTGGGGCTAGGGCTGGGGCTGGGGCTGTGACTGGGACTGGGGCTACGGCTAGGGCTGCGGCTGGGGCTGGGGATGGGACTGGGGCTAGGGCTAGGGCTGTGGCTTCGGCTGGGGTTGGGGCTGGGGCTGGGGCTGGGGCTAGGGCTGAGGCTCGGGCTGGTGCTGGGGCTGGGGCTGGGACTGGGGCTGGGGCTGGGGCTGGGGCTAGTGCTGGGGCTGGGGCTAGGGCTAGGGCTAGGGCTGCGGCTGGGGCTGGGGCTGGGACTGGGGCTAGGGCTAGGGCTGCGGCTTCGCCTGGGGCTGCGGCTGGGGCTGGGATTGGGGCTGGGGCTGGGGCTGGGGCTGGGGCTGGGGCTAGGTTTAGGGCTAGGCCGTTAGTTAGGAATAGGGTCAAGGCCTTACTTAAGGACAGTGTCAGGGCAAGGCCTAGGAGGAGCACAAAGGCCTCTATAGGATCAGCATCAGGGGATGGGGCTGCGGCTGGGGCTGTACCTGGGGCCTTAGTTAGAAATAGTGTCAAGGCCTTAGTTACCACATTGTCAGGGGAAGGCCTAGGAGGATCGCAAGGGCCTCTATAGGATCAGTATAAGGGGTTAGGGCTGGGGCTGGGGCGGGGGTTGGGGCTACGGCTGGGACTGGGGCTATGGCTAGGGATGGGGATGGGGCTGGGGCTTCGGATCGGTCTAGGGCTGGGGCTAGGGCTGGGGCTAGGGCTGGTGCTAGGGCTGGGGCTGGGGCTAGGGCTGGGGCTGGGGCTAGTGCTGTGGCTGGGGCAGGGGCTGGGGCTAGGGCTGGAGCTGGGCTGAGGCTAAGGCTAGGGCTGGGTCTGGAGCTAGGGCTTGGGATGGGGCTGGGGCTGAGGCTAGGGCTGGGGCAGGGGCTAGTGCTGGGGCTGGGGCTGGGACTGGGGCTGGGGCTGGGACTGGGACTGGGGCTACGGCTAGGGCTGCAGCTGGGGCTGGGGATGGGACTGGGGCTAGGGCTAGGGCTGTGGCTTCGGCTGGGGTTGGGGTTGGGGCTGGGGCTGGGGCTGGGGCTAGGGCTGAGGCTCGGGCTGGTGCTGAGGCTGGGGCTGGGGCTGGGACTGGGGCTGGGGCTGGGACTGGGGCTGGGGCTGGGGCTGGGGCTAGTGCTGGGGCTGGGGCTAGGGCTAGGGCTGCGGCTGGGGCTGGGACTGGGGCTAGGGCTAGGGCTGCGGCTTCGCCTGGGGCTGCGGCTGGGGCTGGGACTGGGGCTGGGGCTGGTGCTAGGGCTGGGGCTAGGTTTAGGGCTAGGCCGTTAGTTAGGAATAGGGTCAAGGCCTTACTTAAGGACAGTGTCAGGGCAAGGCCTAGGAGGAGCACAAAGGCCTCTATAGGATCAGCATCAGGGGATGGGGCTGCGGCTGGGGCTGGACCTGGGGCCTTAGTTAGAAATAGTGTCAAGGCCTTAGTTACCACATTGTCAGGGGAAGGCCTAGGAGGATCGCAAGGGCCTCTATAGGATCAGAATAAGGGGTTAGGGCTGGGGCTGGGGCGGGGGTTGGGGCTAGGGCTGGGACTGGGGCTACTGCTGGGGCTGGGGCTGGGACTGGGGCTAGGGCTAGGGCTAAGGCTGCGGCTACGGCTGGGGCTGGGGCTGGGGCTGGGGCTGGGGCTGGGCCTGAGGCTGGGGCTAGGGCTGGGGCTGGGGCTGGGACTGGGGCTAGGGCTAGGGCTAAGGCTGCGGCTACGGCTGGGGCTGGGGCTGGGGCTGGGGCTGGGGCTGGGCCTGAGGCTGGGGCTAGGGCTGGGGCTGGGGCTGGGACTGGGGCTAGGGCTAGGGCTGCGGCTAGGGCTGGGGCTGGGGCTGGGGCTGAGGCTAGGGCTGGGGCTGGGGCTAGGGCTCGGTCTAGGGCTGGGGCTGGGGCTGGGGCTGGGGCTGGGCCTGGGACTGGGGCTAGGGCTAGGGCTAAGGCTGCGGCTACGGCTGGGGCTGGGGCTGGGGCTGGGGCTGGGGCTGGGGCTGGGGCTGGGCCTGAGGCTGGGGCTAGGGCTGGGGCTGGGGCTGGGACTGGGGCTAGGGCTAGAGCTAAGGCTGCGGCTACGGCTGGGGCTGGGGCTGGGGCTGGGGCTGGGGCTGGGCCTGAGGCTGGGGCTAGGGCTGGGGCTGGGGCTGTGACTGGGTCTAGGGCTAGGGCTGCGGCTAGGGCTGGGGCTGGGGCTGGGGCTGAGGCTAGGGCTGGGGCTGGGGCTAGGGCTCGGTCTAGGGCTGGGGCTAGGGCTGGGGCTATGGCTGGGGCTGGGGCTGGGGCTTGGGCTCGAGCTGGGGCTAGGGCTGGGGCTAGGGCTGGGGCTGGGGCTAGGGCTGGGGCTGGGGCTGGGGCTAGGGCTGGGGCTGGGTCTGGGGCTAGGGCTGGGGCTAGGGCTGGGGCTCGGTCTGGGGCTAGGGCTGCGGCTAGGGCTGGGACTGGGGCTGGGGCTGGGGCTGGGGCTAGGTTTAGGGCTAGGCCCTAAGTTAGGCATAGGGGCAAGGCCTAGGAGGATCACAAAGGCCTCTATACGATCAGCATCAGGGGATGGGGCTGCGGCTGGGGCTGGACCTGGGGCCTTAGTTAGAAATAGTGTCAAGGCCTTAGTTACCACATTGTCAGGGGAAGGCCTAGGAGGATCGCAAGGGCCTCTATAGGATCAGCATCTGGGGCAGGGGCTGCGGCTGTGGCTGGACCTCGGGCCTTAGAAATACTGTCAAGGCCTTAGTTACTACATTGTCAGGAGAAGGCCTAGAGGGATCATAAGGGCCTCTATAGGATCAGCATCAGGGGCTAGGGCTCGGGTTGGGGCTAGGGCTGGGACTGCGGCTACGGCTAGGGCTAGGGCTGGGGCTGCGGCTTGGGCTCGGGCTGGGGCTGGGGCTAGGGCTGGGGCTGGGGCTGGGTCTAGGGCTGGGTCTGGGGCTAGTGCTGGGTCTGGGTCTGGGGCTGGGGCTGGGGCTGTGGCTGGGACTGGGGCTAGGTCTACGGCTGCGGCTAGGGCTGGGCCTGGGGCTGGGGCTGGGGCTGGGGCTAGGGCTGGAGCTGGGGGTGGAGCTGGGGCTGGGGCTGGGGCTGGGGCTGGGGCTAGGGCTGGGGCTAGGGCTGGGGCTGGGGCTAGTGCTGTGGCTGGGGCTGGGGCTGGGACTGGGGCTAGGGCTGGGGCTGGGGCTAGGGCTGGAGCTGGGCTGAGGCTAAGGCTAGGGCTGGGGCTGGAGCTAGGGTTGGGGCTGCGGCTGGGGCTAGGGCTAGGGCTAGGGCTGGGGCTGGGGCTAGTGCTGTGGCTGGGGCTGCGGCTGGGGCTGGGACTGGGGCTAGGGCTAGGGCTAGGGCTGGGGCTGGGGCTGGGGCTGGAGCTGGGCTGAGGCTAAGGCTAGGGCTGGGTCTGGAGCTAGGGCTGGGGCTGGGGCTGGGGCTAGGGTTGGGGCTGTGGCTGGGGCTTGGGCTCGAGCTGGGGCTAGGGCTGGGGCTAGGGCTGGGGCTGGGGCTGTGACTGGGACTGGGGCTACGGCTAGGGCTGCGGCTGGGGCTGGGGATGGGACTGGGGCTAGGGCTAGGGCTGTGGCTTCGGCTGGGGTTGGGGCTGGGGCTGGGGCTGGGGCTAGGGCTGAGGCTCGGGCTGGTGCTGGGGCTGGGGCTGGGACTGGGGCTGGGGCTGGGGCTGGGGCTAGTGCTGGGGCTGGGGCTAGGGCTAGGGCTAGGGCTGCGGCTGGGGCTGGGGCTGGGACTGGGGCTAGGGCTAGGGCTGCGGCTTCGCCTGGGGCTGCGGCTGGGGCTGGGATTGGGGCTGGGGCTGGGGCTGGGGCTGGGGCTGGGGCTAGGTTTAGGGCTAGGCCGTTAGTTAGGAATAGGGTCAAGGCCTTACTTAAGGACAGTGTCAGGGCAAGGCCTAGGAGGAGCACAAAGGCCTCTATAGGATCAGCATCAGGGGATGGGGCTGCGGCTGGGGCTGTACCTGGGGCCTTAGTTAGAAATAGTGTCAAGGCCTTAGTTACCACATTGTCAGGGGAAGGCCTAGGAGGATCGCAAGGGCCTCTATAGGATCAGTATAAGGGGTTAGGGCTGGGGCTGGGGCGGGGGTTGGGGCTACGGCTGGGACTGGGGCTATGGCTAGGGATGGGGATGGGGCTGGGGCTTCGGATCGGTCTAGGGCTGGGGCTAGGGCTGGGGCTAGGGCTGGTGCTAGGGCTGGGGCTGGGGCTAGGGCTGGGGCTGGGGCTAGTGCTGTGGCTGGGGCAGGGGCTGGGGCTAGGGCTGGAGCTGGGCTGAGGCTAAGGCTAGGGCTGGGTCTGGAGCTAGGGCTTGGGATGGGGCTGGGGCTGAGGCTAGGGCTGGGGCAGGGGCTAGTGCTGGGGCTGGGGCTGGGACTGGGGCTGGGGCTGGGACTGGGACTGGGGCTACGGCTAGGGCTGCAGCTGGGGCTGGGGATGGGACTGGGGCTAGGGCTAGGGCTGTGGCTTCGGCTGGGGTTGGGGTTGGGGCTGGGGCTGGGGCTGGGGCTAGGGCTGAGGCTCGGGCTGGTGCTGAGGCTGGGGCTGGGGCTGGGGCTGGGACTGGGGCTGGGACTGGGGCTGGGGCTGGGGCTGGGGCTAGTGCTGGGGCTGGGGCTAGGGCTAGGGCTGCGGCTGGGGCTGGGACTGGGGCTAGGGCTAGGGCTGCGGCTTCGCCTGGGGCTGCGGCTGGGGCTGGGACTGGGGCTGGGGCTGGTGCTAGGGCTGGGGCTAGGTTTAGGGCTAGGCCGTTAGTTAGGAATAGGGTCAAGGCCTTACTTAAGGACAGTGTCAGGGCAAGGCCTAGGAGGAGCACAAAGGCCTCTATAGGATCAGCATCAGGGGATGGGGCTGCGGCTGGGGCTGGACCTGGGGCCTTAGTTAGAAATAGTGTCAAGGCCTTAGTTACCACATTGTCAGGGGAAGGCCTAGGAGGATCGCAAGGGCCTCTATAGGATCAGAATAAGGGGTTAGGGCTGGGGCTGGGGCGGGGGTTGGGGCTAGGGCTGGGACTGGGGCTACTGCTGGGGCTGGGGCTGGGACTGGGGCTAGGGCTAGGGCTAAGGCTGCGGCTACGGCTGGGGCTGGGGCTGGGGCTGGGGCTGGGGCTGGGCCTGAGGCTGGGGCTAGGGCTGGGGCTGGGGCTGGGACTGGGGCTAGGGCTAGGGCTAAGGCTGCGGCTACGGCTGGGGCTGGGGCTGGGGCTGGGGCTGGGGCTGGGCCTGAGGCTGGGGCTAGGGCTGGGGCTGGGGCTGGGACTGGGGCTAGGGCTAGGGCTGCGGCTAGGGCTGGGGCTGGGGCTGGGGCTGAGGCTAGGGCTGGGGCTGGGGCTAGGGCTCGGTCTAGGGCTGGGGCTGGGGCTGGGGCTGGGGCTGGGGCTGGGCCTGGGACTGGGGCTAGGGCTAGGGCTAAGGCTGCGGCTACGGCTGGGGCTGGGGCTGGGGCTGGGGCTGGGGCTGGGGCTGGGGCTGGGCCTGAGGCTGGGGCTAGGGCTGGGGCTGGGGCTGGGACTGGGGCTAGGGCTAGAGCTAAGGCTGCGGCTACGGCTGGGGCTGGGGCTGGGGCTGGGGCTGGGGCTGGGCCTGAGGCTGGGGCTAGGGCTGGGGCTGGGGCTGTGACTGGGTCTAGGGCTAGGGCTGCGGCTAGGGCTGGGGCTGGGGCTGGGGCTGAGGCTAGGGCTGGGGCTGGGGCTAGGGCTCGGTCTAGGGCTGGGGCTAGGGCTGGGGCTATGGCTGGGCCTGGGGCTGGGGCTTGGGCTCGAGCTGGGGCTAGGGCTGGGGCTAGGGCTGGGGCTGGGGCTAGGGCTGGGGCTGGGGCTGGGGCTAGGGCTGGGGCTGGGTCTGGGGCTAGGGCTGGGGCTAGGGCTGGGGCTCGGTCTGGGGCTAGGGCTGCGGCTAGGGCTGGGACTGGGGCTGGGGCTGGGGCTGGGGCTAGGTTTAGGGCTAGGCCCTAAGTTAGGCATAGGGGCAAGGCCTAGGAGGATCACAAAGGCCTCTATACGATCAGCATCAGGGGATGGGGCTGCGGCTGGGGCTGGACCTGGGGCCTTAGTTAGAAATAGTGTCAAGGCCTTAGTTACCACATTGTCAGGGGAAGGCCTAGGAGGATCGCAAGGGCCTCTATAGGATCAGCATCTGGGGCAGGGGCTGCGGCTGTGGCTGGACCTCGGGCCTTAGAAATACTGTCAAGGCCTTAGTTACTACATTGTCAGGAGAAGGCCTAGAGGGATCATAAGGGCCTCTATAGGATCAGCATCAGGGGCTAGGGCTCGGGTTGGGGCTAGGGCTGGGACTGCGGCTACGGCTAGGGCTAGGGCTGGGGCTGCGGCTTGGGCTCGGGCTGGGGCTAGGGCTGGGCCTGGGGCTGGGGCTGGGTCTAGGGCTGGGTCTGGGGCTAGTGCTGGGTCTGGGTCTGGGGCTGGGGCTGGGGCTGGGGCTGGGACTGGGGCTAGGTCTACGGGCTGCGGCTAGGGCTGGGCCTGGGGCTGGGGCTGGAGCTGGGGCTGGGGCTAGGGCTGGAGCTGGGGGTGGAGCTGGGGCTGGGGCTGGGGCTGGGGCTGGGGCTAGGGCTGGGGCTAGGGCTGGGGCTAGTGCTGGGGCTGGGGCTAGTGCTGTGGCTGGGGCTGGGGCTGGGGCTGGGACTGGGGCTAGGGCTGGGGCTGGGGCTAGGGCTGGAGCTGGGCTGAGGCTAAGGCTAGGGCTGGGGCTGGAGCTAGGGTTGGGGCTGCGGCTGGGGCTAGGGCTAGGGCTAGGGCTGGGGCTGGGGCTAGTGCTGTGGCTGGGGCTGCGGCTGGGGCTGGGACTGGGGCTAGGGCTGGGGCTGGGGCTGGGGCTGGGGCTGGGGCTGGAGCTGGGCTGAGGCTAAGGCTAGGGCTGGGTCTGGAGCTAGGGCTGGGGCTGGGGCTGGGGCTAGGGTTGGGGCTGTTTCTGGGGCTTGGGCTCGAGCTGAGGCTAGGGCTGGGGCTAGGGCTGGGGCTGGGGCTGTGACTGGGACTGGGGCTGGGGCTAGGTCTGGGTCTGGGGCTAGTGCTGTGGCTGGGGCTGGGGCTGGGCCTGGGGCTGCGGCTCGGGCTGGGGCTAGGGCTAGGGCTGGAGCTGGTCTGAGGCTAAGGGTAGGGCTGGGTCTGGGGCTAGTGCTAGGGCTAAGGCTGCGGCTACGGCTGGGGCTGGGGCTGGGGCTTGGGCTCGGTCTGGGGCTGGGGCTAGGGCTGGGGCTAGGGCTGGGGCTGGGGCTGGGGCTGCGGCTAGGGCTAGGCCTAGGGCTAGGGCTGGGGCTGGGGCTGGGGCTAGGTTTAGGGCTAGGCCCTTAATTAGGAATAGGATCAAGGCCTTACTTAAGGACAGTGTCAGGGCAAGGCCTAGGAGGAGCATAAAGGCCTCTATAGGATCAGCATCAGGGGCTGGGGCCGCGGCTGGGGCTGGACCTGGGGCCTTAGTCAGAAATAGTGTCTAGGCCTTAGTTACCACATTGTCAGGGGAAGGCCTAGGAGGATCGCAAGGGCCTCTATAGGATCAGCATAAGGGGCTAGGAATGGGGCTGGGGCTGGGGCGGGGGTTGGGGCTAGGGCTTGGACTGCAGCTGCGGCTAGGGCTAGGGCTGGGGCTGGGGCTTGGGCTCCAGCTTGGGCTGGGGCTAGGGCTGGGGCTGGGGCTGGGGCTAGTGCTGTGGCTGGGGCTGGGGCTGGGGCTGGGGTTGGGACTGGGACTGCGGCTAGGGCTAGGGCTGGGGCTGGGGCTAGGCCTGGGGCTGGGGCTGGGGCTAGGACTGGGGCTAGGGCTGGGGCTGGGGCTAGGCCTGGATCTGGGGCTAGTGCTGTGGCTGTGGCTGTGGCTGGGACTGGAGCTGGGCTGAGGCTAAGGCTAGGGCTGGGTCTGGAGCTAGTGCTGGGGGTGGGGCTGGGGCTAGGGCTGGGGCTAGGGCTGGGGCTCGTTCTGGGGCTAGGGCTGCGGCTAGGGCTGGGGCTGGGGCCGGGGCTGGGGCTGCGGCTAGGTTTAGGGCTAGCCCCTAAGTTAGGCATAGGGGCAAGGCCTAGGAGGATCACAAAGGCCTCTATACGATCAGCATCAGGGGATGGGGCTGCGGCTGGGGCTGGACCTGGGGCCTTAGTTAGAAATAGTGTCAAGGCCTTAGTTACCACATTGTCAGGGGAAGGCCTAGGAGGATCGCAAGGGCCTCTATAGGATCAGCATCAGGGGCTGGGGCAGGGGCAGGGGCTGGGTCTAGGGCTGGGGCTGGGGCTAGGGCTGGGGCTGGGGCTGTGACTGGGGCTAGGGCTAGGGCTGCGGCTAGGGCTAGGGCTGGGGCTGGGGTTGAGGCTAGGGCTGGGGATGGGGCTAGGGCTGGGGCTAGGGCTGGGGCTGGGGCTAGTGCTGTGGCTGTGGCTGGGGCTGGGGCTGGGACTGGGGCTAGGGCTAGGGCTGGGGCTGGGGCTGGGGCTGAGGCTAGGGCTGGGGCTGGGGCTAGGGCTGGGGCTGGGGCTAGGGCTCGGGCTGGGGCTGGGGCTGGGGCTGAGGCTAGGGCTGGGGCTAGGCCTGGGGCAGGGGCTAGTGCTGGGGCTGGGACTGGGGCTGGGGCTGGGGCTGGGGCTTGGGCTCGGTCTAGGGCTGGGGCTAGGGCTGGGGCTAGGGCTGGGGCTAGGGCTGGGGCTGGGGCTAGTGCTGTGGCTGTGGCTGGGGCTGGGACTGGGGCTAGGGCTGGGGCTGGGGCTGGGGCTGGGGCTGGGGCTAGGGCTGGAGCTGGGCTGAGGCTAAGGCTAGGGCTGGGTCTGGAGCTAGGGCTGGGGCTGGGGCTAGGGTTGGGGCTGGGGCTGGGGCTTGGGCTCCAGCTGGGGCTAGGGCTGGGGCTGGGGCTGGGGCTGGGACTGGGGCTACGGCTGGGGCTGCGGCTGGGGCTGGGTCTGGGACTGGGGCTAGGGCTAGGGCTGCGGCTTCGGCTGGGGTTGGGGCTGGGGCTGGGGCTGGGGCTAGGGCTGAGGCTCGGGCTGGTGCTGAGGCTGGGGCTGGGCCTGGGGCTGGGGCTGGGGCTGGGGCTAGTGCTGGGGCTGGGGCTGTGACTCGGGCTAGGGCTAGGGCTGCGGCTAGGGCTGGGGCTGGGGCTAGGGCTGGGGCTGGGGCTAGGGCTGGGGCTGGGGCTAGTGCTGTGGCTGGGGCTGGGGCTGGGGCTAGGGCTGGAGCTGGGCTGAGGCTAAGGCTAGGGCTGGGTCTGGAGCTAGGGCTGTGGCTGGGGCTGCGGCTAGGGCTGGGGCTGTGGCTGGGGCTTGGGCTCGAGCTGGGGCTAGGGCTGGGGCTGGGGCCGGGGCTGGGGCTAGGGCTGTGGCTAGGGCTGGGGCTGAGGCTGGGGCTAGGACTGGGGCTGGGGCTGGGGCTGGGGCTAGTGCTGGGGCTGGGGCTGGGGCTGTGACTGGGGCTAGGGCTAGGGCTGCGGCTAGGGCTGGGGCTGGGGCTGGGGCTGAGGCTAGGGCTGCTGCTGTTGCTGGGGCTTGGGCTCGAGCTGGGGCTAGGGCTGTGGCTAGGGCTGGGGCTGGGGCTGGGGCTGGGACTGGGGCCTTAGTTAGAAATAGTGTCAAGGCCTTAGTTACCACATTGTCAGGGGAAGGCCTAGGAGGATCGCAAGGGCCTCTATAGGATCAGCATAAGGGGCTAGGGCTGGGGCTGGGGCTGGTGCGGGGGCTGGGGCGGGGGTTGTGGCTACTGCTGGGACTGCAGCTGTGGCGAGGGATAGGGCTGGGGCTGGGGCTGCGGCTAGGGCTGGGGCTGGGGCTGGGGCTGAGGCTAGGGCTGGGGTTGGGGCTAGTGCTGGGACTGGGGCTAGTGCTGGGACTGGGGCTGGGGCTGGGGCTGGGGCTAGGACTGGGGCTAGGGCTGGGGCTGGGGCTGAAGCTGGGACTGGGGCTGGGACAGGGGCTAGGCCTAGGGCTGGGGCTGGGGCTGGGGCTGGGGCTAGGGCTGGAGCTGGGCTGAGGCTAAGGCTAGGGCTGGGTCTGGAGCTAGTGCTGGGGCTGGGGCTAGGGCTAAGGCTGGGGCTGTGGCTGGGGCTTGGGTTCGAGCTGGGGCTAGGGCTGGGGCTGGGGCTGGGCCTGGGGCTGGGGCTCGGGCTAGGGCTGGGGCTAGGGCTGGGGCTAGGCCTGGGGCTGGGGCTAGCGCTGGGGCTAGGGCTGGGGCTGGGTCTGGGGCTAGGGCTGGGGCTAGGGCTGGGGCTGGTTCTGGGGCTAGTGCTGGGGCTGGGGCTGGGGCTGGGGCTGGGGCTAGGTTTAGGGATAGGCCCTTAGTTAGGAATAGGGTCATGGCCTTACTTAAGGACAGTGTCAGGGCAAGGCCTAGGAGGAGCACAAAGGCCTCTATACGATCAGCATCAGGGGATGGGGCTGCGGCTGGGGCTGGACCTGGTGCCTTAGTTAGAAATAGTGTCAAGGCCTTAGTTACCACATTGTCAGGGGAAGGCCTAGGACGATCGCAAGGGCCTCTATAGGATCAGCATAAGGGGCTGGGGCAGGGGCAGGGGCTGGGGCTGTGGCCTGCGCTGGGTCTAGGGCTGGGGCTGGGGCTAGGGCTGGGGCTGGGGCTCGTGCTGGGGCTGGGGCTGGGGCTGTGACTGGGGCTAGGGCTAGGGCTGCGGCTAGGGCTAGGGCTGGGGCTGGGGCTGGGGCTGGGGTTGAGGCTAGGCCTGGGGATGGGGCTAGGGCTGGGGCTGGGGCTAGTGCTGGGACTGGGACTGGGGCTGGGGCTAGGACTGGGGCTATGGCTGGGGCTGGGGCTAGGGCTGGGGCTGGGGCTGGGGCTACTGCTGGGGCTGGGGCTGGGGCTGGGACTGGGGCTAGTGCTTGGGCTGGGGCTGGGGCTAGCGCTGGGGTTGGGGCTAGGGCTGGAGCTGGGGCTAGGGGTCGGGCTAGGGCTGGGGCCTTAGTTAGTGTCACTGTCAGGGCCTTAGTTAGGTTTAGCATCAGAGCTTTCGTTAGGTATAATAACAGGACCTGAGTTAGTAGTAGTGTCAAGGCCTGAGTTAAGGACAGTGTCAGGGCAAGGCCTAGGAGGAGCATAAGGGCCTCTGTAGGATCAGCATCAGGGGATGCGGTTCGGCCTGGGGCTGGGTCTAGGACTGGGGCTGGGGCTAGGGCTAGGGCTGGGCCTGGGGCTGGGGCTGGGGCTGGGGCTGCGGCTAGGGCTAGGGCTACGCCCTTAGTTAGGAATAGTGTGAAGACCTTAGTTAGGGTCACAGTCAGGGCCTTACTTAGGGTTAGCGTCAGATCCTACGTTAGGTATAATGTCAGGGCATGAGTTAGAAGCAGTGTCAGGGCCTTAGTGAGGGACAGTATCGGGGCCTTGGTTAGGACGAGCGTCAGAGCTTTTTTTATGTATAATGGCAGGGCCAGAGTTAGGAGGACATCCAGTCCCTTAGACAGGGACACTGTCAGGGCCTTAGTTAGGGACAGTATCACAGCCTGAGTTATTAGTAGTGTCAAGGCCTGAGTTCAGGACAGTGTCAGGGTAAGGCCTAGGAGGAGCATAAGGGCCTCTGTAGGATCAGGATCAGGGGCTGGAGCTGGTTCTGGGGCTGGGACTCGGGCTAGGCCTGGGGCTGTAGCTGGGGCTAGGCCTGGGGCTGCGGCTGGGGCTGGGGCTGGGGCTGGGGCTGGAACTGGAGCAGGCCTGGGGCTGGGGCTGGGGCTAGGATTAGGGCTAGGTCCTTAGTTACGAATAGTTTCAAGGCCTTAGTTAAGGACAGTGTCAGGGCAAGGCCTATGAGGAGCACAAGGGCCTGTGTAGGATCTGCATTAGGGGCTGGGGCTGGGGCTTTGGCTGGGGCTGGGGCTGGGGTTAGGGCTAGGGCTACGGCCTCAGTTAGGGTCACAGTCAGGGCCTTACTTAGGGTTAGCGTCAGATCCTACGTTAGGTATAATGTCAGGGCATGAGTTACAAGTACTGTCAGGGCCTTAGTGAGGGACAGTGTCAGGGCCTTGGTTAGGATGAGCATCAGAGCCTTTGTTATGTATAATGGCAGGGACACAGTTATGAGGAGAGTCAGGCCCTTAGTTACAGACAGTATCACAGCCTGAGTTAGTAGTAGTGTCAACGCCTTAGTTAACCAGTGTCAGGGCAAGGCCTAGGAGGAGCATAAAGGCCTCTGTAGGATCAGGGGCTGGGGCTGGGGTTTGGGCTAGGGCTGCGGCTAGGGCTACGGCTAGGGCCTTAGGTAGGAATAGTTTCAAGGCATTAGTAAGGAACACTGTCAGGGCCTTAGTTAGGGTTAGCATCAGAGACTTCATTAGGATTAATTTCACGGCCTGAGTTAGAAGTAGTGTCATCACCTTAGTGAGGGTCAGTGTCAAGGCCTCAGTTAGTACGAGAGTCAGAGCCTTTCTTATGTATAATTGCAGGGCCAGAGTTGGGATGAGAGTCAGGCCCTTAGTTAGGGACACTGTCAGAGCCTTAGTTAGGGACAGGATCACAGCATGAGTTAGTAGTAGTGTCAAGGCCTTAGTTACGGACAGTGTCAGGACCTTATTTTCAACGAGCATCAGAGCCTTTCTTCATTATCGTGTCGGGGCCTGATTTACGAGTAGTGTCAAGGCCTTAGTTAGGGTCAGTGTCAGGGGCTTAGTTAGGAGTACTGTCAAGGCCTCATTTAGGATTAGTGTCAGAGACTTACTTAGGATTAGCATCAGAGCCTTCATTAGGTATCGTGTCAGGGCCTGAGCTTGGAGTAGTGTCAGGGCCTTAGTTAGGGACAGTGTCAGGGCCTGAGTTAGGACTAGCATCAGAGCCTTGGTTAGGTATCGTGTCATGGCCTGAGTTAGCCGTAGTCTCAGGCCCTACTTTGGGACTGTGTCAGGGCCTTGGTTAGCACTACCATCAGAGCCTTTGTTAGGCACAGTGTCAGGGTCTTGGTTAGGACTGGCGTCCGGGCCTTCTGTTAGGTACACTGTCAGGGCCTGAGTCAGGCATAGGGTTAGGGACTTTGTTAGGGACAGTATCAGGCCCTGATGCTGTCCCCTGTAGTCTCAGCTATCACTAAATAATGCCCTGATCCTGTCCACAACTAAGGCCCTGAATATGTCCCTAAGTGCATCTCTGACGATGTCCTTAACAGCCTGAACTCTCTTCAGGTTATCTCTGAGGCTCTGACACTGGCCCTTCCTAAGGCCTCACCCCGGGGTTGTCCCAGGCTGCTGGGCAGTTTTCTCTTGTCCGCATCTCTGGCCAGCTGCCTGCCATTGGCCACTCTTAAGATTCTGCGATGCAGTGGTCCCACGTGGGATGTGCCTGTGTAGGCTCACCTGTGGGAGGAGAGTCATGGCCACTCCGCCCTCCAGGGGACTGCGGCTCAGGGTAGGAATCTCTCAGGCAGTGTCTGGAGAACGGGTTCTGTGTCCTTGTTTGTTGTAAATCCCTTGGAGTTACCTCTAACATTTTTTAAATGGATATCCCCCTCAGGATAATTTGATAATAATTTGATTATATCAATAATCAAATTACTGATAAATAATATAAATTATTTACCACATAAAAATTCAGGAATGACATTATTAGAATGAGCAGGAAAACACCGGATGCCCCCCACCCCCAGTGATCTATTACTTGCAGGATTTACAATTCTAATGAGAAAACACTCACTCTCCTCACCCTCTTGGGTGTCAGCACAAGGCGGAAATCAGCTGCATCCCTTATTTATCCCTCTGATTTTCCAGAACCTTTCCTTCAAGGAGAAATCTCTGGGCTCTGCGGGAGCTGTGAGTGGTGACCATCAGGTAAATCTGAGACTGAAAAGCAAGAGGAAAAGAGATAGAGGAGGAGATGAGAATCGGTGATGGGGAGAAGCAGGGGCATCCCCGTTCAATCGCAGGCCGAGGGTCTGGGTTAATCTCCAACGAAGCTAAGGACCACCAGGATCTGGCCCCACTGGCCTTGTCACCTGGTGTGGGGACTGGGGACAGCCAAACCACCATGGCCACTCTCAGAGAAATAAAGAAGGTGGGAGGGCACCCCGAGAGCCAGATTGAAAATGGTCATGCTGTGAAATAGTAAGATGCCCTTTTCAGAAAAGTGAAGACTGTTCTCTTGGCTCTCAAAGACTTGCAAATACTCTGTGTCCTTCTGGAGGCATGCTGAAGGCTTCAGCCTTTGAGGGCAGTAATGGGAGTGCATCGGGGCTCAAAACCATCCAGCACTCACTCACTCCTTGAGGGTGCCGAGGATGACCAGTGACCACCCCTCGGGTGCCGTGGGGCCTGAAATTCCCTGATCACCGAGGACAGGAGGGGCCGCACAGACACTCCACTGGACCACCGGGGGCTTGGCCGGTGGACTACATACAGTCCTTTATCAGATACATGGTTTGCAAACATCCTGTGCCATTTTGGATGGTGGATTATCTTATTCCTTGCTCCTTTTATACACAACTCCTTTTCATTTTGAGGAAGTCTAATTCATCTATTTTGTCTTTTGTTGCTTGTGCTTTCGGTAGATCTAAGATATCATGACCAAATCCAAGGTCATGAAGATCTACTCTCATGTTTTCTTCTACGAGTTTTATAATTTTGGCTCTTGCACCTAGGCCTTTGGTCCATCTTGTGTTGATTTTGTATATGGGGTGGGGGGAGGTAAGGGTCCAACTTTACTCTTCTGCATGTGGGTATCCAGTTGTTCCACTACCTGTGCTAACCGTTTGGGAGAAAATACCTGCAAATGATGCGACCAACAAGGTCTTAATTCTAAAATATACAAACGGCTCATACAGCTCAAAAAAGAAAAAAAAATCAAAAAATAAGCAGAAGGTCTAAACAGACATTTCTCCAAAGACATACAGATAGCCAATAGGCACATGAGAAGATGCTCCACATCGCTAATTATTAGAGAACGCAAATGAAAACTACAGTGAGTTATCACCTCATAGTGGTCAGAATGGCCATCAGTAAAATGTCTAGAAAGAAATGCTGGAAGGGGTGTGGAGAAAAGGGAACCCTACTACACTACTGATGGGAATGTAAATTGATGCAGCCACTATGGAAAACAGTATGGAGGTTCCTCAAAAACTAAAACTAGAATTACCATAGGACCCCGCAATCCCACTCCTGGGCACATATCCAGACAGAACTATAATTCGAAAAGATACATGCACCCCAGCATTCACAGCAGCACTATTCACAATAGCCAAGACATGGAAGCAACCTGAATGTCCCTCAGCAGATGAATGGATATAGAAGATGTGGTACATATATACAACGGAATATTACTCAGCCATAAAACAGAATGAAATAATGCCACTTGCAGCTACATGGATGGACCTAGAGATTATCATACAAAGTGAAGTAAGTCAGACAGAGAACAACAAATACCATATGATATCACTTATATGTGGATTATAAAATGAGACCCAAATGAACCTATCTACAGAACAAAAACAGACTCACAAATAGAGAAGACAGACTTGTGGTTGTCAAGGGGAAGACAGGGGAGAGGGATGGATTGGGAGTTTGGTATTAGTAGATGCAAATTATTATATATAGGATGGATACATAAGGTCTTCCTGTACAGCACAGGGAACTGTATTCAATACCCTGTAATGAACCATAATGGAAAAGAATATGAAAAATATGTACATATGTATGTACGTATATATGAATCACTTTGCTGTGCAGCAGAAATTAACACAACATTGTAGGTTAACTATACTTCAGTATCAATTAGTTTGAAGGCACTTTTATAAATTAGGTCTTAGTTCTCTTGTCCTTTCATCCTGGGACAAATGTATAACAGAAACTAACCTGGATTACTCCCGGATGAACTCATATCACACAGACCTTTAACTGTTGAACAAACCGTGAATACCAGTTACACCAGGGGATGTCCTGATCCAATATGAAGCTTGTAAACCTTGTAACAAGCCTGCAGAATCCACTAAATTTGGAAATTCAAACTGAAATGAAGCCACCTATCCCATGACTTCTCCACAACTAGTTATACAACATCAATTGGAAACCATATACAATCAAATGAATGTAGACAGAAACAACTATAGCCTTCCTTTTTTTCCCTTTCAGATGAATACGGTATTTAAGGTGATGTCTTGGGCCGTTTCAGGGTGTTACTCAATTTCCTGGGTATCTGCCATGCACACAGGAGGTACACATGTTAGTTAACTTGTTTGTGCAACTAAATGAAGATAGTTAATACCACAAAACTGTATACATAAAGTGAATTAAATGCTAAAGTCGTGTTTTGTATTTTTAATGACAATGAAAAAAAAACTGTAGCGCTGATATTTGTTACAAAAATGAACGTTAAAAACATTCTTAGTGAAAAAAGCCATACAGAAAAGGCCCCCTAGATCCCATACTCATCTTGTCTGCTTCAAATCCATCAAGGTTGTCCAAATGAGGGAGAAACTCAGTCATGGTTCCAGAAAAAGAAAACTGGATCAGGATGGAAAAAGACATTTTCATACCGTTCGGACAGTAGGTGAAGGTTGAAGTGGGGCTGAGTTTTAAATTATAATGTGGACATCAGGATTTCTTCATTTAGGGGTTACGTGCTGGTGCCTTGGGCAAAACATACTGAGCATTTTGTGTCAAGTGGCAAATGTGGGTACTTTTTTACATTATTGCAACTTTTCTGTACATTTTAAATTACTGGAAAGTAAATTACTTTTCTAGACAACCATGTCAGGATCATGCCAGAAAATCAGAGAAGACAGACATCAAATTTTTCTTATAGAGGCCAAGACTTACCCAGACCACGTTCAACCAAAGTTGTGATACTTATTTCCCTTGTAGGAGTCCGCACGGTATTAAGAGGCACCGTGGGAAGAGTGTATTAGTAGCTACCATGTCGTGGGTCCTGTGGATCACCTGGGGGGCAGTAGAAACGGTGAGATTTTAGTCTTGCAATTTTTCACATGACTTCAAAAAATATGTTAAAAAATAAATTCAGTAAAGTTGCAAAATATGCACTCAATATACACAAATCAGTTTCGTTTCTATACACTAATAATGAACCACCATTAAGAAAACAATCCCATTTACAATTCCATCCAAAAGAACGAACTATTTAGCAATAAATTTAACCAAGGACACGAAAGACCTATACTCAGAAAACTATAAAGCACTGGTAAAGAAACTGAAGGCACAATAGGAAACAATATTCCATGCTCATGCGTCAGAAAAATTACTATTATTAAAATGTTTGGGAGAGGGGGAAGGTGGCGGAAGAGTACGACACGCAGATCACCTTCCTCTCCACAGGTACATCAGAAATACAGCTACACGTGGAACCACCCCTACAGAACACCTACTGAACGCTGGCAGAAGACCTCAGACCTCCCAAAAGGCAAGAAACTCCCCACGGGGCTTCCCTGGTGGCGCAGTGGTTCAGAGTCCGCCTGCCGATGCAGGGGGCACGGGTTCGTGCCCTGGGCCGGGAAGATCCCACATGCCGCGGAGCGGCTAGGCCCGTGAGCCATGGCCGCTGAGCCTGCGCGTCCGGAGCCTGTGCTCCGCAACGGGAGAGGCCACAACAGTGAGAGGCCCGTGTACCGAAAAAAAAGAAAAAAGAAAAAGAAAGAAAAGAAACTCCCCACGTACCTGGGTAGGGCAAAAGAAAACAGAATAAACAGAGACAAAAGGATAGGGCCGGGACCTGCACCAGTGGGAGGGAGCCGTGAAGGAGAAACGGTTTCCACACACTAGGAGCCCCTTCGCGGGCGGAGACTGCGGGTGGCGGAGGGGAAAAGCTTCGGAGCCGCGGAGGAGAGCGCAGCCACAGGGGTACGGAGGGCAAAGCAGAGAGATTCCCGCACAGGGGACCGGTGCCGACCGCCACCCACCAGCCCGAGAGGCTTGTCTCCTCACCGACCGGGGCGGGCGGGGCTGGGAGCTGAGGCTCGGGCTTCAGTCAGAGCGCGCTGGCGGCGTGAACACAGCCTGAAGGGAGTTAGTGCACCACGGCCGGCCGGGAGGGAGTCCGGGGAAAAGTCTGGAGCTGCCGAAGAGGCAGGAGACTTTTCCTTCCCTCTTTGTTTCCTGGTGCGTGAGGAGAGGGGATTCAGAGCGCCGCTGAAAGGAGCTCCAGAGACGGGCGCGAGGCGCGGCTGAAAGCGCGGACCCCAGAGACGGGCGTGGGACGCTGGGGCTGCTGCTGCCGCCACCAAGAAGCCCGTGTGCGAGCGCAGGTCACTCTCCACACCTCCCCTCCCGGGAGCCTGTGCTGCCTGCCACCGCCACGGTCCCCGGCTCCACAGACAACGTCCTCAGGAGAACGCACGGGCGCGCCTCGTGCTGACGCAACGTCACGCCGGCCTCCGCCGACGCACGCTCGCCCCGCCTCCGTGCCCCTCCCTCCCCCGCGGCCTGAGGGAGCCAGAGCGCCCGAATCAGCGGCTCCTTTAACCCCGTCCTGTCTGAGCGAAGAACAGACGTCCTCCGGCGACCTACACGCAGAGGCGGGGCCGAATCCAAAGCTGAGCCCCGGGAGCTGTGCGAACAAAGAAGAGAACGGGGACTCTCTCCCAGCAGCCTCAGAAGCAGCGGATTAAAGCTCCGCAATCAACTTGATGTACCCTGCGTCTGTGGAATACCTGAATAGACAACGAATCATCCCAAATTGAGGAGGTGGACTTTGAGAGCAAGATTTATGATTGTTTTCCCCTTTCCCTCTTTTTGTGAGTGTGTACGTGTATGCTTCTGTGTGAGATTTTGTCTGTGTACCTTTGCTTTCACCATTTGTCCTAGGGTTCTATCCGCCTGTTTTTTTGGGGTTTTGTTTTTCTTACTTAAAAAATTTTTTCTTAATAACTCTTTATTTTAATAACTTTATTTTATTTGACCTTACTTTATTTTCTTTTATTCTTTCTTTCTTTCTTTCTTTCTTTCTTTCTTTCTTTCTTTCTTTCTTTCTACTTTTTCTCCCTTTTATTCTGAGCCGTGTGGATGAAAGGCTCTTGGCGCTGCAGCCAGGAGTCAGTGCTGTGCCTCTGAGGTGGGAGAGCCAACTTCAGGACACGGGTCCAAAAGAGACCTCCGAGCTCCACGTAATATCCAACGGCGAAAATCTCCCAGAGATCTCCATCTCAACACCAACACCCAGCTTATCTCAATGACCAGCAAGCTACAGTGCTGGACTCCCTATGCCAAACAACTAGCAAGACAGGAACACAACCCCACCCATTAGCAGAGAGGCTGCCTAAAATCATAATAAGTCCAAGACACCCCAAAACACACCACCAGACGTGGACCTGCCCACCAGAAAGACAAGATCCAGCCTCATCCACCAGAACACAGGCACCCTCCACAAGGAAGCCTACACAACCCACTGAACCAACTTTAGCCACTGGGGACAGACACCAAAAACGACGGGAACTACGAACCTGCAGCCTGCAAAAAGGAGACCCCCAAACACAGTAAGAGAAGCAAAATGAGAAGACAGAAAAACACACAGCAGATGAAGGAGCAAGATGAAAACCCACCAGACCTAACAAATGAAGAGGAAATAGGCAGTCTCCCTGAAAAAGAATTCAGAATAATGATAGTAAAGATGATCCAAAATCTTGGAAATAGAATAGAGAAAATGCAAGAAACATTTAACAAGGACCTAGAAGAACTAAAGATGAAACAAGCAATGATGAACACCACAATAAATGAAATTAAAAATACTCTAGAAGGGATCAATAGCAGAATAACTGAGGCAGAAGAACGGATAAGTGACCTGGAAGATAAAATAGTGGAAATAACTACTGCAGAGCAGAATAGAGAAAAAAGAATGAAAAGAACTGAGGACAGTCTCAGAGACCTCTGGGACAACATTAAACGCACCAACATTTGAATTATAGGGGTTCCAGAAGAAGAAGAGAAAAGGAAAGGGACTGAGAAAATATTTGAAGAGATTATAGTTGAAAACTTCCCTAATATGGGAAAGGAAATAGTTCATCAAGTCCAGGAAGCACAGAGAGTACCATACTGGATAAATCCAAGGAGAAACATGCCAAGACACATATTAATCAAACTGTCAAAAATTAAATGCAAAGAAAACATATTAAAAGCAGCAAGGGAAAAACAACAAATAACACACAAGGGAATCCCCATAAGGTTAACAGCTGATCTTTCAGCAGAAACTCTGCAAGCCAGAAGGGACTGGCAGGACATATTTAAAGTGATGAAGGAGAACAACCTACAGCCAAGATTACTCTACCCAGCAAGGATCTCATTCAGATTGGATGGAGAAATTAAAACCTTCACAGACAAGCAAAAGCTGAGAGAGTTCAGCACCACCAAACCAGCTTTACAACAAATGCTAAAGGATCTTCTCTAGGCAAGAAACACAAGAGAAGGAAAAGACCTATAATAACAGACCCACGCACATATGGTCACCTTATCTTTGATAAAGTGGCAGGAATGTACAGTGGAGAAAGGACAGCCTCTTCAATAAGTGGTGCTGGGAAAACTGGACAGGTACGTGTAAAAGTAGGAGATTAGATCACTCCCTAACACCATACACAAAAATAAGCTCAAAATGGACTAAAGACCTAAAGGTAAGGCCAGACACTATCAAACTCTTAGGGGGAAAACATAGGCAGAACACTCTATGACATAAATCACGTCAAGATCCTTTCTGACCCACCGCCTAGAGAAATGGAAATAAAAACAAAAACAAACAAATGGGACCTAATGAAACTTCAAAGCTTTTGCACAGCAAAGGAAACCATAAACAAAATGAAAAGACAACCCTCAGAATGGGAGAAAATATTTGCAAATGAAGCAACTGACAAAGGATTAATCTCCAAAATTTACAAGCAGCTCATGCAGCACAATAACCAAAAAAACAAACAACCCAATCCAAAAATGGGCAGAAGACCTAAATAGACATTTCTCCAAAGAAGATATACAGACTGCCAACAAACACACGAAAGAATGCTCAACATCATTAATGATTAGAGAAATGCAAGTCAAAACTAGAATGAGATATCACCTCACACCAGTCAGAATGGCCATCATCAAAAAATCTAGACACAGTAAATGCTGCAGAGGATGTGGAGAAAAGGGAACACTCTTGCACTGCTGGTGGAAATGTGAATTGGCACAGCCACTATGGCGAACAGTATGGAGGTTCCTTAAAAAACTACAAATAGAACTACCATATGACCCAGCAATCCAACTACTGGGCATATACCCTGAGAAAACCATAATTCAAAAAGAGTCATGTACCAAAATGTTCACTGCAGCTCTATTTACAATAGCCCGGAGATGGAATCAACCTAAGTGTCCATTCATCAGATGAATGGATAAAGAAGATGTGGCTCATATATACAATGGAATATTACTCAGCCACAAAAAGAAATGAAATTGAGCTATTTGTAATGAGGTGGATGGAGCTAGAGTCTGTCATACAGAGTGAAGTCAGTCAGAAAGAGAAAGACACATACCGTATGCTGACACATATATATGGAATTTAAGGGAAAAAAATGTCATGAAGAACCTAGGGTTAAGACAGGAATAAAGACACAGACCTACTAGAGAATGGACTTGAGGATATGGGGAGGGGGAAGGGTAAGCTGTGACAAAGTGAGAGAGTGGCTTGGACATATATACACTACCAAACATAAAATAGATAGCTAGTGGGAAGCAGCCGCGTAGCACAGGGAGATCAGCTTGGTGCTTTGTGACCACCTAGAGGGGTGGGATAGGGAGGGTGGGAGGGAGGGAGACGCAACAGGGAAGAGATATGGGGACATATGTATATGTATAACTGATTCACTTTGTTATAAAGCAGAAACTAACACACCATTGTAAAGCAATTATACTCCAATAAAGTTGTAAAAAAATGTTTATTCTACCTAAAGCCATCAACAACCAGTGCCTGGAAAACTAGACACCGGACTCCAAAGAACGACAGTGGTCACCATCTACACTGCATATAAAGCTAACTAAAAGCACACAGTATTCCACATTAAACTCTTTCTCTCCTGAGTCCCCTGAAGATGCACCCCACCCAGCCAGCAGTCAGTTGCACAGGAAGATTCTCCACGCTTGCTCATTTTTTCCTCTTGCAGAGTCTCCTCACCAGTGGCTCCTGAGAAAACCCAGCTCCTGTCAGTGTGGACAATGCCTCATGTTCCAGAAACCTAAGCCCTGACAGGAGACAAAGCTCCCGTCTGCTTGTCACAGAGCAAAGTCTGTGGGCAGGGTGCACCTGTGCCCCCAGGGTCAGACAGGTTGGTTTGGTGCCCCCTGTGGGACGTGAGAAAAGTGCCGGGAGTGCCGCACTCACAAACCCAGAGGCCTCATCCGGAAGGCAGTTCTGCTGTATATACTAAGTTTGGAAATCCAAACTGAAATGGAGCCAAGTGTCTCACTGTATCTTCTCTAAAATTGGTTAAGGAGCAATTAATTACAAACCATATGTAATGAAATGAATGTAGACACAAACATTACAACTTAAACCAAAATTCACTCAAAATTGCCCATAGACAAATTTAAATCACCAAACTATAAAAATCCTAGACAAAAAAAGATAATCTACATGACTTTGGGTCTGGTGACCTTATTCAGAAAACAGGAAGACAAACCACAAACTGCAAGAAACTATTTCCAAAACACATATCTGTTAAAGGATTTGTACTCAAATTATGCCAACAGCGCCATTAAAATTTAGTAAAGATTGAAACACACACCTAGCCCAGGAAGATAAACAGGCAGTAAATAAGCATACAAGAATATACTGAAGATGCTGGTGGAATGCATGTACAACCAACTTTGGAAGACAGTTTGGCAGTTTTTTCCAAATCTAAAAAGTCTCACCTTAGGATCCAAGAAGTGTACCTCTTGTATTTAGACAACTGCTTTGAAAAACTGTGTTCAAACCAAAACTAGCATCAAGTAATGCACAGCAGCTCTATTCATAATGGCTAGAAACTTAAGATATCAGGATGTCCTTCTGTAGATGAATTCATAAGCGAATTAGGGCACATACATGTCAAGGGGAGCAGAATACACCACCCCAAAATATGCCCATTTGACAAAAGGATTATTTTGGACTGATTAATTTAAGAAACAGCAGACCCAGGAGAATCTTTCAAAACCAAGTAGATGGCTTCCCTGGTGGCACAGTGGTTGAGAGTCTGCCTGCCGATGCAGGGGACACGGGTTCGTGCCCTAGTGTGGGAAGATCCCACATGCCGCGGAGTGGTTGGGCCCATGAGCCATGACCGCTGAGCCTGCACGTCCAGAGCCTGTGCTCCGCAACGGGAGAGGCCACAACAGTGAGAGGCCCGCATACCGCAAAAAAATAAATAAATAAATAAAGTAGAAAATGCCCTTTTAGGAGGTAAATTTCCATTTATTAAGGATATCTCCATTTGTAAGGGTATGTCCCTCTTTGAACCAGGAATTGAAAGATGACTAAATATCAAGAAAAGTTTGTTAGGACTTCCCTGCTGGTCCAGGGGTTAAGACTCCACAATCCCAATGCAGGGGACCAGGGTTCAATCCCTGGTCAGGGAACTAGATCCCACATGCTGCAATTAAGGGCCTGCATGCCGCCACTAAAGATTACACAGGCTGCAACTAAGACCCAGTGCAGCCAAATAAATAAATGTTTTTAAAAAAAAAAACAAAGCTTGTCAATGAAATAGGCCTAGATGTAAATCTGTGTAACAACCATACCCTTGTTTACTGGGCTTTGACTAATAACATCCCTTAAATGGCTTCCTCCATTCCCTAACATCTTTCTTTTGTTCTCAGCAGGAGATAGCATTTAAGGTAATGGCTTGGGCCATTTCAGGGAGTGACTCAGTTTTCCTGGGTATCTTTCAAGTATACAGGAGGTACGCATGGTATATATTAAACTTCTGATTGTTTTCTCCAGTTCGTCTCTTTTTCATTACAAGGGAGATCTCAATAAAGAACATAGAAGTGTAGAGGGAAAATTATTTTTCCTCTCATATACATGCAGTGCAATAGTATTCAGAGATATAAAGGAATGGATCATCAACCCATGCAAATATATATAGATAGATATAGATGCAACTAACACGTACATTGCTAAGTGAAAGAATCCAGTCTGAAATGCTACACACTGTATGACCTCATTTATATGACATTCTAGAAAAGGTAAAACTGACACTGGTAAACAGTTTAAGGAATATGTGGTAGAAATAGTCCATATGATACTTTAGTGGTGAATACCTGTCACTATGCATTTGTCTACACCCACAGATTTTTACAACACAACAAGTAATTTACAATCTATTCAAACTTAGCTACTTAGGATATGGGAGTGTCAAAGCCTGGAATACAGAATGTAACAAAGAATCTAACTGTTTCAGAAATGTATGGAAAAACTCACTGTTGGTAGTGGGACAAATGGGCTGACCTAAGTTAACTTTGGAAATGTACAGAATCTGTAGGCCAAAGACAAAATGGGCCATACATACACAGTGGACTCTAAGTTCTTTCCCATGAGGGGTAGTAACTAACAGTACTGAAACTACTATATCAGTAATCGAATGGAACAAGCACTGAATTTAATAAATGACAAATGGTGGAAGCCAGGTTTCTTACCACTGGAGTGGGATGTTACAGTCAAACAAAGGGAAAAGGTTACGATATCCATGTCATAACAGATCTGGTTGGAGACATCGGTATAAACTATCTTTAGCCTACACATAGTTCCACATGGATATCTTTATAATTATGTGTATATGCATAGGCTGGGATACATGCATGTATTTCTATGTACTGTCAGCTGAGCATATTTAGCTCCCACATGTAAGTTTTTAATACCATTCTCTAATAAAAGGAACAAGGGCTCTTTGAAGAAAGGGCTGATGCTAGGACTGAGACAGTAAATATATGAAGCAGCGTAATCTTAAAATATCAGAAAGTAAAGAAGTACCCAAAATTTTAAAAACCCACAAAAGGAAAATTATGTAAAATGAAAACAGGAGCAAATGGAAAAAGCTCTCAACAGCCAAAGCAAGAATGAACTAAGCAGTCTAATAATGTAGTGCTGGATTATAAACAAAAGTTTACAGTAATCATTCACGTGTCCAAACTGGTAAAAATAAATTACATAGTTTTCGATGAATGGTGTTAAATAGAAATCTCCTATGCACAAAGCTTCTAAACAATTCATATAGACACTCAGCTGTAACACCTCTCTCCTCAAGTGTGGCTTCTGCATTATGACTTCCTCCTAAATAAGACACACAGGATGGACATGGGAAAAAAATTAACCTGTGGGAAAACTTGACAAACACTACTTCAGCTAGGTGACCAAAGTTAAGAATATAAGTGAGAAGTTTCCTTAAGAGCCTGTCCTCTTGATATATAGTGAAGAGGAAGCACTTCACCTCTGTGATCTGCTTTTTCAAAGCCAAGTCTAACCACGACAAAAACACCAAGCAAATCCCAGTGCCCGGCAGTCTATAAAATACCTGACCAGTCCTCCTCCACACTGTCAAGGTCATGGAAACAAGGAGAGTCTGAGCAACTGTCAGAGCCCAGAAGATACTAAACAGACATGATGACCCCATGTCCTTTGAGACCCTGGAACAAGGAAAGGTATAACAAAGGGAACGTGAATAGGGACTTCAGTTAATAGTAAAGTATCAGTATTTGTTCATTATTTGTCATGATTCTGTAGAAAATTAGACAGGAAAAAGTAAACGTCAAATAAGAGAAACCTACTGTAACAAACTGGAAACCTAGAGGAAAAGGGGGATTTCTTTGTAAAAACACATTACCAAAATGGTCCCTAAGTTAAGGAAAACACAAAAAGGCCAATTAATCACTGAGGAACCTCTTCCTCTACTGGTTATCCTATCACTCTTCCAGGGTTTCCCTCTCCTGGGACAGGGAAGGAGCAGGGACAGAGATGTCTGGCAGCTCCCCTAGTATATGACCCCACCCAGTGTCTTCACCTCCCCCAGCCACGCCTACCCAGTGAGGACACCTGAGGAAGGATCAGGGATTATTGACTCAGATGTATCAACCAGGACTTTTTCTTTTCCCAGCGACTGGACACACTTACGGAAGTAAAATAAATTAGTATTTATTGTAAGGGTAGAAATACATTAATACTTGCAAGTGACAAGTTGAAGAATGGGTTTGGACCTGGCAGGTCCAGCGGCTCACACTGTCTCAGTGTGATCTTGCTTCTCTCCAAACCTTTGTCCCGCTCAGTGCCTTTGGGGGACCCCATTCACAGGCACAGGCTCTCTCACTGCCCTTGGGCCAACAGCAGTTCTAGGCTGACAACCACTCACCATCCATTTTCCGAGAAAGAGTTTCTCCTTTTCTTGGATTCCAAAAAGTCATGGTTTTAAATGCCTTTGATCTGGCTTGGGTTGCATTCTCATCCTTGACCCAACACCAGAAGATGGAAAATGGGACTGGCTAGATGTGGGTTGTAAACCCTTCTTCGAGCTGGGTGGAACATGGGGTCATCCTTCTGCAACTGTTTGGACTGGAAGCAGGTGAGATGTAATTCCCAAAGGAAAACTGAGGCACTTGGGCCTGAGAACAGATGTTCGCTGGGAGAAAGCAACAGATTCTAAGTCAATGACAGCTCACTGCACAGCACAGAATCTGACACAAAAGGAAGAAAGGGGTTCACTTAGGGTCAGGGGCTGCAGCTATGTATCCAGTGCTCTTACTGTCCCTCCCAAGACTGCAAGAAGTTCTTTCACTTGCTGAAAAGTCAGGATCATTGGTGGTGGTAAACTCAAGTCTCTTTCCTTGGGCATCAGGTCCTCACATCTCAGAGGCTGGCCCAGAACAGCCCATGTGCCCTCAGAAGACCCACAGACCTCATTCCTGCCCCTGAGATGTGGGATCCCGTGAGTTATGCCATCTCCCTGGCCATATTAACTACCCATCCCTGAAAAACAATACTGCTCCTTTTCCAGTTTCTTCTCTCTCCTTTTCTAAGGGAAGAAACCAAATGCTAGGGTGGTAAGGAAACTCTTGTGCAATGAAGTAATGGGAGGCTCAAGAATTATTCTATGCCATGGAACCCATAATTGGCAGGCTTCCAGAGGCCACACGGATGCATATGGCTCTCCAAGACAATGGCAGTGTCAGTGTAAACCTCCCACTGGGCGGTCCAGGTGCTTCCATATCTTTGATTCTTAATGAATATGCATGTCAAAAGTTTCTAACGACTGAAAGGACAAAGGATTGCAGGGCCATGGTCTACTGTATGGGTGTTGTGTCAGGGACACACTCCAATGTTCAGAGGATTATTACTTCTCTTGGCAGCCTATGAGGCTGTGAGCGGGAGGCCTTTTTCTCAGCCACATGCATGTTAGTAGTTGAAACTTCTCAAAGAAATGTCTACACTGCCCAGGTAGCTCTTGAATTGCCCAGCATCATGGTCAGCTCCGTAACTGTACATGAGGGCCTGACAATGCCCAGGCTGGACTGAGCTAGAGGACCACAGATGCCTGCCTGGATAGTCAGAGGTCAAAGGCTGTCCTGCCTGAGACTTGATCATCTATTCATGCCCACTCAGATGGAACAAAGGATGCCTCCAGGGCCAGGAGGGCCCCACCAGCCCTTAAGAAGGCAGCATCTGGGGGCTGGCAGGTCACTGCCCCCAGTCCTGTATAAATCCACACGTGTCTGCTGAGTGCCCTCCTGTCTTGGCTGTGCTGGAACCTGGGGCTGCCCAGACAGAGTAGGGCCAGCATCACCCTTCCCAGGTAGGAGGGCAGAAGGAAATCATGCATGACTTCTGACACCCTCCCCAATCCTTGACAGAGGTTGAGTTGGATAAGAAACAGTCCGAGACAAGAACAGACATTTCATTCTTCTCTCAGAGCCCAGGACTGGGGGAAAGGATGCCAGAAAACCAGTTATTGACCTCAGCTCCCTGACTCCTGTTTGACCCTGGGCAAGTCCTATCCATTCTGGAGGCTTCAGAGAGAAAGAGAGGGGAGGGCAATGAGGGCCAATTGTGCTTAAACCTAACTCTAACCTTTACCCTAAGAACCCTAACCTCTAACCGTAACCCCCTAACAACCCTAGCCCCAGACCCCTAGACCCTTGCCCCGACCCCTAAACTCTAACCCCCGACCCTTTAGCCACAGCCCTCTACCAGGATGCTCCAACAATGACCCCTAACCCTAAACCGTGACCCCTGAACCCTCACACTGACTCAAACCTAGGCCTAAAGCCTGGCCTAGTGGGTACCGAGGGATGACTGTATGAACTCTCAAATAAACCAAGGAATTAAATCTTCCTGACCATGAATTTAGCAATGGTTTCTTAGATTTGACAGTAAAGCATAAGAAATGAAAGAAAAAAATAGATAAATTGGATTTCCTCAAAATTACAAACCTTTGTGCATCAAAAGAGGCTATCCAGAAAGGAAGAAGACAGCCCACAGAATGGAAGACAATATTGGCACATTCTATATCTGATAAGACTCTTTACCTAGAATATACCCAGGACTTTTCCAACTCATCAACACAAAGACAACAACATTTTTGAAACAGACAAATGGCTGCATGGACTGCTCTCCAGGCAAGACATACAAATGGTCAACAAGGACATGGAAAGATGTCAAACGTCAGTAGTCATGATGAAAATGCAAATGAAAGCCACAGTGTGATGCCCCTTCACACACACTAGAATAAAAATAAACTTTAAAATCAATTTTAAAATATATAAATAAAAATAACAAATGGCAGCAATGCAGAGAAATTGGAACCCTTAAAAGTTACTTGTGGAGATGCACAATGGTGCAGTCTATGAGTACAAACCTTTACCATTTACTTAAAAATATAAAATATAATTACCATGTGGTTCAACAACTCCACTCTTAGATATATACCAAAAAAATGGAAAACAGGCATTCAAACAAAAACTTGTACACCAATTATTCATAGCAGCACTGTTCACAATAGCCCAGGGTAGAAAAGATTTAAATGTCCATCAGCAGGTAAATGGATAAGCAAAATAAGGTAGATTCATAAGCTACATTATTCTGTCATATAAAGGAATAAAGTAAAATTATACAGCCGCTGTGGAAAACTGTATGGTGGCTCCTAAAAAACATGGATGTGATCCCTTGATTCCACTCCAGGGTGTACACCCAGAATATTAGAAAGCAAGGGCTGGAACAGACATTTGTACCCCATATTCATAGCAACGTTATTCACAATAGCCAAAAGGTGGAAGCAACACAACACATCCTTCAACAGATGAATGGATAAGTACAGTGTAGTATATACACAATGGAATATGATTCAACCTTTAAAACTAAGGTAATTCTCACACATGCTACAATGTGGATGAACCTTGAAGTCATTATGTTAAGTGAAACCAGCCAGACACAAAAAGGACAAATGTTCTATGATTCCACTAGTATGAGGTATCCAGATAACTCAAACTCAAAGACAAAGTAGAATAAGGTTGCCAGGGGTTGAGATGAGTTCGTGTTTAATGGTTACGGTTTCACATGGGGAAAATAAAGCTCTGGAGATGGATGGTGAGGATATATTTGCAACAATGTGAATGTAGTTAATGCCACAGAAGTGTGTACTTACAAATGGTTTAAATGGGGCTTTCCCCATGGCACAGTGGTTAAGAATCTGCCTGCCAATGCAGGGGACACGAGTTCAAGCGCTGGTCCTGGAAGATCCCACATGCTGCAGAGCAACTAAGCCCGTGAGCCACAGCTACTGAGCCCTCGTGCCACAACTACTGAAACCTGTGCGCCTAGAGCCCGTGCTCCGTAACAAGAGAAGCCACCGCAATGAGAAGCCTGCACACAGCAACGAAGAGTAGCCCCGCTCGCCGCAACTAGAGAAAGCCTGCGTGCAGCAACAAAGACCCGACACAGCCAAAAAATAGAAAATAAAATAAAATAATTTTTTAAAAAGTTTTTAAAGAATGATTTAAATGGTAAATGTTATGTGTTTTTAATCACAATGGAAAAAATGAATGAAATAATGATCAATGTTACAATGTGGATAAACACTGAAAACATCCTAAGTGAAAGAAGCCATACAGAAAAACCACCCAGATCATGCTCATCTTGTACACTTTAAACCCAGCAAGGTTTTTTAAGTGAGGAAAAACCCCAGTGATGGTTCCAAGAAAAGAAAACTGGATTCGAATAGAAAAATACATTTCCACAAAGCTGGGGCAGCTGGTGAAAGTTGAAGCAGGTCTGTAGATAGGATTATAATGTGGAAACCATAATTATTCCTCATTTGGGGGTTATGTGCTCGTTCCCTGGGAGAGTGGCCCTCCCACTCTCACAGGGTAAAACAAACTGGAGTATTTTGTGAATGTGGAAAACTTTATACTGCTATTTAAAGTTTTTTATACACTTGAAATTTACTAGAAAATAAAGTACTTATCAAAACAGCCATGTCATACCATGCCAGAAATACAGACAGAGCTATAGGGACTTGCCTGGGGGCGCGGTGGTTAAGAATCCAACTGCCAATGCAGAGGACATGGGTTCGAGCCCTGGTCCAGAAAGATAACACATGCTGCGGAGCAACTAAGCCCATGCACCACAACTACTGAGCCTGTGCTCTAGAGCCCGTGAGCCACTACTACTGAAGCCCGAAGCCTAGAGCCCATGCTCTGCAAGAAGAGAAGCCACTGAAATGAGAAGCCCATGCACTTCAACGAAGAGTAGCCCCAACTTGTTGCAACTACAGAAAGCCCACGTGCAATAACAAAGACCCAACACAGGCCAAAAAACTTAATTAATTAAAAACAATAGAGCTCCAGAGCACACAGCACTTCCACTCCCGGGTGTACATCTCAGGAGAACCATAAATCCATAGGACACAGGCACTTCAACTGTTAGTGCAGCCCTTTTGCAGGAGCCTCGACTTAGAAACAATATAAATGTCCTTGGAAGGAAAAAATGGATAAAGAAGATATGGTACTTATGTACAATGGAATATTACTCAGCCATGAGATCTATGAAATAAGGCCAGTTGCAGCAACTCAGGTGAACTTAGGTACAATCATTCTAAGTGACATAAGTCAGACACAAAAAGACACTTAGCATAAGATATCACTTATAGGTGGAATCTAAAAATGGCTACACATGAACTAAATTACAAAAGAGAGTCACACATTTAGAAAACAAACTTAAGGCTGCTAAAGGGGAAAGGTGGGGTGGGGTGAGGCATAAACCAGAGGGTTGAAATGAGCACAGATAGGGTTCCAAAGACCAAATAGGTAATTGACAAGACCTACTCTACAGCTCAAAAAACTAGACTGGGCACACTCTAGTCACCATAAAAGAATATATACGACTGGTAAGAATCTGAAAAAGAATTTATGGATGTCTCTCTGTAAGTGAATCAAGTGGATGTGCAGCAGCAAGAAAGACAGCATTGAAAATCAGCTATACCCCATTATAAAAATAAATTACAAAAAAAAAAAAAAACAAGGAGAAACTGTTACAAAATTCGTTCAGGGGCTGTGATGAAACCTGCATTGACCCCATCTAGATCTACAGTGAAACGGGACAAGAGCAGAGGGCTCCATCTCTGTCTTTACGTTTACAGTCTAATGCGAGCTCAAGTCATTTTACCTCTGTTCATACACTGCTGATTATTTTCAACAAATCACAAAGATAGCTGTGTTTTATATTTACTATTTGGTGCTTGAGCTGGAGTAGCAGGCAGCGCCTTGAGGATATTAATCCTGGCTGAGCTATGCTAACCTGGAGCGCTGCTTGGAGATGCCCAAGTCTTTAACGTAGTCATAACAGTCCCTGAACTTGTAATAATTCTCTTTGTAGTTGTACCCATTACACTGCAGGGTGCAGAAACTGACTTGGGCCACTAATAACTGGGACACCTGAGGTAGCATTTCCCCAAATAAATCATGTAAACTTTTGACTACTTCCCCCATCATTCTTACTCCTACTCATATCACCAACAGTAGAAGCTGGTTCAGGTAAAAGTGGAACTGTATATTCAGCTCTAGCCTGAAATCTGGCCCACGCAGGAGCCTCTGTCGACCTAACCATTTCCTCCTTACCTTTAGCAGGTGTCTCTTCAATTCTTCGTGCTATTTCTTGTATTACTATAGTCTTTAATCCAAAACCAGCAGTCAAATCCCAATACCAAACACCATTATTTGTTTAGTCTTCCCTAACTATAGCCATATTACTATAATTACCACTCTCAGTCCAAGCAGCCAGAATTGCCAGACTGCTAAGAGATAGAAATCTCAACACTACATTCTTTGACCCTGCAGGAGGAAACCGAATCCTATAGCAACACCTAGTTTGATTCTTTGGTCACCCTGAAGTGTGTGTATTCATGGCCTACCAGGGTTTGTTATAATTTCACATATCATTACATACGATTTAGGACAAAAACTGCCTTTCAGCTATTTGGGAATATTATGAGTCATGTCCACTGGCCTTTTAGGATTTCTCTTGTGGGCCCATCTTATATTTACCATAAGGATAGCTGTCGACTCAGTAGCATACTTTGCATCAGCTACCATAATTACCTCTATCCCTACAGGAGTAAAAGTATCTAGCCGATTAGAAACTCTTTATTTAATTTTTTAATTTTTTTATCTTTGGCTGCGTTGGGTCTTCGTTGCTGCGCACCGGCTTTCTCTCGTTGCGGTGAGCGGGAGCTACTCTTCGTCGCCATGCGCAGGCTTCTCATGGCGGTGGCTTCTCTTGTTGCAGAGCACAGGCTCTAGGCATGTGGCCTTCAGTAGTTGTGGCTCACGGGCTCTAGAGGGCAGGCTCAGTAGTTGTGGCGCACGGGCTTTTTGCTCCGCGGCATGTGGAATCTTCCTGGACCGGGGGTCAAACCCGTTTCACCTATATTGGCAGGCCAATTCTTTACCACTGCATCACCAGGGAAGTCCCTGATTAGCAACTCTTCACGGAGGTAATATTATATGAGATCCCACTCTATTATGAGTTTTAGGCTTTATTTTCCTTTTTACAGTAGGTGGTTTGACAGGAATCATCTTAGCCAACTCATCCCCAGACATTGTCCTCCAGGATACATACTATGTAGTAGCACACTTCCATGACGTAGTGTCCATGGGAGCAGTCTTCACTATTATAGGAGACTTCCTACACTGATTCCCACTATTCTCAGGTTACACAGTTAACTCAGCAGTAGCAAAACTCACTTCACAGGTGTATTTGTAGTAGTAAATATGACTTCCTGCAGCACTTTCTTGGCCTCTCAGGGAGGTTACTACATTCCTCTGAGGCACACACAACATGAAATATTTTGTCTTTAGGCTCATTCGTCTCAGTAGCAGCAGTAATGCTAATAATCTTCATACTGTGAAAACCATTTGTGTCCAAACGAGAAGTCTCAGCAGTGGAAACTGCTGCTCCTAACCTAGAATGGTTGCACGGATGCCCTCCACCATATCCTATATTTGAAGTCCTACCTATGTAAATGTAAAATAAGGTAGGACTCAAGTCCTTTTCAAGCAGTTTGAAGCCAACAGCATAACAATTATGTCTTTCTCAATAAATGAGATAAAAGTAAAAAGTGATGTAAAATTTTCAAAGTGAAATCATAGGCTAAAATAGTGTATATCACGAAGGCATATCAATTTTATCTAAGCTCTCAAGATACAACATCACCGATTATGGAAGAACTTTTACATTTTCATCACACACATTAATAGTGATTTTTAAAAGAAGTTCTCTAGTCTTCTATATTATTTCACTAATATTGACAATTAAACTAACTCATATATGTACAATAGATGCACAGGTAGAGAAAATTTGAACATTTTACCAGCCATTATTGTAATCTTAGCTGCTCTATCATCATTGTGAATCCTTTACATGATACATGAAATCAATAACTCTTCCCAAAGCATAAAAATTATGGGTCAGTAATGATACTGATGCTACAAATACACAGATTAAGAAGATTTAAATGTTGACTGCTCTGTAATCCCCACATCAGAGCTAAAACCAGGAGAATAGTGATTAATAGAAGTCAACAACCTAGCACTATAGAGATAGTCATTGAATATTAGTTTCATCTGAAATTGTTGTACACTCCTGAGCTGTTCCTTCTCAGGCCTAAAAAGAGCTGCTATCCCAGGACGCCTAAATTAAAGAATCCTAATACAGACAGGACCAGGCCTATGTTGTGGACAAGAGAGCTCGTTTTCCTGAGGTCAAAGACAGGACAGAGGGATATGGCTGAGATATGGGGTGAATCTGGAGCCCATGGGGATGCACCCTCCAAGCTCCAGGATAGGAATGGGGCCTCTGGGGTCCCAGGCCACCCACCACGCCCTCCCGAGCAGCATCTTGGCAACATTCCCTGTCAGTGATGAGGCAGCCCTAGCACTTGTCACGCCCCAATGCTGTGTCCTATGTGGGTCCCATGCTGTTGGGACCACACCCACACTCTGCAGGTCCACGCTGCAGGGTCCTTCCTGCCTCAGGAGTAAAGACCCCACAGCAAGCAGTTTCCTCCCCAACCAGCAGGAGGAGGGGAGGAGAGCAGGGGCACCAGGGGAATCTCACTCAGACAGCACCCCAGGGGTGCCAGCGGGAACAGTGATGATGCAGATGAGGCACAGACCAAGAGATGGATCCAGAGGACCCAAAAGGCAGCTGGTCAGGTCCTGGCTCATCTGCACCCCAGACACCTTTGTCCCTCATACAGCCCCTTCCTCATACACCCTCTCCTTAAATGCAGATTCTTCAGATGCAAACAGGCAGAGCTTCAGGCTGAAAGTCAGCTCTTCCAAAGTGACCCCTCAGCAAACACGGCAGGATTCCACTCCAGTGGGTGCCCTGGAGTCCACAACTCAGGGACTGAAGTGGATATCGGTGCCAGGGGCAGTGGGAGAGAATGGGGAGTGAGACGTTCGTGGTTGTGGAACTTTGGTTTTGCAAGATGAAAAGTCCTAGGAATGGTGGTGATGGCTCCACGAGAAAGTGAATAGATCTGATGCCTCAGAAACGTGCACTTAAAATGGTGAAGATGGTATGTGACGTGTGTTTTATTTCACTTAAAATAAATTCTTAAAATAATGTCTTGTTCACTGTGATTCCATTTCGACTCCCCTTCATCACAGATGTCGGAGGCCCAGACACAGTCCACTACCTTAGGGGCCATCACGGTACCCTCACATGGCACATGGGAGACCATTCTTAGGGGGGGCTAGTCTGTGCTCACCTGACCTCTGTCCAGGGGGACCCAGGCAGTGGTGACCCCCATAGATTAGACATATGATATGATATGTTATTAATATGATACCACCAAGCATTGTCACTCACCAGAACACAGAGCAGCAACCCACTCAAACATGCCTGACCTCACATGAATGTGAGAAGACTAAGAGAAGAAAAGGTACCACAGGTTAATCAGGTCAACACCCTTAATGCAGAGGTTGGGAATCTCAAAGGGGAAAAGACACGCTTCAGGCAAAGAGCACATATGGGCTCTCCTCGTACATGTGATCCTGACCCATGCAGATGTGGTGAGAGCCACACAGTCCCCACACCCTTTACCTGGGGTCGCACGTCCACACTCACCACGGTGACCCCACCTCCCTAGACCCTGCACCTAAAGTCACACGTTCTCTCTCAACAGGTGACCCCTCCTACCCAGACCTCTCCACCTGAGTCACATGTCCACAGTCCCAGGGTGAGCCGCCCTCCCCAGACTCCCCCAGCTGGGCTCACACGTGCACAGTCTCCAGGGTGACCTCACCTCCCCAGACCCTGCACCTGGGGTGATATGTCCCCTCGGTCAGGACACCATGGCTCTGCTGGTGGATCCCCTCATGTGGAAACAAGCTGTGTTCCTGGGGCCTCCTGGGATGGGAGAATGTGGCAGGTGGGTCTCCTCTCCCCACACTTGTCCCAGAGAAGTCCTCCTCTTTTCAGTTTGATTCTGTTGATTTTACCTGTTTTTAAAGCTTTCATGCTAAAGTTGAACACACTACTTGGTTGTGGCAGGCTCAGTCCTTTCTTGTCGCACATGCTTGTTGAGATAACTCACAGGACAGCAGGGCTGAAAGCAGAGGGGCAGCTCTGGACGCTTCTGAGTAGGGACGGTAGAATGGAAGGAGAGCTCAGCAGCAGCCTCAGCTGTTACCCATCGGGCTTTTGCCCGATCTGCGTGCCCTGCGATCAATTCACCAGCTAAACCTGCCTCCCTACGCACCATGCACGTGCTGGTGAATTGGAATTATTGCCAGGTAGCCCTCCTGTGGATTCTCCACGAGCCCCAGGGAAGGTGAACCTTACAGGGATTAAGACTAAGGCCCCGACCACAGCACTGACCCTTGGGAGGACCAAGTAACCACACTCAGAGAGAGGCTGTTACTTAGAGAAGCCCACCTCAGTTCCAGACCCCAGACATTTAAGCACTCACCTTCAGATGCAGGCACGGAGCTTCCCAGTCCTGAGGCCAGGCCAGGTTTCTACCCAGGTTCCCATAGTCCTAGCGTACACAGAACATGGTCAGGCCTAATCTTCTTCTTATAGACAACACATGGTCAGCTCTGAACATAATCAGTAGAAAGGACATGCAGAGGTCTAAATCTACCCTGTAGACAGAACTTGATCATGTTTAAACTAGCTTAGGGCTGATCTCATAGGAGGTACAGATCACACACATGGGTCTCTCATCTTTGGACACCCACATCAGGAAACTGAACAAAATCTTTGTCATTAAACATTTCAACAGGCAAAACCAAAATGTTACCAATATCTCTGGCCACCTGATGGTCAGGATCCATGAGTGAGCCACGAACTTCTGAGAGTGCAGCCCCGTCTGCTGCCAGGACAGACAAGAAGTGGCCTGATTCCAGCCTCCCAGACTTCCAGAAGGAGGCGGCCGCACTGGAAGCCCAGGCAGGACAGTCTTGCATGGTCCGGACCAGGAGATCCTGTCTGTCCACTCCACTGGCCGATTCCGGGCGGGGCGCTCAGGGCCGCTGAGAGCCCTGCACTCAGGTCCTGCTTCCCTGCAGCGTGTGCATGTGCATGTGTGTGTGCGTGTGCGTGTGGGTGTGTGTAGAGGGGGCGGTGGCTGACGGCTCCCATGGCTCCCGTCCCGGGCACCGCGCTGTCTTCGAGGGGAGTCACGGGGAGAGGTAGGGGCACAGAAGCTGTTGGAGAGGAGAACCCACTGCGGAGCTCCTTGCACACTGGCTCGCCCCACCTGGTGACCCGCCTGCCCATCGTGGGCCGCATGTCACCCCCCAGCCCCCACCCCCGAGGGCAGGGCGCCTGCTCTTTCAAAAGGACAAGGTCTCACATGAAGGAGACCCAGTGGGGACTGTCACGCCCCCACTCCTGATGCTGACTTTGGGAGAATGAACGCCCTTGACTGGGCGATGGGACACTGTGAGGAAAGAGGTGGCGGCCCCATCCAAGTCGGGGCCTGGCTGAGAGATGGGAACACAGGAGCCAAGTGCAGGGCCTGGAGGCCAGGCCAACAGGAGGGGCATCCCCAGCCTTGACCAGACTCTCCAACTGTGACATTGTAGCTTTAGGGGACCTGGGGCAGGTGACTGAATGTAATGCATGTCTAAACTGGACCCTGAATGGGGCTTAAGGAAGGTGTGAAGGATGTTACTGAGACCGTGACAGTCACTGGAAGACAGACTCTGTGTCAGGACATCCTGCTCCATCCATTTAAATCCCTGAGATCTGTGACCTTTACGTGGCTACGCAGGATTGTTAGAGCAGCTGCGTGTGGATATATCTGCAAGTGGTTCCAGCAAACACACAGTTGTGCACACAGGCGGGCACAGCACACACACAAACATATGTAGGTGCACAGCACAAATATATTCACACACTAGCATATGAACACACATGCACGCATATGCCCATGCACACACTAACGTGAGCAAGTGCACACTAACGAACGTGTGCAAGTGCACATACCTATGCACATGCACAGCATAGGTATGCAAACAGGCACATGCACACGCATGTACATAGCACACACACAGGGAATAAAGTGAATCCATAAAGTGAGTCCGTAAAGCATTAAGTCCTGAACACAAGTGAAGCTGACATGTATTTTTCCCTTTTCTTAGCTTTGATGTTTTTCACAATAAAAAGTTTAAGGAAAAAGTTAATGGCAAATGACTTTTGATTCATAGGACTTTCTGACGTTATTCCACAAATATTATGACAGGAGAAATGAATGTAGATAGTACATGTGTCCACTAATGGATGAATGGAGAAGAAAAACATGGTCCATCAATACAAGGGAATGTTATTCAGCCTAAAAGGGAAGGCAGTTCTGGCACAGGCTGCAGCAGGGATGAACCTTGAGGGCATTAATGCTCAGTGATGTAAGCTAGACACAAACAAACAAACAGTGCTTGATCCATTCATACAAGGCCCCTAGATCAGTCGGAAACTCAGAGACAGAAAGTAGGATGGTGAGTGCCAGGGGCTGAGGGAGGGACAATGGCGACTGAGTGTTTAATGGGGACTGTTTCAATTTTGCAGGATGAAAAAATTCTGGAGGACGATGGCGGTCAGGTTTGCACAACAGTGCGAATTACTTCTGGACCCTGAAATGTGCACTTAAAAACGGTTAAGATAGTAAAGTTTATGTTTTGTGTATTGGACCACAATTTTTAAAACTTTAAAAAAAAAAACAACAGGAAGTAGTCCGTGAATAACACAAGATGCACAACTTCACTGACAACCGAGGGATTAAAACCGTAAGAGGGCCTCCCTGGTGGCGCAGTGGTTGAGAGTCCGCCTGCCGATGCGGGGGATGCGGGTTCGTGCCCCGGTCTGGGAGGATCCCATATGCCGCGGAGCGGCTGGGCCCGTGAGCCATGGCCGCTGAGCCTGCGCGTCCGGAGCCTGTGCTCCGCAACGGGAGAGGCCACAACAGTGAGAGGCCCGCGTACCGCAAAAAAAAAAACAAAAAACAAAAAACAAAAAAAAACGTAAGAAAACTATTGTGTACACACCTACCAGAATGGCAGACATGAAGACACAGTATCAAATATCAGCAGGATGTGGAGCAATGGAAAGCCTGGTGCGCAGCGGGGGGTGCAACCACTTCTGAAACAATCGGGCCTCAGAGAGCGAAGTCCGTGCACACAGACCCACAGTGTTCCTCCCAGCTGAACACAACCCCCCCAGCCCTGCACCAGGACACACGGACATGGACTCTGCAGCCACAGGAGCCAAACCTGAAAGAACCTGAAGAACATCACAAGCAGATGCAGAAATGAACCATGCACGCTCCTATGAAGGAATATTCCACAGCGATGGAGTACATTTTGTTTAAAGGCAGTAAAACTATAAAAAAATATTTTTTAAAAAAAACTATATTCACAAGATGAAAGAATCTATAATTCTGGCACCTAAGGATTGTCGAATGCTCCTAAAAATAGATTGTTGTGGAAACATTTATTATAAGGAAATTAACATATTCTCTAGGAAGGACGGGGTGAATGGGCCTGCTACATTTTCTACATTGAAGACATATACAGGTTTTGATTCTACTTCTGTTAACTCAAGTGGGGCTTCATTGGATTTCTGCTACCGCGGAGATAATCAAATTCTGGGTAGGGGTCAGGAGAAAACTAGCCATAGGCGTTCTCGTGTAATAATTACTGTTGAAAGTGTAAATGATCCATTTATCAGTACGACCGAGAATAGAATAACTGCTGCATTACTTCACATGAGGTTGTGTGTGCTACTGTCCCTAGGGCTCCAGTGAGTGAGTATTTTGAATGTGAAGCTCATCCAGATCTGAGAATGGAATAAATGGCTAGGTGTGATATGGCTAATATAAATAATATGCCAACATTTATATTAATTAGTGGGTAAGATACGGGAAGAGAAATTCATGTTGTGAGAGCCAGGGTTAAGGCTAGCATTGGGGCAATAATATATAAATTGATGATGTTGATGGACATAGTGGTTCTTTAATAAGTAATTTGTATGCCTCAGCAATGGTTTGTAATCATCCATGGGGGCTGAGGATTGTTGGCCCTTTCTGGATTTTTATATAGCCTAGGATTTTCCATTTAATTAATATGAGGAATGCTATGGTGAATTAAATTGGGTCATTTGTGAAAGAATGTTGATTATAAACATATTCTTAGGAAGAGGACTTGAACCAGTGCAGATAAAGGTTTCAGTTTTACATAATTACCGGGCTCTGCCACCTTAACAAACATGGTTCTACAGTAGGGTATGTATAAATTAATTGAATGTAGATTATATCATCATTTAGTTTCCAGACATTTTGTAAAGTAAGCCGTAATGCTCTTGTCCTTTCCTACTGGCAGAAATCTGCAATAGACAGAAAGCAACCAGGATGACTCCAGTCTGAACTCAGATCACGTGAGACTTTAATCGTTGAACAATTAAAAGCAGTTATACCATAGAAATGTCGTGATCCAGTATCAAGGTCATAAACCATATTGCCGCTATGAACTCCAGAATACAATTACACTGTTACCCCTAGTAAAACTTGTTCGTTGATCAGTGTTTTAGAACAGGTGATAAAGCATTTTGACTAGTTGGTCTAAATTTTGATCACTCAGAGGTGGTTGCTTCTCCAAAAAATAAATGGCACATGGGCCCAAGGCGCACCAGCTTCAGTAGTTGTGGCACACAGGCTCAGTAGTTGTAGCCCACTGGCTTAGTTGCTCTGTGGCAAGTGGGATCTTCCCAGACCAGGGATCGAACCCGTGTCCCCTGCATTGGCAGGCGAATTCTTAACCACTTCATCACCAGGGAAGTCCCAGAATCGCAGTCTCCCTTTTAGTATACCTTAAGCCCAAAGAATCCATGGAGAATTGTTACAGAAAATAAGACAATAAAATATTGTAAGGACTGTGACAGAAGCATATAGTACACAGTTCATATAGACACAGCCCAAGCAGTTACAAAGTATATTAAAAGGGAGGCTGCAATTTTATTTTATTATTTTTATTATTTTTTAACATCTTTATTGGAGTATAATTCCTTTACAATGATGTGTTATTTTCTGCTTTATAACAAAGTGAGTCAGTTATACATAAGCATATGTTCCCATATTTCTTCCCTCTTGCATCTCCCTCCCTCCCACCCTCCCTATCCCACCCCTCTAGGTGGTCACAAAGCACTGAGCTGGTCTCCCTGTGCTATGCAGCTGAGGGAGGCTGCAATGTTAAAAGAATAAGATAAATTATACCCACAAACTCCCAATCTTTCCTGAAACGTTGCAATCTGGAACCCTATTGTAGAAAGCAGAAGATTCCAGGAGACATTCTACAAATGAAGGACTCTAAACCCTGTGGTTGGATAAGGAATTCTGGAAGGAAGGTATCCTCACCCGAGGAGAGCAGGTTCCTATACTTGTCTAACATCGCATACCTGGACAGTTCCCACTGATCTTGGTCCAGGCATTGCCTGTCCTCTTGAGAGAAAACTATGGCCATATCCTGGAATGTCAGCAGTCCCTGAAATTAAAAGTACACATACCTTGTGGCCACGGGAAGAGTTCATAATGTGACCCAAGAAGAAAAGAGCAAGTTAAGAGAACTGGTTTTAATTTAGAAGAGTGTCTTCAATTACCCACTAATATATATATATATATATATATATATATATATTTTTTTTTTTTTTTTTTTTTTACAAAGTAAGTTTCTCTATCTTATTTCTAACTACAAGAAAAGAGTGTGGCATGTGATCCACAAAACCAGTATAGAGACTATACTTATCTGGAAAAGAAATGATAAAATGATGGTTTCAACACAGGCATATGCATTTTTGAGTGTTTTATTTATATCAAATTGGATAAAATGTGTGTATTTCTCAGACAGAAAAGACGTGTCGAGGTAGAAATGTACCTTTCAACTATTCATGGGTACACAAGTACACTGGGGAGATTGTAAAAGTTCAGATTGTGATTCAGTAGGTCCGGTGGGCCTGAGTTCTATTTTTTTAACAAGCTCACTTTTAACTAGTGATGCCACAGTCTCTGATTCATTAACGACAATTGTGAATAGCAGAGACATAATTAGAAAGGTAAAAATTCATATTTAATTTTGAACTTAAAGTGTTTTATGGATTTTACACCTTTAATAGGATAGTAAGCACAGCAGCAACAATCATTTGTGAGTATTTACTATAGACCGTGTATCTTTCTAACTTTGTAGTGTAGGACTCCAGGAAAAATGCCTGGGCTGCGGTCACAGTGGGCGGGGCCCTCAGGCCGGGCCGCCCCTCCAGGACCCCCGACGGGGCCCTGCGCTCCTGGCGGCTCCCTCCCCCGGCGCCTCCGTCCCTCCCAGAAGGCCTCGGGGCAGAGCGGTCCCACCCGCTGCGCCCAGAACGGAGCCCGCGTTTCCGCAGAGCTGGAGTTCTCGGCTCGGGGTCTTTTCCGTCTGCCGTCACGGAACTGCCCTGGGAGCCCGAGGGGAGGGCGGCCTCACTGACGCTGCCGGCTCTGGAGGGGCCCCGGCGGCCGAAGCCGCGACAGTCGTGCGGACGGCGGGCCGGGTAAGTGGGCGCCGACCCTCCGCCTGGTACGGTGCCCTGGCGGCAGGGCAAGACCAGCTTCTGAGGGGCAGGGGTTCGCTGCCACCCGCCGCTGCTGTGCAGAAAGGGCGGCCCCCAGCGTCTGGTCCCGGGAACTTCGGTCCCTCCTCTCGCCCCTGCCCTCGGCCTGGCTCGCGGGGCCTGGGGGGCGTGGGGAGGGGGTCGGCCTGAGTGTCCTGAGGGGAAACGGGGCAAGGGAGGCGCAGGGCCCGGCTGCAGCGTCAGCGCGCCTCCCCCCGACTGCGGGGAAGGCGGCTAAAAACTCCTCCCGAGGCTCGCAGGCCCCTTATTCAGCGGAGTCCCTCTGCCCTCCTTCCTCCCTGAGCTAAAGGACCGGGGGGAGGGGACAGGGCAGGGCACTGGCGCAGGTAATGGGGACCATCAGCAGGTGATTGTTAACTAAGGAAAACCGGCTCTCCCAACGTGAGGAATGCGGCGCTTTTCTTTGCGGAGATGCCAGAGGCTGGGCTCCCTGAGTTCCTTCCTTTCATATGCACCTCAGCGCTCTGGGGCCTGCATTCTGTATTTGCATATCCGGAGATCCTCAGGGCTCGCGGCTCACGCTGGAGGGCTGCAAGGGCTGATGACTGTGACATCCTTTGTTTACTGAGATGGCAAGAAATATTCCATTTCTCACAGGCTTGAGGGGCACAGAGTGAAGAGGGTAGGAGAATCTCACTCGGCATGTACTTCGGTTTACACGTAGATAATATGTACACTTAACTGTGCTACTGGAGGTTCTCAAGTGTGATCAATTGTACCACTGCCCTCTATGGATTAACTTCATGAATATCATAAGATACATGCCTGTAGAATTGACTTAATCCATTTAAATAGGATAATGGTTTTTAAAGGAAACATAATAGAAATATAACAACAAACCCCTTACCACTAAAGGCTGGGTCTGGAGCAACCTAAATAAACGTTCCATTGTTAAAATATTGAAAGATGTATTCAATAGAAATATCAACAAAAATGACAAATGATGAGGGCAGCAGAATGTTGAAATGTTCTATCTTTATCCTTAAAGTGGCAGAACATCATGTATTAGTAGGCGCTGGGGGCAGAAGATGCCTGATTTTATACCTTTGTCATATTTGTACAGTTGTTTCAACAAGTAACTTAAAGACCAAATGGAAAAAAAGGTTTGTGCCTGAGATCATGTTGATGTGAAACCAGGGATGGCCACCTTGTCCCAGGTGAGTTAAGTTTACCTGGCAGGTAGACCACAGAGCTCCTGAGAAGCAAGGGTTGGAATTTTTCTGCTGGGTGCCCCTTAGGTTCTGTGACTTGACTGATTGTGAGTCATGTTTCGGGAAAGACCTGATCACAGGAAAAGGGTGGGGAAGAGTGATTTGGGGAGCAGCTAACAACATGCATCACGGCTCATGGCTTGAATGAATTTTAAAGAAACAGGAAAACAAATGCTTCTTATGGAATCAGAGAACGTCCAGCCAGACAATCCCAGAAAATGAGGAACACCCATCCCATTTTCCAGATGAGAAAACAGAGGCCCAGCAAGGTGAAATCCCTCACCCAAGTTGCACCCATCTCTCCTCCCCACTACATGGTTCATGAAAGCACGACTTTTCCTGTCGTGATCACTGCTGAACCCCAAAAAGGACCAGGCATCTAGCCGCTGCTCCAAAAATTTTGGTTGACTGTAGGAACAATGCTATTTCTTTCTTTCTCACTCTTATTCAGGATTGTGCCAAGAACTCCCCAGGCTGCAATGTAATTCGATAAATGTAAATATTAATTGAGTTTTGTTGTGATGAGGACTTAGGCTTTGGAGGTAACAGACTTGGTTCAGATCTTGGTTCTGCCACTCAATAGCTGTTTGGCTTTGGGAAATTTACTAAACCTCTCTGAGCTTATTTCCTCCTTTGTAAAGTGGGGATAAATGTATCTGAGTCAGCAGAGCACCTGCATGAGAGATGTGCACTAAATATTGGTCTTTCTCACTCTCCCACGCCATCTCTGTGCTTCCCAGAGAAGTTGTACAGAAGGATACAGTACTTTTTAAAATTAATTAATTAATTAATTAATTAATTTTTGGCTGTGTTGGGTCTTCGTTGCTGTGCGCGGGCTTTCTCCAGTTGCGGCGAGCTGGGGCTACTCTTTGTTGTGGTGCGCGGGCTTCTCATTGCAGTGGCTTCTCTTGCTGCGCTTGTTGTGGAACACCGGCTCTAGGCCCACGGGCTTCAGTAGTTGTGGCCTGCAGGTTCACTAGTTGTGGCGCATGGGCATAGCTGCTCCGCAGCATGTGAGATCTTCCCTGACCAGGGCTCGAACCCATGTCCCCTGCGTTGGCAGGCATATTCTTAACCACTGCGCCACCAGGGAAGTCCAATATAGTACTTTATAAAGAGGGGTTTTAGTTGATTTCAGATAGTGTACATGTTTCTTGTAGAAAAGATTTTTCCACTATAGAAACATTAACATGCAATACCACTACAAATGCGGTATTCTATGGGTTAGATATTATCAGTAAATTTTATAAGTAATTGGGCAAAGGCCAAAGCACTAGGTACTGGGGAGTAAGAAGTCTCAAGTCTGGGGTGCCCCCCACCCCAATTTCAAGAGCAGGGTGTGTTTTTCAAATCCATATTTCATCTGGTCTTTGTTTCTCATCCATCCTCTGTGTCTGCCTTTCACAAAAGGCTCAGATCCTCCGCTTTCACACACCCCCGGCTGGCTGTGCCCCAGCTCCCGTCCTGGAACCTCTGCACGCATGGGTGTGCCTGCTCTCCCTGGGCCTCACCAGCTTTGCCAGGGAGCTGCTGTACCGTGCACTGGTAGCTGTACCCCAGGGTGCCTGGACCCTTCTGGTACATGAAGTACACACTCATCACCATGAGTGCACGCCCATCCCCTTACCTTATATCCTGCCTCTAAGCCAGGCTTGGGGGTGACTAGTGTGCCTTCAGCTATGTGAGGTGCTGGGATCAAAGTGAAGTTCCCAACTTTTGAAGTTGCAGGCTCGAGGGGCACACAGTGATTTAAAGTCGGGTCACCTGACTTAAAGGGGGGGCTGGTTGCTTTAAAGCCAGGGCAGCTGGCTTAAACCCTGCGTCCCTCCGCTGCAGGACGAGACCAACTTGGCGGTGCTCGTGTTTGCTCCAAGCCAGCACTGCTGTGCAGGAAGAGCTTCCAGGAGTGCCTTAGTGCGGGGGGACTTGGTCCGTTGTCTTGCCGCTGCCCTCAGAGCGGGACCACCTGCTCTTCTGGAGGAGAATCAGGGAGGGGGAAGTGCAGAGTCCCGGCTGGAGTTGCGGCACCCCTTGTCTGATGGCAGGGAAGGGGGGACGGGGCTGTGTGGTGTCCTGGGGCTGGACTCACCAGGTCGACTCAGCCTCTCAGCCTCCTAACCTCACCCCACACACCCCACAAGAGTCTCCAATAATATGTAATTGTGCCTTAGGTTCTCGGTCTTCAAACTCATACCCAGGCTCCCAGGTCCCTTGATTTAGCCAATTCCTCTGTGCTCTTTCTTCTATTAGATACAGTCCCAGAGGGAGGGGCTGGGGGATGGGACTGGAGGGACCCCGGCAGCACTGGCCTAGGCTGACTAAAGAGATCCAGGGCCTGCGCTCTCACACATGTGCGAGGACCCTTAAGGCGCAATCGAGGGGGCCGGTTAGAGGCAGTCCTTGTTGCCTCAAGTGAGTATGGATCACCGTCGGGTGGGGAGCATGCTGACCCCTGAGAAGTACTGTTAGAAGGATGTGTTCCTCCCTCGGCTTCAAGGACGTGGGTGGGCTTCAGGGCTCCATTTCCCCTCCAGACCTCCAGGGCTGACTGCACCCCAGCGGCCTTGCAGACCTGGCTTCCTGTCCCAGAACTTGCCGGGCTCCAGGAAGAATCCAGACTGCAGAGATGGTGCTTGAGCGCTCCAGCTTAAGAAGTGCTGTCCCTGGGGACCCAACAGTGGAGGGAGGAAGGGTGAAGGGAGTAGGGGGGTGGGGTTGGGAGGGGTGGCTGCCCTGGGAGACGTTGAGATAGAAATATCGCCCCCCACACCCCCTGCCCCCTGCAACTGACTGACCCACTGATGCTATAGGATCTCAGGCCCTTTTAGTCAGAGATGCCTCGGTTTCTTTACTCCTGCGTTCAAAACTATGCAAAACCAACTCTTCATCCTCTTGCTGCCTGGCCAGGACTTGTAAAGCACTGTTCTTTTGGAGCACTCGTTCCCTAAACTGCAGTTTGGAGCTGTCCCAGCTATTTAAAGGTGTTCTCCTTAAACTGAGACTAAATCCTACTCTTTTGGAAAAACGCCCTGCACTTCCGAGGAGATCATGTTTTCTGCCCATTCCTTCCTTCTACTTCCCTCTTAAGAAGCCCTGTGCTCAAAGGGCTTGGTGACTTATTTTTTGCTTGATGTCAAAAAGAAACCTTCCCCATGCACCGCAAAAACCTTTCCTGGAGCATACGTGTTTCAAAACTATGACCGTGTTTTGCAGTCAGTATACACTGGGTAGACTGCCTAGCAGTCCCTCCAAGAGCCAGAGGTGAGCGTAATCAACTTATCTGATTGGATGCCCTTCAAGTTTAGGAAGGTCCCATTCTTATGCCCCAGCAGATAAGACAGGGCCCTGGATGGCTGTGGCTGTGATTAGATAACCTCTGATGATTTTATTTCCCTTACTGAGCTGCTGCTTCTAGGTTAAATTCATTTTATTACCTGTCCTTTTTTTTTTTTTTTTTTTGCGGTACTTGGGCCGCTCACTGTTGTGGTTTCTCCCGTCGTGGAGCACAGGCTCCGGATGCACAGGCTCAGCGGCCATGGCTCATGGGCCCAGCCACTCCGCGGCATGTGGGATCCTCCCATACTGGGGCATGAACCTGTGTCCCCCGCATTGCAGGCGGACTCTCAACCACTGCGCCGCCAGAGAAGCCCTACCTGTACATTTTTAAAGAAAGACTGAAAAAGTCACTGTAATAGGTCAGGAGTCTGAGCTCAGGGTTAATCAAAGGTACTCACAGGGAGGAAGGTGGATAAACATAGGTGCGTAAAATAGGAGGGTTGGCAAGTACAGCCAGGACGACCGGGTTCACCGTGCGCACTAATAAAGGCCAGAATCTCCTCATTTATCTCTGGTGGGAAGTTCTGATGGTTTCTCAGGATCAAACTCAAATCATATTCAAACTAGGGGGCTTCCCAGAAGGTGCTGAAGCACCGGCAGAGCCCACCTGCGCTCCCACCTTGGCACTCCAGGATCAGAGTTGGGTTTGGAGATGGGGTTGCTGTAACCCCAAGGAGGTGAGCAGAGAGGAGGAGTTGATTACCGGTCTCCTCTGACTCTCTGGCCCAAATTGCCTGGCTTCACGGGGGGGGGCAGAGTTTTGCTTTGAGCAACTTATGGGGCACTTCCAGACTGGTGGGGTTGCCCAGTGGCCCGACAGTCTGACAGGCTGGCTGCGGTGTGACCACACTTTGTCTCTTCAGAATCTGTTCATCAGGAGGTGCATGGTTGCGGAAGCCCATTCACCGCCCCCCCCCCCCGAGGGTGATGGCACCTTCCCTCTCTGTACCCTATGATCACCAGGTACTTGAAATGAATGCAAGGTTTTGATTTCAAGGAAGAGCTCACATAACCCCTTCTGCCTCATAATGTGTGGGATTTACTATAATGGAAGGACATTATAAAGAACAGGTAGAAAACTCACCTGTTGGTCTCCATGTAGGAGTTTATTTTGCATGAATCTCTCCTACATGAGTAGATAGCAGAGGTTTATTTTTGTTCCCGTGTGTGTAGTTGTGGCAGAGGACATAGGTATGGTGGTTTGAAGCCCTCAAAGAAATATTCTCAGAATTCTCAAGACTTCTCTTGATTGGAACCGAAAGAGACCTGGGAAAGGAGGAAAAGCAAAGGAGGAGGGAGAACGAATGGGTGTTTCTCAGTAAATTCACCTTCCTGGTTGATTTTTCTGTCTTCTCATTTCTTTTAACTTCTATGTATGTCTAATGGAATGATGTAGAAAGGCTGATTTTTATGCTTTAAAAGATTTTACATCACAAAGAAACTAGAAGTGGCTAACAGAACTTATTCACATCAATGTTACATAGAGACTTTGATATTAAATTTGTATACTAAAATGGGTTAATCCAAATTTTCTCTTTCTTTTTGAGTGAATATTTGTAACATATTTTTGTAGATAATAATTTATCCTAGATATACAAAAGTGTGAGAATGGGTACCATTTTTCACCACTTAAATGACTTCTTTTAAATGAATAGATCGTACACTTTAAAGGCCAATGTTGTCTTACATGTTGTTTTTTAATTCCTTGATTTCCAAAACTTGTGTTTATTTAATTGATTTCTATCTAATGATCTGTCTCTCCTTTATTGTTTCTTACTTTATATTTTATTGATCTATAGTTAATTTGCATTATTATATTAGTTTCAGAGGTACAACATGGTGACTCATAAATGTTTAGGTTCTTCTCCATTTATACTTATTATAAAAGAGTGGCTCTATTCCCCATGCTATGCAGAACGTCACTGTAGATGATTGATTTTACACATAGTGGGTTCTTCCTCAGAACCTCCTACCACTATTTTGCTGCTCCGCCCTGTCTCTCCCTGCTGGTAACCACTAGTCTGTTCTTTAATCTGTGAGTCTGTTTCATTGTTGTTGTTGTATTCAATGTTTTAGATGCACGTGTAAGTGATAACCTACCAGGCTTGTTTCCTCTGCGGCTTATTTTACTAAGCATAATACCCTCCAAGTCCATCCATGTTCTTGCAAATAGCAACATTTCATTTTTTGCTGAAGTCATCATAAATATCATTTTTTATCCCCTAACCTACTGATGAACACTTAGTTTGACTCTATATCTTGGCTATGGCAAATAACACTGTTATGAACATTGGTGTGCAGTTATTTTTTTTTTAAATAGTGTTTTTGTTTTCTTCTGATATACCCAAGAGGGAAATTGCTGGATATTATGGTAGTTCTATTTTTAGTTTTTGGTGGAACCTCCATTCTTCTTTCCACAGTAGCTGCACTACTTCACATTCACATCAAGAGTTTACAAGAGTTTCCCTTTCTCCACATCCTCACTAACCTTTGTTATTTGTGACCTTGTTGATGACAGCCATTCTGACAAGACTGAGGTGATATATCTCATAGTTTTGATTTGCATTTTATTGCCGATTAGCTATGTTTAGCATCTTTGTGCATTCTGGCTGTCTATCTGTATTTTTTCCTTGGAAAAATGTCTATTTAGGTCTTCTCATTTTTAAAAAAAATATTTTGGGTGCAGTTCTGATATTGAGTTGTATGTGCTGTTTCTGTAGTTTAGATATGAACCCTTGGTTGGTCATCTTTTTGGTGTTAACCTCTTATCATGTGCAAATATTGTCTCTCCTTCAGCAGGTTGTCTTTTCATTTTGTCTTTGGTTTCCTTTGCTGTGCAAAATCTTTTAAGTTTAGTGAAGTCCCATTTGTTTATTTTTGCTTTTGTTTCATTTGCCTTAGTAGACTGAACGCAAAACTGTTGCTATCATTTATGTTGAAGAATGTTCTGTATTTTCCTCTCGGGGTTTTATGGTCCTACATTTAGGTCTTTATTCAGTTTTGCGTTAATTTTATATACGGTGTGCTAAAATACTCTAATTTTATTCTTTTCCATGTAGCTGACCAGTTTTCCTAGTACCACTTATTGAAGAGACAGTTCTTTTTCCATATTGCCTGCTTTGTCATAAATCAATTAAATATACGTGTGTGGGCTTATTTCTGGGATCTCTATTCTATTCCAGTGATCTTTGTGTCTGTTTTTGCTCCAGTTCAATGCTCTTTGATTACTGTCGCTTTGCAGTATAATCTGAAGTCAAGGTGCGTGATGCCTCCAGCTCTGTACTTTCTCAAGATTGTTTGGCTATTTGGGGTCTTTGTGTTTCTATACAAATTTTAAAATTACTTTTTCAGGTTTTGTGAAAATGCTTTGGTATTCTGATAGGGATTGCATTAAATCTGTAGATTGTCTTTGGCAGTATGGTTATTTTAACAGTATTAATTCTTCCAGTCCATGCACCTGCTATATTTTCCCATCTTTTTCTGTTGCCTTCAACTTCTTTCACCAATGGCTGATACATTTCTGAGTACATGTCTTTTACCTGCTTAGGTGTGTTTGTTCCTAGGTATCTTATTCTTTTTGGTGTGATTGCATATGGTATTGTTTTCTTAATTTTTTTTTTCTTTCTGACAGCTTTGAGTTTTGTTTTTTTCTTCTTTTTCTAATTCCTTCAGGTGTAATGTTAGGTTGTTTATTTGATATTTTTCTTGTTTCCTAAGAATAAGCTTATATCACTATAACTTCCCCCTGTGAACTGCGTTGGCTGTGTCCCATCGATTTTGGATCACTGTGTGTTCATTTTCATTTCTCTTGGGTATTTTTAGAATCCCTCTTTAATTTCTTCACTGTTCCTTTCTTCCCCTTTTATTCATCTGTGATGTGAGGACTCTCTTTAATATGATGTTTGGATTTCTTTCAGGTGTGTGTGTGTGTGTGTGTGTGTGTGTGTGTGATTATTTCAGTTGCTGAGCTCTTAGTTTCACGTGGACACTAACAACCCTGCATTGTTACTCTGCTCCCCCACAGTTACTGAATTTGACCTTATATTTTACATCTACTTGTTTTGTGTGTCCCTTAACTTCTTATTGTGAATACAGATGATTTTTTTACTGTTTTCTTTCATCCTTCCTATTAGCTGTGTACATGGTTGATTTACTGCCTTTGTTGAATATTTGCCTTATCCAATGAGTTTTTTCCGTTAGTAAGTTTCCTTTTCTAATTTTTATGTTTCAGTCATGGCCTTTTCTTTTTCACTGAGAAAAGCCCCTTTAAGATTTCTCATAAAGCTGGTTTGGTGATGCTGTGCTCTTTTAGTTTTGCTTCTCTGTAAAACTTTAGATCTCACCATCAAATCTGAAGGAGAGCCTTGCTGGATAGAGTATTTTTGGTTATAGGCTTTTCCCTTTCATGACTTTAAATATACCATGCCACTCCCTTCTGGCATGCAGAGGTTATCCTGAAAAGTCAGCTGATGACTTAATGCAAGTTCGCATGTTTGTAACTTGTTGCTTTTCCTTTGCTCCTTTTAATAGTGTCTTTTTATCTTTATTTTTTTGCCATTTTAATTACAATGAGTCTTGGTGTGGTCCTCTTTGGGTTGATCCTGTTTTGGCCTTACTGTGTTTACTGGACTTGGATGTCTGTTTTCTTTCCCAGGTTATGGAAGTTTTCAGCTCTTATGTCTTCAGGTATGCTCTACACTGCTTTCTCTTTCCTTTTTGCCTCTGGGACCAGTATAATGCAAATATTAGTACACCCGATGTTTCACATGTCTGTTCAAGTTTCTTCATTTCATTTTAATCTATTGTTTTACAGTTCATCTTCAGTGATTGCCAGTACTCTGTCCTTCAGTTTTCTGATTCATTCCTCTGTGTCATTTAGTCTACAGTAGTTTCCTTTTAGTGTATTTTTCATTTCAGTTATTGTATTCCTCATCTCTGTTTTGTTGTTCTTTAATGCTCTAACTCTTTTTTAAAAAATTCTACCTTCTTGCTCTGGTCGTCCATTCTTCTCCTGAGTTCTTTGATCATCTTTACAGTCATTCATTACCTTGAACTATTTTTTGAGGAGATTGGTTACCTCCACTTCACTTAGATCTTCTTCTGAGTTCTTATCTTGTTCCTTCATTTGGATCGTGTTTCAGTGTCACCTCATTTTTCTTAACTTGCTGTTTTTATTGCTATGTATGTAGTAGGTTTGTTACATTTCCTGACCTTCTAGAAGTGGCCTTTTGTAGGAGAGGTCCTATGTGTCCCAGAAGCCCACTGTCCCCTGGTCACTAGAACTATATGTTCTAGGTGTACCCCCTATGTTGGCTACTTGGGCTCTTCTATTGTGGTGGGCTGACTGCTGTGGGTGGTCTGGTAGGCTTGGCTGCCCCCAGACTGCTTGTTTGACAGACTCTGCCTTGTATGGAGGCTGTCTGTGCTGCTTGGTGAGGCTAAATCATAAGGCAGTTGGCTGCACGACTCTGTGGGACACCAAATCTAGTGCTGGTTCACTTATGGGTAGAATTGCAGTCCAGGTGATATCAGGGCTAGTGCCCAGTCACTGGGGTGATGCTGGCTACTGGGAGGAAGACACAGGTCCTGAGTTCTGGCTGCAGGGCCCAGGAGTCTCAGAGTTGGTGTTGGATCACTGTTCCTGACACAGCTATCTGCAGGGTCTGGGGTATCCCTAATCTTGTGCTGTCATTCTGATGGGCAGGGTCAAGACCCAAGTGAGTCCATGGCTGCTTCTGGCCTGCAAGTGAGTGTTCTGGTCACACAGGCTGCTGGGCTGTGGTATTCCTGGAGCTGGTGTGTGCCTGTTGGTGTATGAGGCTGATCCCACTGCTAGAGCAGATTTGCTGTTTGGTAGGTCCAAGCTCCATCCAGTCCCTGTGCAGTAATCACCTGCCGACGGTGAGACTGATTCCAAGGCCAGAGCAGGCTCACTTGTCAGAGGGGCCAAGGACTCTGGGGCTGGTGCCTCTCCACTTAGGTGTGGAGGCTGGTCCTGGGGCTTTTGGTTGCTGGGCCCATGTCCAGCGGCAGCTGTGCATTGAGAGGGTCTGAAAGCAGCCTGTTTGCTGGTGGATGGGGCTATGCCCCTGCTCAGTTAGTTGCTTGGCCTGCAGCATCCTAGTACTTGTGTCTATAGTCTGGTGGAAATGGGTAGGGCTAGACCCTGAGGCTAAAAAGATAGAGGGAGGACTCTGAAATTATGCTTGCTGGTACCAGTGGCCACGAGGTAGAAGGAGCTCCCCCAAGTGGCTGCTGCCAGTGTCTATGTCCCTGAGGCTGTGCTGTAGTTGCCTCTGGACTCTCTGGGAGACTCTCCAAGACCAGGAGGCAGGTGTGGCCCAGGATCCGTTCAAATGTCTGCTTCTGTTCTGATTCTCGGGTCATGTGGGATTTTGTGAGCATTTTTTTTTTTTTTTGGCAGTACGCGGACCTCTCACTGCTGTGGCCTCTCCCGTTGCGGAGCACAGGCTCCGGACGCGCAGGCTCAGCGGCCATGGCTCACGGGCCCAACCGCCCCGCAGCATGTGGGATCCTCCCGGAACGGGGCACGAACCCGTGTCCTCTGCATCAGCAGGTGGACTCTCAACCACTGAGCCACCAGGGAAGCCCTGTGAGCATCTTTTAAGTGTGGAATCTCTATTTCCCACAACCCTCTGGCTCTCTGGAAAATAAGCACCACTGGTCTTCAAAGCCCAACTTTCTAGGAACCCTTCTTTCCAGAACAGGGTCCCTGGGCTTGGGAGCCTGATGTTGGGTTCATACCCCTTGCCACCTGGGTGCACCTCAGAAATTGTAATTATTCTCCCATCTGTGGGCCACCCACCTGGGGGGATGGGTCTTGACTCCTGTCTTGCCGAGGTGCCTTCCTTATATCTTTAGCTCTAAAACATCTTTTATGGTAGGTCCCGGCCTTTTTCATCAATTGCTGTTCTGTAAACACTTGTGACTTTGGTGTGCCCATGAGAGGCATCAAGCTCTGGGTCTTTGAATGCTACCATCTTAGACAATCTCTCCACTTCATTCTTAAATCATATTATTTAATTTTTCTTAGTATCTTATTTGACTACCGACAGTTTAAAATTTATTATCACTCATGTTTACTTCTCCTTAAAAAAATTGAATAGTGCATTCATTCATTTTGAAATGAAGGTAGTGACCTGTGAATTTCCATACCTCAAAAATCAAGGATAGAACAAAAGCATTTTCTACCGGTTTTACCCTCAAACTCTGCACCCCACACCAGACTGGGGATTAACCTCTTGCACCCATTCTCACCTTCTTTTTTTGGACCGTTAACCATCGCTGCATCTGTATGTGTGTTGACAAAGTGAACTCTAGTCTTTCCAGTTTTTGTGTTTTGTTTTTTGGATTAGGGAACAGTCCTATTATGAATGTACATTTACTGGTCTGCTGAAGTTCATATTAAACCTGTCAAGCACATTACCAGAATTGGAATTGCTTGTATGTACACTTTGATAAATTTTAGAGACAATGGTAGAACAGAAGTAAATTGTATTTCAAATCCCACAGTATTCTCACACCATGAAAACCCTTCCCTTTTTAATATATTTGTGTGTAGTTTATCTTTTTGCCTATACTGTATTTCCCAGAGATGGGTAAGTGTTACGTTTCTTGCTAGCACATTTACGGTATTGTTCAAAGTCAGGCGTTTAGTGATTTAACATGATCATATTTCCATGAACTTGCAAGTACAAGATCTTCTCTCACACTGTCTTTTACTCCCTGCTTTTTTATATTGCCCTCCTAATTCTCAGTCCTGGTCTTTCTTTATGTTCTTCATCAACCTGGATAGGTTATACTATTTTTTCCCTTATTCAAGACCAACAGAATAGAATAGAACACCCAGAAATAAACCCTGATATATGGCCAAATGGGTTTTGACAAGTTGCCAAGTCTTTTCAAAGTAGAAAGGATAGTATTTTCAACAAATGATGATGAGAAGTCTTGTTGTCAACATGCAAAAGAAGGAAGATGGACCCTTACCTAACATCATATGCAAAAATTAATGAAAACATATCAAAAAACTAAATATAAGACCTAATAAAATAAAAAGTCTTAGAAGAAGACACAGGAGAAGAGCTTCATGACATTGTATTTGGCAGTTATTTCCTCAATATGAAACGAAGGAACAACAAAGGTACAGCTAACAAAAAAATAAACAATTGCAGTACATATTTAAAAAAATGTGTATCAAAGGAATGTAAACAGAATAAAATGGCAACCCACAAGATGGGAGAAAATATTTGAAAGCCATCTATCTGACAAGAGATTTATATTCAGAATATACAGAGAACTCCTACAACTCAACAAGAAGCAAACACCCTGATTCAAAAATGGATAAAAGACTTGAATAGATGGTTCTTCAAAAAGATGTACAAATGACTAAGCACTTGAATAGATGCTCCATATCATTAAATGCATGTTTATATATTTGTGTGCATGCATACACACACAAGCACACACACACATACACAAGCAGAAAACAAGTATTGGTGAGGATGTGAGGGAGTTGGAAGCATTGTGCTCTGTCAGTGGGAATGTAGAATGATACAGCTGCTTTGCAAAAGAGTATGGCAATTTTTCAGATATTGAAAAATAGAATTACTACATGATCCAGGAAATTTTTACTATGAGGTATACCCAAAGGAATTGAAATCAGGGTCTTAAAGTAATATTTGTACTCCAGTGTATAGAGCAGTAATAATCACAGTAGCTAAAATATGAAAGCAACCTAAATGTTCATCCACTAGTTCCTGGATAAGCAAAGTGTGGTATACCCATATAATACAATATTATTCAGTGTTAAGAAGGAAAACATCTAGGAATATGCTACAACATGGATGAATCCTGAGGAAATTTAGCTACCAAATATGCCATTTTTGTGACTTTTAGTGAGTCATAACAATGCAACTACTTATTTCAATTATATGGGGTACTTAGTGTAGTGAAAACCATAGAAATTGGGAGGGTAATGATGCTTTTCAGGTGGTTATGGAATAAAAAGGAAAGTTATGTTTAAAGGATATAGAGTTACAGTTTTAAAACGTAGAAAAGAATTAGAAAGATAAATGGCGATGTTGATCGCCCAATAATATGAATGTATTTAATATCACTGAACGGTGCACTTTATAATAATTAACATGTTATATTTTATGTTATTTGATTTTACCAACATACAAAATTGGGAAAGAATGTAATATCAGGAAAGGGAGTGGCCCTGGGATACAGCAGAGAGTAATCAGAAGGGTGAGACACTGCATATGTTGAAGAAGAAGAGCTGAGAGTCTTCATTGGACAGAAGAGACTTTATACAAAAGAAAAAAAATTACTCTGAGGGTGTATTAAATAGATATCTGTGGGTGTACTGCTATCTCCCATAGGTTATCTTTAAGAGTCTTTACTAAAGTCCATAAGGCTTGCTGAGGCTTTTTTAAAAGCTGGATTCCCTAGGAGATAATTAGAGGGTGGTACTTAAGTCTATGTCTAAGTTGACAGATTTTGCAGGGAAGACGAACCTGAGAACAGTGGAGGTCCTGAGAGTGTAAGTACATGGAAATTGGAAAAAATAATAATAAAGGGAATTAAGAAAACTTTTGACTTCGAAGGTCATGTATTACTGAGTCAGACCTGAGGTTTCTAAGGAGTTATATACACAGTTGCTATTTGGATTGCTTGTTGATGAAGATCAGTGGAAAACTAGAGTCGTTTCCAAGTGTACGTAAGATATAATGAGAGGATGGAGGTGGGAATTAGGGAGGCCCAGAGAAAAGTGGGAAGGTCATACTGGGCCAAGATGGTGGTAACATCCAGCAGAACGAATGGTAGGGCAGACTATGGATTCACCTTTTTTATTTCGGCTCCCCACCTCATCCTTAATAATTCTTTGGGAATATTTCATTGCTCTGTGATGCAGGTACAGAATTCAAGTGAGGAGAGTACACCCTCAGTGTCCAGCTGTCTGAATCCTCAGTGTGTTTCAAATGATGGAGAACTATTGCTTCTTTATGAGAAGAGTTAGCACCTCGTAGCTAAGCTTTAGCTGGAGCTTATGCAAGATTGATTCCACTTTATATATACTGTTGGCATGGAGGTTCCTCCTCCTCTTTTCTTGACCGTTATGAAATGAACCTATATTTCTCAATGTTTGTGTATATCAGATAAATACATTAAGTAAAGGAACCTTATATATTGCTCCCTGCATAGTTTGCCCTTTCTTGTTTCTCTTTTACCTTTACTAAATTAGCACAGGGAGAGACCGTGCAATGTTCTAATCAGGAGAGATTAGAACATCATATTTCTAGAGAGGTTGGTTGGACAGAGCAGGGGCCCCAGTGAGAATCAAAGCTTCTGTTTCTACTTGGAAGTGTACCTGTATAGAGTAGAGGGCTCCAGGAAATATCCCAGAATATTGCAATGTCCCTGAGGGAGATCATTAAGAGAGGCAGGATCTGGTCCCAGATCAGTGTACTATGACATGTTTGTTAGTCATCTGGTGTGAGGTTCTCAGAGCCAATCCCATATGGTAAGGCTGAGTGCAGAGTATGAAGAACCTGTGAAAGCCTTTGATTGAATGTTAAAGATGAAGCTCTAATTTTGGGGAGAATTTTCTTACCTGACTGAATGTCACCCTTCTGTGGGGATGAGATTCTGTGCTTTTCTTCTCTTGATGACCACTGACTGAAAGTCATTAGAGGATCATGTCTAGACAGCATTCTTTATTTAATTTCTTAAAGAAGAAAACATAGAAAACATTTTTATCCACTTTCAAATTGAGGATCAAGGGGAATGACATCAGTGAAAATGTCAGAGTAGGGAGCTCTAGCTTGTGTCCATCACCAGAAACACTGACATACGTGGTAAAACCTGTCAGAATGATCCTATCAACACATGTAAGTTTTCTTTTCTTTTTGCCCTGTAGATTTATCTTTCACTGAAACTTAACTTACTACAGAATGTGGAGAATTAACAGGGAAGTAGAAACTGTATTTCCTGATGAGAGAATCACTAAGTCACATTAGCTGTTCTGAGCTATGTCTTACTCACCGTGACTGTAATTAAAACAAACAAACAAACAAAACACTTTTTTTTGTAAGTCAGTTCTGACGTTTCCTCGTTAAAGACAAGGTAACAGATACAGATTTAGATCTACCAGAATTGAGCAAGATGTTGATTGTACCTGTGCTGCATATATGAGCATGACCTGCTACAAATCTTCATTATACTTATTGCCACAACTGACAAATTCCCTTTGGCCACTCCCGATATGTTGCATGTAAGGAATGCATAGGACACTAACCCCAGCTGGTCACAGGTAAACTCTGCCACGTGGATTGCTGCATGTTTTCCTGCTGGAAGACCACACATTCTCGAGTATCATGACTGCAGAGTATGTGGGCTCTTCTTTTTTCTGGGTAAAGGTTAGATAATCACCTAATTTTATGAGAAATATATAAATTGTATTTGCATATTCTTCAGGTTTTTATTTATCCATTCTCTTTCAAGTCCTAAGTGCAAATATTAAAGTGATTTCCAAGAGGGTGGTAAATAAGACAGCTACGTTTATGCTCCAAAATTAGCAATAAAGCATAATACAATTGTAAATGCATTAATGTGTGATTAATATGTAGATACTATGTAAATGCAATTTTAGTAATGCTTTGTGGAGAGCTTCAGAATCTAGGTATTTAAAAAAAAAGAAGGAGTTTTTGAAACTCTCAGGGAATTATATAGAAGTTTTTGTGTCTATAATTATCAATCTGGAATAATGCATTTTCTCAGAAATAAACTAGGCATAAAATTGTAGGAAAAAACTTCATGAAATGAAAGAGCATGTGAGATGGGCATACAAGAAAAAGAATATTCTCAGAGAATAATGAACAGTGTGAAGTTAATGAACAGTGTGAAGTTCAGCAGAAGTGTAATACAGAAGTGTAATACAGAGTAAAACTTTGGAGAGCCTAATTATGAGTTCCTCATATTGCATCTTTGGAGAGACGGTAGTCATTTGAAATATATGATGTTATAAGATGACGTTAACATACTTAAATACTTTCGTTTAGAAATGACCACTTAGAACCAGAATAAATGAAAGAGAGCACAAAATTATGTTTTTGTTGATTTTTGAAGATCTCAGGTGAGTGCTGATAATTTAAATATATATGATGTCAGGCTTCCCTGGTGGTGCAGTTGTTGAGAGTCCGCCTGCCGATGCAGGGGTCACGGGTTTGTGCCCCGGTCCGGGAAGATCCCACATGCCACGAAGCGGCTAGGCCCGTGAGCCATGGCCGCTGAGCCTGCGCGTCCGGAGCCTGTGCTCCGCAACGGGAGAGGCCACAACAGTGAAAGGCCCGCGTATCGGAAAAAAAAAAAAAAAAAAAAAAAAACATGGTGTCTTTCACTGCAAAATAAAGGAGCTGTGGAGGATTCCTGGAATGAATGTCAATATTATGACAATAGTGTGAGTGTGTTTCGTGTTTGGGAATTACAATCATTGTTGCTTTTGCTGTGGTCATCCATTTACAATGTTTGGTGTCAGTTGATTTTTCTCTTGTAAAAATAAAATGCAGTCTGTGTGTGTGGAAAAAAAACATACATGATGTCGTGATAAAGTTGTATGTAATTTGAGATCTGGCAAAAAGCATTTCTTTTCTGTAATGCTAGGATGCTAATTGGACATTTTTGCAAGAAAGATTTCAGGATGCAAATCTCGTGTCTCTAACGTGGGAAGCCAGTTCATGGTGGAACATTCTATTAAACTTGTGTGAATGCAGAAATATTTCTTTGGAAGAAAGAGGTCATGAATCCCTTTTTAACAGTTAGTGGTTTATAGTATACCGAATGAGCAAAATGGGTATTTCTGAACTTTAGAAAAAAATAATATAGTTTTTCTGCATTTATATTATGCAGCTGATGTAGAATATCAAAAATTCTTTATTTTGAAAAACAATGTAATCAATTTGACATAATTCATATATATTGAACCTGTGGTACACACACAATAAAGCACACATTCAAAAAATCTTTTTCACTTAAGAAATATTTTCTAGTGTAGTTGATTTACAACGTTGTGGTATTTTAAAATACATGTTTATTAGAGTATAATTGCTTTGTAACACTGTATTAGTTTCTGCTTTACAACAAAGTGAATCACCTATATGTATACATATATCCCCATATCCCTCCGTCTTGAGGCTCCCTCCCAGACTCCCTGTCCCACCCCTGTGGGGGACATAAAGCACCGAGCTGATCTCCCTGTGCTATGCGGCAGCTTACCACTAGCTCTTTTACATTTGGTCGTGTATATATGTCAGTGCTACTCTCTCACTACGTCCCTGTGTCCCCTTCAGCCCTGTGTCCTGAAGTCTGTTCTCTACATCTGTGTCCTTATTCCTGCCCTGTCACTAGGTTCGTCAGTACCATTTTTCTGAATTCCATATATATGTGTTCACATACAGTATTTGTTTTTCTCTTTCTGACGTACTTCACTCTGTATGACAGACTCTAGGTCCAACCACCTCACTACAAATAACTCAATTTTATTCCTTTTTATGGCTGAGTAATACTCCATTATATATATAGGCCATATCTTCTTTCTATATTCATCTGTCGATGGACATTTAGGTTGGTTCTATGTCCTGGCTATTGTAAATAGTGCTACAGTGAATATTGTGATACATGTATCTTTTTGAATTATGGTTTTCTCCGGGTATATGCTCAGTAGTGGGATTGCTGGGTCATATGGTAGTTCTATTTTTAGCTTTTAAGGAACCTCCATATTGTTCTCCATAGTGGCTGTATCAGTTTACATTCCCACCAACAGTGCAGGAGGGTTCCCTTTTCTCCACACCCTCTGCAGCCTTTATACATTATTGTATTAATTTCTGCTGTGCAGCAAAGTGATTCAGTCATATATATATATATATATATATATATATATATATATATATATATATATATATATATATTCTTTTCCATTATGGTTTATCACAGGATACTGAATATAGTTTCCTCTGCTGTACAGTAGGTCTTTGTGGCTTGTCCATCCTATGTAGAATAGTTTGCTTCTGCTATTCCAAAACTCCCAATCTTTCCATCACTCTCTCCTTGGCAACCACAACTCTGTTTTCTATATCTGTGTGTTTGTTTCTGTTTTGCTGACGTGTTCATTTGTGTCCTGTTTTCGATTCCACATGTAAGTGATATTATATGGTATTTGTCTTTCTCTTTATGACTTACCTCAGTTAGTATCATTATCTCTATGTCCATCCATGTTGCTGCAAATGGCATTATTTCGTTCTCTTTTATGTCTGAGTAATATCTATTGTATACGTATACCACACTTTCTTTATACATTCATTTTTTAATGAACATTTAGGTTGTTTCCATGTCTTGGCTATTATAAATAGTGCTTCTATGAACATAGGGTTTTATATATTTTTTTGAATTATAATTTTGTCTAGATATATGTCCAGAAGTGGGATTGCTAGATCATATGGCAACTCTCTTTATAGTTTTTTTGCGGAACCTCCATACTGTTTTCCATAGTGGCTGCAGCAACTTACATGGCCACCAACAGTGCTGAAGGGTTCCCTTTTCTCCATACCCCATCCAGCATTTGTTAATTGTAGATTTTTTTTAATGAGGGCCATTCTGATCAGTGTGAAGTGATACCTCATTGTAATTTGGATTTGCATTTCTCTAATAATTAGTGATGATTAGCATCTTTTCATGTGCCTATTGGCTATCTGTATGTCTTCTTTAGAGAAATGTTTATTTAGGTCTTCTACCCATTTTTCCATTGAGTTATTTGTTGTATTGTTATTGAGTTGTAGGAGCTGTTTGTATAGTTTGTAAATTAAGCCGTTGTCAGACTCATCATTTGCTAATATTTTCTCCCAGCCCATAGGTTGTATTTTCATTTTGATTATGGTTTCCTTTGCTGTGCAAAAGCTTATAAGTTTGATTAGTCCCTGTTTCTTTTTTGCTTTTACTGTAAGTCCGCTACGTATGAACAAGTTCTGTTCCAAGAGTGCGTTTGTAAGTCCAATTTGTTTGTAAGTCCAACACAGTTAGCCGAGGTACCCAGGTTACACAGTCGGCTATATGGTATTGTACCATAATAGGTTTATAATACTTTTCACACAAACAGTATATAAGAAACAAACACAAAAACAAAGAAGACATTTTTAGTCTTACAGTACAGTAACTTGAAAGGTACAGTAATACAGTACAACAGCTGGGATACTGGGGCTGGCGTCGAGGGAACAGGCGAGAAGAGTTACTGATTGGAGGAGGGAGAGGAGGTGGGAGATGGTAGAGGTGAAGGATTATCAGCAGTGGGAGACAGGGGGCAAGCTCCAATTTCACTCATACCTGACATTGATGACACAGGTTCTGGTTCCTTGCTGGATTTAATTCTATCTACGCTCTTGAAAAAATGATCCATTGATGTCTGAGTCGTAGCTCGTTTCTTCTCATCATAGATGATGACACGGTAGCACTGGTTTGCATTCTGAATGGCTGCTGCCACCTTTGGTTACCATTATGGGTTCGAGCCCTGTGCCTCAAAAACTAACAGTGCCTCCTCAAATTTAGAAGATGCCCGTGGCATTTTCTGTGTCGTGAATCTCTTCAGTTCTTCAGTTACTTCTTCTTCCTCCTGTCCCCCTTCATCCTTTCTCTGCGCCTCCAATTCCATCAGTAAGCTCCTCATGTTGCACAGCAAGGAGTTCAATGAAATCGTCCTCTTGCAGATCTAGCTCCAGCTTCTCGCTGAGGGTCACTATGTTGCTGAAGACCTCTTCAGACTTCTGATCTGCCTTCTCAAATCCACAAACATCATGAACAAACTGTGGGCAAAGGTTCTTCCAGACCCCATTCATGGTGACCAACATACACTCACACCGTGCAAAGTCAATGTTTTTTATGGCCTTGTAGATGTTATAGTCCTTCCAAAATTGTCCCTAGGTTCTTCCTGATTTCTCACTTACCTTTACTGCCTGACAAAAAGTGTGACATAAATAATATTTCTTGAAAGTCGCTATAACTTCCTGGTCCATAGGATGGATGAGCAATGCAGTATTCGGTGACAGATGCACTACTTTGACGTTGGGAAAAGTCATCCATGAAAGGGGGGTGGCCCAGAGCATTGTCGAGCAGCAAAAGAATGTTTTTCTGGGACGTCCTTCTCCGAGCAATATTTCTCTACATCTGGGATAAAGTGTTGGCAAAACCAGTCCTGGAACGTGGCCTGTGTAATCCAGGATTTGGGGTTATGCTTCCACACAATAGGAAGAGAGTCATTGGCTATGTTTTTAAGGGTTCTTGGGTTCTCTGAATGATAAACTAAGAGAGGCTTCAGCTTCATATCACTGGAAGAATTGCCACCAAACAACAGTTAGCCTATCTGTTTCTGCTTTACAGCCCGGCATCAACTTTTCCTTCTTACTGATGTAACTTCGGTCTGGCATCCTCTTCCAGTACAGTTGTGTCTCGTCCACATTAAACACCTGGTTGGGTAAATGCACACCATTATCAATAATTTCTCAAAGTGTTTCAGGAAGTTCCTGGACAGCTACCCTATCTGCACCTGCTGCCTCTCCACTTACTTTTACCTTGTTGAGGTTGGCTCTACTCTTGAACCGATGAAAACAGCCATGGCTGGCATTAAAAAATATGCCCTCTGATTCTTTCCCGTGTTTCTTCTTCAAGTCTTCATAAAGGCTTTTAGCTTTCTCTTGAATCACCATAAGCTGAGCAGGATTTAGCGCTGATGTTGATCCTGCACCTGCACACTGAGAAGTTTCTCCATCTCCTCCATCACTTTTCCGTGCTTCTTTGATATTTTGTCATGAGCATTGAATATTATATTGGCTGTGGGTTTGTCATAAATAGCTTTTATTATGTTGAGATATGTTTCCTTTATACCCATTTTAGTAAGCGTTTTTATCATGAATGGATGTTGAAGTTTCTCAAATGCTTTTTCAGCATCTATTGACATGATCATTTGTTTTGTGTTTTTCCTTTGTTGATGGAGTGTATCATGTTGATTGATTTGCATATGTTGAAACAACTTTGTGACACGGGGGTGAATCAAATTCGATCATGGTGTATGATCCTCTTATGTGCTGTCAGATTCGGTTTTCTAATATTCAGTTGAGAATTTTTGCATCCATATTTATCAGAGATATTGGCCTGCAATTTTCTTTTTTGCTAGTGTCTTTCTCTGTGTTTTTTTTTTTAAGTCTTTATTGAATTTGTTACAGTATTGCTTCTGTTTTATGTTTTGGTTTCTTATTTGTGAGGCATGTGGGATCTTAGCTCCACCACTAGGCATTGAACCCACACCCCCTGCACTGGAAGGCAAAATCTTAACTACAGGACCACCAGAAAAGTCCCCATCTGTGTTTTTTTTATTTTTAAGTAAATTTCTTTATTTATTTATTTTTGGATGCATTGGGTGTTTGTTGCTGTGAACGGGCTCTCTCTAGTTGTGGCGAGTATGGGTTACTCTTTGTTGTGGTGTGCGGGCTGTTCACTGCACTGGCTTCTTTTTTGCAGAGCATGGGCTCTAGGTGCGTGGGCTTCAGTAGTTGTGGCTATCAGGCTCAGTAGTTGTGGCTCGTGGGCTTTAGAGCACAGGCTCAGTAGTTGTGGCACACAGGCTTAGTTGCTCCATGGCATGTGAGATCTTCCCGGACCAGGGCTTGAAACTATGTCCCCTGCATTGGCAGATGGATTCTTAACCACTGTGCCACCAGGGAAGTCCCCCCCCCATCTGGTTTTGATATCAGGGTGATGGTGGCTTCATAGAATGTCATTGGATGTATTCCTTAATCTTCAATCTTTTCGAAGAGTTTGAGAAGAATCAGTGTCAGTTTTGCTTTGTATATTTGGTAGAATTTGCCTGTGAAACCATCTGATCCTAGATTTTTGTGGGTAGGGAGTTTTTATAATTACAGTTTCTATTTTGTTTGTAGTGATCAGTCTGTTCAAGTTATCTATTTCTTCTTGATTCAGTTTTGTTTGGCTGTAAAAAACAACATATATTTTTAAGTTATGTTAGCAGCTAAATACTTACCATGTATTAGACCACAAAAGAGCAAAGAAAAAAATATTAAAGTATTTTTTCAAATAGAAAAAGTATTGAAATATTTTTAAGAAATTGGGATAGTAGTACTAGTTACAATAATGACAAATTGTTCTGAAATTAAACACTACTTTATCTAAGATGCATATCATATGCTTATCGTTTTACTGTTTTTAAATACATGGAATGTTTTCACCTTTCTAAAGTAATTATTTTATTTTACCTGTATATTGGGAAAATATTTTAGTTGCACATAATATAAAAAATTACACTTTAATAGGAGACATTAATCCATTTACCTTTGCTGTAGTATTGAAAATACTTAGGTTTAGAGTTACCATGTTATTGAGTACCCATTTTTAATTTATTTATTTATTTATTTATTTATTGCGGTACGCGGGCTTCTCACTGTTGTGGCCTCTCCCGTTGCGGAGCACAGGCTCCGGACGCGCAGGCTCAGCAGCCATGGCTCACGGGACTAGCCGCTCCATGGCATGTGGGATCTTCCCAGGCTGGGGCACGAACCCGCGTCCCCTGCATCGGCAGGCGGACTCTCAACCACTGTGCCACCAGGGAAGCCCTATTTATTTATTTTTAAAGAGACTTAATTTGGGGGAGGTATAAATTATTTATTTATTTATTTATTTTTAGCATCTTTATTGGACTATAATTGCTTTACAATGGTGTGTTAGTTTCTGCTGTATAACAAAGTGAATCAGCTATACATATAAATATATCCCGATTTCTCCTCCCTCTTGCATCTCCCTCCCACCCTCCGTTTCCCACCCCTCTAAGTGGTCACAAAGCACTGAGCTGATCTCCCCATGCTATGCAGCTGTTTCCTACTAGCTATCTATTTTACATTTGGTAGTATATATAAGTTAATGCCACTCTCTCACTTCGTCCCGGCTTACCCTTCCCCCTCCCCATGTCCTCAAGTCCATTCTCTACGTCTGCGTCTGTATTCCTGTCCTGCCCGTAGTTTCTTCCCAACCATTTTTTTTCTTTTTTTAGATTCCATATATATGTGTTAGCATACAGTATTTGTTTTTGTCTTTCTGACTTACTTCACTCTGCATGACAGACTCTAGGTCCATCCGCCTCACTATAAATAACTCAATTTCATTTATTGTTATGGCTGATAATATTCCATTTTATATTGAAGATGTGCAAAATCTTTTTTATCCATTCATCAGTTGATGGACACTTAGGTTGCTTCCATGTCCTGGTTATTGCAAATAGAGTTGCAATGAACATTGTGGAACATGATTCTTTTTGAATTATGGTTTTCTCCAGGTATATGCCCAGTAGTGGGATTGCTGTGTCATATGGTAGCTCTATTTTTAGTTTTTTAAGGAACCTCCATACTGTTCTCCATAGTGTCTGTGTATCAATTTACATTCCCACCAACGGTGCAAGAGGGTTCCCTTTTCTCCACACCTCTGCAGCATTTGTTTGTAGATTTTTTGAATGATGGCCATTCTTACCTGTGTGGGATGATACCTCATTGTAATTTTGATTTACAATTCTCTAATGATCAGTGATGTTGAGCATTCTTTCATGTGTTTCCTGGCAATGTGTATATCTTCTTTGGAGAAATGTCTAACAGGTCTTCTGCCCATTTATGGATTGGCTTGTTTGTTTCTTTGATATTGAGCTGCAGGGGGTGCTTGTAAAGTTTGGAGATTAATCCTTTGTCAGTTGCTTCATTGGCAAATATTTTCTCCCATTCTGGGGGTTGTCTTTTCATCTTGTTTATGTTTTCCTTTGCTGTGCAAAAGCTTTTAAGTCTCATTAAGTCCCATGTTTTTATTTTTATTTTTATTTCCATTTCTCTAGGAGGTGGGTCAAAAAGGATCTTGCTGTGATTGATGTCATAGAGTGTTCTGCCTATGTTTTCCTCTAAGAATTTTATAGTGTCTGGCTTTACATTAAGTCTTTTATCCATTTTGAGTTTATTTTTGTGTATGGTGTTAGGGAGTCTTTTAATTTAATTCTTTTACCTGTAGCTGTCCAGTTTTCCCAGCACCACTTATTGAAGAGGCCGTGATTTCTCCATTCTATATTCTTGCCTCCTTTATCAAAAATAAGGTGACCATATGTGTCTGGGTTTATCTCTGGGCTTTCTCTCCTGTTCCATTGATATATATTTCTGTTTTTGTGCCAGTACCATACTGTGTTGATTTACTGTAGCTTTGTAGTATAGTCTGAAGTCAGGGATTCTAATTACTCCAGCTCTGTTTTTCTTCTCAAGATTGCTTTGGCTGTTCGGGGTCTTTTGTGTTTCCATACAAATTGGGAAATATTTTGTGGTAGTTTTCTGAAAAATGCCATTGGTATTTTGATAGGGATTGCATTGAATCTGTAGATTGCTTTGTGTAGTATAGTCATTTCACAGTGTTGATTCTTCCAATCCAAGAACATGGTATATCTCTCCACCTGTTTGTGTCATCTTTGATTTATTTCATCAGTGTCTTATAGTTTTCTGAGTAAAAGTCTTTTGTCTCCTTAGGTAGGTTTATTCCTAGGTATTTTATTCCTTTTGTTGCATGGGTAAATGGGAGTGTTTCCTTAATTTCTCTTTCAGACTTTTCATCTTTAGTGTATGGGAATGAAAGAGATATCTGTACATTAATTTTGTATCCTGCAGCCTTACAAACTTCATTGATTAACTCTAGTAGGTTTCTGGTAGCACCTTTAGGATTCTCTATATATAGTATCATGTCATCTAGTGGCAAACAGTGACAGCTTAACTTCTTCTTTTCCGAGTTGGATTCCTTTTATTTCTTTTTCTTATCTGATTGTTGTAGGTAAAAATTCCAAAAGTGTGTTGAATAATAGTGGTGAGAGTGGGCAACGTTGTCTTGTTCCTGATCTTAGTGGAAATGGTTTCACTTTTTCACCATTGAGAACAATGATGACTGTGGGTTTGTCATATATGGCCTTTACTATGTTGAGGAAAGTTCCTTCTATGCCTACTTTCTAGAGGTTTATCATAAATGGCTGTTTAATATTGTCGAAAGCATTTTCTGCATGTATTGAGATGATCATATGGTTTTTATCCTTCAGGTTTTTTAATATGGTGTATCACATTGATTTGCATGTATTGAAGAATCCTTGCATCACTGGGATAAATCGCACTTGATCATGGTGTATGATCCTTTTAATGTGCTGTTGGATTCTTTTTGCTAGTATTTTGCTGAGAATTTTTTCATGTATGTTCATCAGTAATATTGGCCTGTAGTTTTCATTATTTGTGACATCTTTGTCTGGTTTTGGTATCAGGGAGATGGTGGTCTCATAGAATAAGTTTGGGAGTGTTCCTCCCTCTGCTATATTTTGGAAGAGTTTGAGAAGGCTAGGTGTTAACTCTTCTCTAAATATTTGATAGAATTTGCCTTTGAAGCCATCTGGTCCTGGGCTTTTGTTTGTTGGAAGATTTTAATGACAGTCTCAATTTCAGTGCTTCGGATTGGTTTGTTTATAGTTTCTATTTCTTCCTGGTTCAGTCTTGGAAGTTTGTGCTTTTCTAAGAATTTGTCCATTTCTTCCAGGTTGTCCATTTTACTGGCATATATTTGCTTGCAGTAACCTCTCATAATCCTTTGTATTTCTGCAGTGTCAGTTGTTACTTCTCCTTTTTCATTTGTAATTTTATTGATTTGAGTCTTCTCCCTTTTTTTCTTGATGACTCTGGCTAATGGTTTTATCACTTTTGTTTATCTTCTCAAAGAATCAGCTCTTAGTTTTTTTGATCTTTGCTGTTTCCTTCATTTCTTTTTCATTTATTTCTGATCTGACCGTTATGATTTCTTTCCTCTGCTGACTTTGGGGTTTTTTTTTTTCTTTCTTTCTCTAATTGCTTTAGGTGTAAGTTTAACTTGTTTATTTGAGATGTTTCTTGTTTCGTGAGGCAGGATTGTATTGCTATAAACTTGCCTCTTAGAACTGCTTTTGCTGCATCCCATAGGTTTGGGGTCGTCATGTTTTCATTGCCATTTGTTTCTAGGTATTTTTTAATTTCCTCTTTGATTTCTTCAGTGATCTCTTGGTTATAAAGTAGTGTATTGTTTAGCGTCCATGTGGTTGTATTCTTTTACAGATTTTTTTCCTGTAATTGATATCTATTCTGATAGCGTTGTCGGAAAAGATACATGATACAATTTCAATTTTCTTAAATTTACCAGTGCTTGATTTGTGACCCAAGATATGATCTATCCTGAAGAATGTTCCTCAAACACTTGAGAAAGAGTGTATTCTGTTGTTTTTGGATGGAATGTCCTATAAATATCAATTAAGTCCATCTTGTTTAATGTATCATTTAAAGCTTGTGTTTCCTTATTTATCTTCATTTTGGATGATCTGTTCATTGGTGAAAGAGGGGTGTTAAAGTCCCCTACTACGATTGTGTTACCTTCGATTTCCCCTTTTATGGCTGTTAGCCTTTTCCTTATGTATGGAGGTGCTCCTATATTGGGTGCATAAATATGTACAACTGTTATGTCTTCTTCTTAGGTTGATCCCTTGATGATTATGTAGTGTCCTTCTTTGTCTCCTGTAATAGTCTTTATTTTAAAGTCTCTTTTTTCTGTTATGAAAATTGCTACTCTAGCTTTCTTCTGATTTCCATTTGCATGGAATATTTTATTCCATCCCCTCACTTTCAGTCTGTATGTGTCCCTAGGTCTGAAGTGGGTCTCTTGTAGACCGCATATATACCGGTCGTGTTTTCAGATCCATTCAGCCAGTCTATGTCTTTTGGTTGGAGCATTTAATCCATTTATATTTAAGGTAATTATTGATATGTATGTTCTTATTACCATTTTCTTAATTGTTTTGGGTTTGATATTGTATGTCTTTTCCTTCTCTTGTGTTTCCTGCCTAGAGAAGTTCCTTTAGCATTTGTTGTAAAGCTGGTTTGGTGGTGCTGCATTCTCTTAGATTTTGCTTGTCTGTAAAGGTTTTAATTTCTCTGTTGAATCTGAATGAGATCCTTGCTGGGTAGAGTAATCTTGGTTGTAGCTTTTCCCCTTTCTTCACTTTAAATATGTCCTGCCTGTCCCTTCTGGCTTGCAGAGTTTCTGCTGAAAGATCAGCTGTTAACCTTATGGGGATTCCCTTGTATGTTTTTTGTTGTTTTTCCCTTGCTGCTTTTAATATTATTTCTTTGCATTTAATTTTTGATAGTTTGATTAATATGTGTTTTGGCATGTTTCTCCTTGGGTGTATCTTGTATGGGACTCTCTGCACTTCCTGGACTTGATTAACGATTTCCTTTCACATATTAGCGAAGTTTTCAACTATAATCTCTTCAAATATTTTCTCTGTCTCTTTCTTTATCTCTTCTACTTCTGTGACCCCTATATTCGAATGTTGGTGTGTTTAACATTGTCCCAGAAGTGTCTCAGATTGTCCTCAATTCTTTTCATTCTTTTTTCTTTATTCTGCTCTGTGGTAGTTATCTCCACTATTTTATCTTCCAGGTCATTTATCCATTCTTCTGCCTCAGTTATTCTGCTATTGTTTTCTTCTAGAAAATTTTCAATTCCATTTACTGTGTTGTTCATCATTGTTTGTTTGCTCTTTAGTTCTTCTAGGTCCTTGTTAAACATGTCTTGTATATTCTCCATTCCAGTTCCAAGATTTGGGATCATATTTAGTATCATTACTCTGAATTCTTTTTCAGGTAGACTGCCTATTTCCTCTACATTTGTTTGGTCTGGTGGGTTTTTACCTTGTTCCTTCATCTGCTCTGTGTTTCTCTGTCTTCTCATTTGGCTTTGTGGACGGTGTTTGGGGTCTCCTTTACGCAGGCTGAAGATTCGTAGTTCCCGTTGTTTTTGGTGTCTGCCCCCAGTGGCTAAGGTTGGTTCAGTGGGTTGTGTATGCTTTCTGGTGGAGAGGAGTGGTGCCTGTGTTCTGGTGGGTTTGTCTGGATCTTGTCTTTCTGTTGGGCAGGTCCGCATCCGGTGTTGTGTTTTGGGGTGTCTGTGACCTATTATGATTTTAGGCAGCCTCTCTGATAATTGGTGGGCCTGCATTCCTGTCTTGCTAGTTGTTTGGCATTGGATGTCCAGCACGGGATCTTACTGGTCTTTGAGTGGAGCTGGGTCTTAGCATTGAGACGGATATCTCTGGGAGGCTTTCGCCGTTTTGATACTACAAGGTGCCCAAGGTCTCTGGTAGACCAATATTCTTAACTCTGCTCTCCCAACTCAGAGGCACAGGCCTGACACCCGGCTGGAGCACCAAGACCCTCTCAGCCACACAGCTGGGGGTGAGAGCAAGAGCTAGCTTTGGTACATCTCAAAGAACACCAATGAGATTCACTCACCATTTTCTCTCCATCAGTGAAGAAAACAAAATTCAGTGTTCGGTGAGTCAGCCACCTTGGTAGCCAGCCTCCAAGAAGGCCCTAATCATACCCTAATTATCTCCCAGTCATCATGCACCTGTGTGCCTCCTCACAGTTGAAAAGGGCTGATGTTTTAACTAATAAGACATTGCAGAAATGACAAAGTGCAGCTTCCAAAGGTATAAAAGATATTAGAGCTTCTGCTTTGGTTTCTGCTAGATCACTCATCCTGGGGTAAGCCAGCTGCCATGTCATGAGGACACTCAAGCAGCCCTAAGGAGAGATTCATGTGGCAAGGAGCTGAGGCCTCTTACTTACAGCCACATGAGTGAGTCATCTCACCAGTCACAATACTTAATTTTATTTATTTATGGTTGTGTTGGGTCTTCGATGCTGCACAGGGTTTCTCTAGTTGTGTCGAGCAGGGGCTACTCATCATTATGGTGCATGGGTTTCTCCTTGCTGTGGTTTCTCTTCTTGTGGAGTATGGGCTCTAGGTGCATGGACTTCAGTAGTTGTGTCACGCAGGCTCAGTAGTTGTTGCTTGCAGGCTCTAGAACGCAGGCCAAGTAGTCATGGCACACGGGCTTAGTTGCTCTACAGCCTGTGGGATCTTCCCAGACCAGGGATTGAACCCCTGTCCCCTGCATTGGCAGGCAAATTCTTACCCACTGAGCTACCAGGGAAGTCCAGTGTGCTCTTTTTTAAACCTAGTCTGTTTTCATTATTTTCTATCTTAACTGTTCTATATTAAATAAAAAATAATAATACTCCTTTCTGCCCCTCCTCTTTGAGGATGATATATGAAGAAGTATGTCTTATTTATTAATCTGAAATTTTCACCTTACTTTTAAGAAGTAATCACAATGTCAAGTATTTAATACCTTTCACTTCCACCTTGAAAAGCATGGATATTAAAGTGCTAATATAATTACCTTCCCTAGTCTATCATTTTTACTTTTTGTTATGTATAAAAAACAACTAAAAATATGCATGGTTTGTAAGGAAATGACAAATTTCAGAAAATTCAGAATCTGCATACACTCTATACATAGCTTCTAGATACAGACACAGAAAATTGCCAGATACTCAGAGCCCCCCTTGTCCAATTCTAGTGACTCCCCTTAAGGTTTAATATTGTTCTGGTATCTAACAAAAAGATCACTTTACCTGTATTTTGTATTTTATATAAATGTAATGGCACAGTAAAATCACTTTCGGATTGGGCTTTTTTATTTTATGTTGTTTATGAATACGCCTGTATGGTTGCCTGTTGTTGTTGTCATGCACTGACACTGTTGCATAGGATTCCATCATGTAAATATTTAACTATTAATTAATTTTTTCCAAAATGTATTACAATATGAGTGATTTTCAGTTTGGGTCTATTGAGAATTGCACTGGTATATACATACTAGAACTTGAGCTTTGGTGGTGTATGTATAAATTATTGTTCAATATACATGTAGTAGTAAAATTTTTGACTCATAGCTTTCATCTGTTTATCTTTTTAGATATTTCTAAATATTTTCAAAACATTTGTATGATTTTTCATCCTCAGCAGCAGTGAATGAGATTCAAGGATTACACACATTCTTGTCAAACTTGATAATACCTGTCATTTTCATTTGAACTTTCTGGTTGGTGAGTGATAATTCCAGGTATGACTTTTTTGCATTTAATTGACTACTAAGAAGCCAAGCATCTTTTGATATGTTTCCTTAACATTCTGTACTCTCTTTCTTGAAATATCTTTTGGTATATTTTTCCCACCTTTGCTATTACATTATCTTCTTATTGAAGACTTTTTTTTTTTAACATCTGAAGACTTCTTATTTAGGAGTTTTAAATATATACTTGATATAAGTTCTTCTGTCTGTCTCTCCTCTTTCTTTAGATGAGTGTCAGTTTTTAATGTTAATAACATCTAATTTGTTATTTTCCTCTATTTAGTCTTATTTCTATTTATTTATGTAATCTTCTTATCTGTTGCAGAACACATTATATATTCTAAACCACAAATATGTTTTCGTTTCTTCAATAAATCTAATTGTTAAGCTTTAAATTTAAGTTAACTTTCTGAACTAAATATGTTGTATCGTAGTGAGCATTAATTTGTCTGTGACAGCTGAAAGGTTACATTTATTCAGAAAATGTTGTATTCAGCTTTCTTTTCATTTGCTCCTACTTCTCATTGATTCACAGAGGTAAACATCACTTCATCCATGGATCTGACTTTTCTTGATTTCTCATGGTCATTCTCATTAATTCTTCTTGCCTCATGAAATCTTTAGGCATTGCATTATTCCACAAAAGCAAAAAGCTTCCTTGGGCTTTTTTCCTCAGGAGATTGATTATTCCCACATTTTAAATGGGAGATTGCAATAAGTTAGGAGAAAATACCTCAAGGGTCTCTCTTTTTTTTTTTCTTTCACATCTTGTATCAGCCTCTGCTTGCACTCTGTGTTCAAAGATTTTTGTACAACACATTGATAGAAGTGCCAGGTGTTTCTCTCCTTGGGGCAAAAGACAGATTAATTACCTGACAAATAAAATAAAGACAGTGTCCTTCTCTGTTCACATGTTGGAAAGGATTGCTTGCATCCTAATTTAAAAGTTTCAGGTGAGTGAAGCTTAAGATTCCAAAGCTTTAATCCATATTTGCACCATGCACAGCATCCAACAGGACTGCTTTACATAACCCCATGAGACTTTTGTGTGCAAGTGAAATAGATAAAAATATAAAACTATTGCTGTCTTTTTGGGTCATAAAAAAGATTCTTTGTCTCACTTAAAATATTTTTTTTTCTAAAATCCAAAAACGTGTCAGGCTAAAATATTGGAATTTCAAACATGGTAAAACCCCTTTTGAACGATGTGAAGTGAGACTTCTTTGTAGTGCTGATTTGCATTGCCCACTTGCTTGGTTGGCCAAAAAGGGCCTACGCGTTTTTTCCTTAATATATTCAGGGGAAAAAAACGTACACCCATTTTGGCCAACTGCATCATTGTCGAAGTTCTGCCGCTTTTCATGTGCTTTAAAGGCGACTCCGATCTACCTCTTGAAAACGGTTTCCTGCAATTCTGCCTTGTTTTCACATCCTCTTCGTTGCCTTACCTCAATAAGGTACGAAAGTTATCATTTATTATCCTGCAGGTTTGTGAATTTTAGTGCCTCTGAGATCCATTTTTCAACTCGCCTTTTTGGGAGCTGGCCTCCAAACCGCAGGATTGCTTCAGGCCCTATTCTGGTTCCGGGGGGCAGGCAGAGCCTTTGGTTAATTCTTCTTCCTGATTGGAAATTAGAGTGACATGTGTCTGTCCAAACACCTAGAGCTGATCTCTCATTGGTTCCCCCTCTACCCGTTCAACCTCTGGACAAATTGCAAACTGTACGAAACAGGAGGTTAAAGGTGCTGATTCTCCAAGTGGGGAGATTGTTGGTAAAGCAGCTGGAATGGCGAACCCGAGCACCACGAGATGAAAAATGAGGTGCGTTTTAGAAACGTTTCCCAATCATATGGTATACCATCCTCTGGGTTTCCCGTGCATGTTTTAGCTGTAGGAAGATTCCCTTGAACCTGGAGATTTCTGACCCATGGAATGGGTAGCACGCAGTATTACTTTAAAGGGTCTGCATTTGCTCACACAACCTCACCAATCCGGTCGCCCCCAAGAGTGTCCAGCCTTATGTCTCTTCCAGCTGTGGGTCTAGATGTGGTCAATCCAGGTTGCATCACAGCCACTGAACGAATTTTGTAAGAATTTCTCTCTCTTTCACTATCTTTGCTTTTTTTTGTAATTTGTATTTATAATGGGATTTAGCTGATTTTCAGTGCTGTGTTTGTGCCGCTTTACACCCACTATATTCACTTACCGAGAAAGATCAATAAATACTTTTTAAGATTCTTACTACGCGGATATATTCTTCTGTGGTGAATAAGGTGTGTTGAGTCCAGTTCACTGAGCAATGAGTATGTCTTCTCTATTACATATTTGGTTGATTGAACGGTATCTGTGCTAATTTCAAACTGTTGTTTTATGCATCACCCCACCTCACCTTTCCCCTTAAGCAGCCATAAGTGTGTTTTCTAAATGTGTGACTCTGTTCTGTTTTGTAATTTAGTTCATATAGCGATTTTTACATTCTGTCTATAACTGATATCTTATGATAAGTTTCTTTATCTGTGTGACGTATTTCTCTTAGAATCATCGTACCTAAATCCACTCATTATGCTGCTACTAGCCTTAGGACATTGATTTCATGGCTGAGTGATATTCCATTGTACATAAGTACCACAACTTGTTTATCCATTTTTCTCTTTCGTGAGATACTTAAGGTGTACCCGAGTCGAGGATTTTGTGAACACAGCAGCCCTAAAATTTGGGGTGCCTGTGTCCTGTCGATTTTTGGTTTTCTCAAGATATAAGCCCATGAGTGGAAGTGCCCTGTGCTCTGTAGCTCTGTTTTTTAGATGTTTTAGGAAACACCATACAATTTTCGAGAGTGGCCGTTGGCAATTTATATCACGCCCATCAGCGTAAAAAAGCTCCCTTTTCTCCTTGACTTGCCCTGCATTTCTGGTTTTTACACTTTTTCAGCATGGCCCTTTTGACCAATGCCTAGTGAGACTTCTTTGCAGTGTTGATTTGCATTGCCCGCTTGTTTGGTTGGCCAAAAAGGGCGAATGCGTTTTTTCCTGAATATATTCAGGTGCTCACCAGGGCATGTAGCAGGTGTGGGTGAGTGTCACGTAGCGCACACCCAGCGCATAGGAGGTACGCAAGATGGAGAGGCTACTGTCCAGTGAGTGGCCGCCCTCCACACCAGTAAGGCAAGCCAACTTCCGGGTATTGTTGAGAGCTGGGGGCACGTAGGTCAGATGATCATTTTCAGAGGCAGGGGTAGCTTACTGAAGTCCCTAACACCCACTACCACCAGTCTGTTTACCTTTTTTTTGGCCATGCCACGCAGCATGAGGGCTCTTAGTTCCCCCACCGGGAATCAAACCCGACCCCCCTGCAGTGGAAGCGTGGAGTCTTAACCTCTAGACTACCAGGGAAGTCCCCCGTCTACCTTTAACTGAGGTCACAAGCTCCGGCTCAGAATAGGAGGCACACATGAGGTGGATGAGGTCAATTTGTTCCAGGATGAGGCGCACAGCATCCCATTCGTGGGTCTGGCATGGGACGTAGGCTGACCAGAACTGAGGGAAGGCCAGAGCTTAGTTTGGGCTTTGGAACTCCTTGGGCTTCTCTTAGCCTCCTCAGCTGGCACAACACTTACTGTGCCCAGAAGTCACATGTAATGCGTTGCTTTTTCTGTGGTACTTGGAAGCCCGTCAGGTGGGCTCACTGTGACCCCTGTAGACCCCAGCATCCATGGCATGGCACTTTCTAGGTCACTATGGTAACTTCGTTCCAATGTGACTAACCTGTGGTCTCTGTGGCCCCCAAACTGCCCCACATTCCCCAGCAGCCATGGTGGCACTTTGTGTGTCCCTTTGGTACCTGGCCACCCACGAGACCATCTTTCAGCCTGTCCAAGCTGGTCTAGCCATGGCTGAAATTGCGCAGATTACCATGCTATAGCCCATTGTGGTAAAACTGCCTCAGGACCAGGGGCATGTTGTTGTGGCTGGAGGGAGGTCAAGGCAAATGGGTGGGCTCCTTAGGTCTTGGGATCGGGCAGGACACATTGCCTGGCCTGGGCCAGCCTGGAGGTCCCCCACCTCACACTGTCACACAGACTATACTAGGAGCAGCTGAGGCCTGGGCTGAGGGTTTCCCACCAGGGAGGGGATGACAGAGAAGGGGAAGGGCATCCATAGATGATGGAGAGGACATCCAGGGGTGGTGTGAGGGAGCCTCCCCACTAGCGCTACATGCTCCGGACCTCCTCCCCTGCCCAGGGCCAGGCTAGGCCCCCACCGGCCCCCAGCAGCCCGCACACACTGCAGCCACCCTTCCACAAGCGGGAAGTCCCGCATCAGGGCCCGCGTGCGCTCCCGCGGACTTGGGGTGCTGGAGGTGCCCAGCGTGGTCTGCACGAGGGTTACCGGCCGCAGCAGCAGACCCAGCAGGAGCAGCAGGCACAGCAGAGGCCGCTGGCTGCATGCGCGGGGACCTTCGAGGCCCCCGGGCCGCAAGCTACGCAGGGCAAAGCAGGCGGGCACAGGCGGGTCTGAGAGGGGCGGGCGATGGGGTTCTGCCCGTCGACACAGGCCACCCAGCGGCGCGGCCTCGCGAGGGGGGCGGGGTGAGGGAGGGGATACAGAGTCACAGGACCCTGCGACCCGTGTGCGGAGAGCCGCGATCCGGGAAGCCCGGCAGCCACAGGGCGGCACTGCCCTCCCGCCCCCTGCTCAGAGGCAGCTCCCGCGGGCTAAGCTGGCCTCTGCTGAGAGCCCACTCGCCTCCCATCGCGGGTTCCCTCCGCCCCCGCCCCTCTTCCCACACCCACTGCTCCGAGGGGGCGCCCTAGGGTGCTCTCCCCCGCCTCTAACCTTCCTGTCCAAAATGGGGTGCTTCTCTCAGAGGGCCACCTGCAGCCCGTGGCCTCCCGGGAGCACACCTCGTCCCCATCTTCCTGCAGCCGGCCCCGCCCACCCCGAGGGCTGCGTGCGAGGGTCTCTGTGGCCACAAGTGCTCTGGGCTCCCGGTTTCCCGGTACTGGGCCATGGGGGCTGGTGTGGGGGAAGAGATAATTTCTGGAAATGGGGGGGTAACCTTGTGAGCTCTGGATTCAGGAGGGGGCCCTCTGCCCCCGACCTTCTCTCTCCTCCTACTTGACTCCCCAACCTGCATGACCATTCTCTGGGGACTTGAACCAGCGCCTGGGAACTATCAGGAACCTCCCCCACTTCTGTCAGCCAGCCTCAGGAGAGCGCCCTCAGGAGCTGCTACACCTCCCCAGGGCCTGAATAGAGGGACTTTTGGGATGTGAACTGAACAACCTTCTGGGGAGAGTCAACACCCTTTTACTCAACAGAGCAGGAACTCAGTCAGTAGGCTATTTGTGTGGAAGGAAATGAAGTCGCTTCCATGGCAGAAGAGCCCCCACCGCAGCAACCTTCGTCCCAGAGCTGCTGGCTGACCTTCTGGCCAGGATCCCTCCTACCTCAGCGTGGAAGGCCTGGCCTCGTGGAGAAGTGTAGGTTCTGAAGAAAGACCTGGCACCTGGGTTCTGCTGCTACACTTGCCTTATCTCGTGGCCCTTGTGGCTCTAGCTTTCCCAGAAACATCAAGGGCTAAGTGCCTGTGCTTGCTCAGAGGCCGCACGCCATTCCCCATTTCCAGCCTCAGGCCCTCCCTCTAGCTGCCTCCTCTAGGGACCCCCTCCCCCAACACACACACACACGCACACGCACACGCACACGCACACTGGGGATGTGCCTTCTCACAGCAGCTCAACCACTGAGATGATTTAGGGACTGTGCCCAAACTCCTGCATCCCCAGCCTCTCAAGTTTTTGCTCTGATCCCTGGCACCCCCTGGAGCTGTTCCACCTTTGGAATCTTTCCCAGGTGGCAGGAGTGCCTAGCACAGGGGTAGTGACCTAAGTCTGAGCACTGGCGACCCTACAAATCTGTTACAGAAGAACATTTTATTGAGCAGTAAGGGACCCCACTGGGGACAGAAAGGGCTGGCAATAAAGGAGCATGTGAACCTCGGGGCAGGGTGCGTGCTGCTTGACTCTCCATCCTGTTCTTGCTTCAGGGAGCAGGGCTTCCTGGGCCTCTCTATCCTGCCTCCTGAGACCCCAGGCAGGAGGCTCTTTGGGAAGCCACAGATTGCTGCTTTCAGTTTCAAAAGCCCAGCTCCCCACTGGTTTGTGGTGGTGGCCGCTGACAATGGCTCAGGGCAGGAGCCCATGTGGTAGACTGCTAAGGCTTCTCTGCACCCTGTCTCTGCTCCTGCATCCTCCTTGGCTCGCAGAGTGCAGACTTCACTTTCTCCAGCTCACAAAGGGGCCCGTGAGGATTGAGCAGAGGAATGCCAGGTTTTCTTCCAGGCCAGCTTCCGCCCTGGGATGTTCAGGGCAGACTCTCATTTCAAACCTCACTTTCTGAGGCTCCTGGCTTATGGCCATTTAGTGTGCAGGGAGGCTCCTGGCTGAGGAAGGCTCAGACAGAACGACGCAGGTTCTAATCTGTGGTAGTGGGCAGTGGGGGGGCGGGAGGGGTCACTGCAGGAAGAGGCATTCGCTGTCTTAGGCAGTTAAACCATTGCCCTGTCTTCAGAATGGTTCAGCCAGCAAGATTCTGTGGAGTCCGCCTCCTGCCACCATGCTACAATCGCTGGATTTTGGGTCTGGAGCAACCGAGATCTTCGTCCGACTCTTCCGGAGTGTGCTTTCTCTCGGGAGCACATCTGGGGACTGGCTTCTCGGCTTCCGCCTTTGCTGGCATGGCCAAAGGAGCATCCCCGTAGGCCCGGTAGCCACCAACCAGGCAGTATGTCCCCCCATGCCGGCCCAACTGCGTTTCTCCACACCCTCGGTTGAGGACATGGTAGTGACCAGGTTTAGGAGGAGAAATGGGAGCCACAGCTGCTGCAAAGAAAATCAGAACTGATCAGTCACTTCTGCTGTACACAGTCTCCTGCCAGAATTTCCCTCTCTCATGTCTCTCCCAGTTTCTGGCTGAAGACCTTTAATCTACTTGACATCCAAAACACAGACTTGGCCCATCACCTCTATGAGTCCCTAGAGAAGGGACACTGGCTGCAAAAGCAATTCCTAGAGCCTACGGCTGCATCAGGTGAGGTAGTCTCTTCACCGTTGCCAGGGAAAACAGTAGAACCCGAAAGAAATTGCAATCATGATCCTCTCCATCTCTCCCTTCCACAACAGAGAAAACATTTCTTGCAGTGTGTCACTTCTGAGGCTTTAATGGAAACGTCTTTCAAGTTTTGGAAAAAGATAATGTAATATAAATTGGTTAAGGACCCCTCCCACTTTGGCAACCCCTCTTGGGCCCCATTTATACTGCCTGTTACAACCACACTGAACTCTAGCCCTCTGATACTTTTATCTAGATTAGAACAAGGCCAAATACTGAGGCAGAGTGATCAGGAGACTCAGAACCGGGTTCTGGGTACCAAGTGTAGGCTCACATCCACCCAGCCTCCTGGGACACCATCTGCTCAGCCCTCCAGTCTCACTAGCACTTCATCACCCCCCTTTGTTCTTCCGGTCTTCCCATGAATATGGCACCACCCTCTCCCCTAGTACTCAGCAGCTCAGTATGGGATGTGTCTGAGGGGACCGATATAGATGTGTACCTGACAGCACAGAGGTGCCTGGGTTTGAAGGTGCGGTTCAGGAGTGGCCCTCTTCCTCAAACTGCTCCGTTTACCATCTGCCAACAAAAATGCACTTGCCTTTTGCTAAGAGGCCAATCAGGAAAGGGTCTGAATGGAAGCATCCTGTAGCCCAAAGCGGAAGGCTACATTTATAAAGATAAGACGCTTCCTGCACAGTAGTTCAGGGATGACCTTTCACTTGTCCTCAGCAGTGAGCACTGTGGGACCCTGAAGGTGTCCCAGGTCACTGGTATTACTTACAGCTGGGAAAGTGCTGAGGTTTACGTAGTGGGCAAGCCCCACAGGAACATGTGGCAGCCAGGTGAGGTTGTATGTACACCATGCCTCTTCTACAGGTGCCCAGTCTCGGTGTACCTGCTGCACTGCCCAGCCAGGGAACAAAGCACAGGTTTGAGTAAATATAGACGATCCGGTCAGACATTCTCTCTCAGACAACCAGAGATTGGTATCTGGTGGAGAACTGGTAGGGAAGTTTCTCTGAGGGCAGCACATTTCCATAGTTATGCTGCCATGGAAACTGTGAGAAGGCCTGTGAGGTCATCACTACCCAGTGAGGTCATAATAAGGAACCTGTGACTTGCGGTCAGGCTTCAGGAGGAGGGGCAGTTTTGTGGAGGAGAGCAGGGTGGAGGCAGAGGTACTCTGCCTGGTCCCTCACACCTGGGCTTCCCCACCCATGCCCTAGTCTAGTAGACACCCCACGTGGGGCGTGCAGGTGGGCACAGCCCCAGGGGCCCCAGGAGGGCAAGAGAGACCCACATTCTGAAATTGGCTTGAGAGGCAAGATTAACGTTAAGAGACAGCTAGGTTGTATGGCACTGACCCTAAGAGGCAGAGAATTGTGTGGACTGGGGAATCAGGGAAGGCTCCTTGGCAGTGGGCCTGAAGGACAAGTGAGATTTGGACCCATGGGGAAGAGAGGGAAGACATTCCAGTTTGGAAGAATACAAGCAAAGACACACTCTTCTCGACCTTGTCCTGCCCCAAATATAAATTCATAGAACCCTCACATTTTTACACCTGAGGGCTTAGAAAAACCAAGATGTTAAGGAGCCTACCCAGTGTTACACAGAGAGGGGTTCTGCTCAATGGTTACGTTCATGTCGGGGCTCCGGATTTACAGCTGATAGGAATGTGAGGACAAGCTCATGCCGTTTCAAACATTTCCAAGTGATACTGAGAGAGATGTTAAAGGTGCAAAATGAGGGTGCTGAATGACCTCACAAAGTGGGAATGGTGGGCCCATTTTAATATGAAATTCAAAACAAATTCATGACAAAAGGACATAATACAAAATGACAACATAATCATTACACTCCCCTCTCCCCTAGAAGTAAAAATCATTATAATCCTCTCTCTCTCCACCATGAAAGGATGAGATAAAGGCTCAGCAGCAGCCCCCGTGAAAATCATGGTCAACACTGTGAAGAGGGGTTAGTAAGACAACTTGGTCCGACTCAGAGAAGGAAAGAGACAACTCTGCCCTTAGCCTGATCAGGCCCACAGGAAGGAACCACATTTGGGGCAGCTTTTGATAGTGTGGCAATGAGAGAGAACCTTCTTTAGGAGGGGACTCCCTGTTGCCGACCTTGAAAAAGCAAAGATGGGACCTTCGTTTACTGGGGCTGTTGCAGAGGGGATGTGCCCAGGAAGTAGAGACTGCTTGGGCTACCCTTTTAGAGGTTGGGCCACCCTGGTCGAGAACCACAGCACCTTCTATCCCTAAACTGCTTGAATCAGTGGGTGCCCGTTAGGACAGACGAAGTCAGGCCTCATTGGAGCAGACTGCCTTTTGGAGTGGTAGAAGGTAAATGTGAAGGGGAATGCTTGCTCTGGCGGAGGTTTGTCATGGCAGGTGGGCCAGCATGAGACCATTCAGAATCTCCAAGGCTCCAGAGATTACTTGGCTGGGAGCATCCCTCTGATGTGGTGTGGGGACTCCTACCTTAACAGGACCTGGCTGGGCATCTGGGGGAGGCAGAATAAACGGTTTATTAACTTAAGAGAGCGAGAGAATCACCTGGGGGGTTCCACCAAACCACTTAAAAAGCCTTGTACCTGGATTCTTGAGCCAACCCTCAGAAAACTTATCTAGATCTGGAGTAGGGCTCAGGAAGCTGCACTTTTCATAAGCTTCCTGGGCAGTCCCACCACAGTGGTCCATGGATAGAGAGACCAAATTATTGTGTATTCTCGGTTGCTTTTGGGAGTAAAAGTGGGCAATATTAAAAACTGCAGCAGGCATATGTATAAACAGGGAATATTCAAGGCAAGCAGAGGTGTATAGTTATTCTATGCATGAATCAGATTTGAGAAAAGCTAGCCTGGTGGTTAAAGAACACAACCCTGAGGACAGACAAACCAGATTCTTTCCTACTGACTTGTGTGATTTTGACCAAGTTCTTTTATCCTTCTGACTGTTTCTTCATATGGAAAAGAGCTATGACTGTACATTTAGCACAATATTCTCTTTCGGCAAAGGTTGCTCTGGGTCCATTTGTGTTCTCTGCAACTTAACCCTTTCCAGTGCGCAAGCATTTTTAAGTTGTTTGGTGAAGTATTACATTTGACTTTCAACAGTTCATTACTTTGGGCAAAGCTTATATAATGCTGCAGAGACTAGAACCTATGCAGAGATAGTGAGAGGATGTTATAAGCTTATTCTGCTGGTTTATAAAAAAGTTTAACCTTTTCTTCTCTTCCTCCACCTGCCACCAAGAGATGAGAAAGAAGGCAGAGCCTGGAAATGCACACCAAGCAATATTTCTGTGTCAGTTTGCCTTTTATTCCTCTGCCAGTACTTCCCAGAGAGATTTCACCAAAAGGGCCTAAGCTTGCCATGGCCGTTGTTGTGAAGAAAATTTCTCTTTATTGCTAGTCACATCCCCTTTTCCTTCTCCTGGGGGCTTAATGGATGTTTGGGGGCAGGAAACAAAATTTAAACTAAAACATCAATTGAAAGAGCCTTCGTCCTAAGTGTGGTAGTTTGGAGTGTGAATCTTCTCAGGGTCTACTGAATTCTGCCCCAGTGGAAACTGTTATTAAGGGGCACCCATAGAAACATCGCTTATTGTTAGAAACCATGACATAATACAGAGCCAAGATCGACATTATTCTTCACGTGAAAGACTGCAGAGAGCCGAGCTCAGTAGTTCACCCTCCAGTGTTGGCCAGCAACTTACCTTTTGAAGCCAGACAGCAGCCCGGGTCTTCAGAAGGTGACTAGGCAGCCCAGAGCACCCCACTGACAAGTGTGCTCACCCGTCCAGCACAGAGGGAAAGGTCCCTGTTACGGCATCATATATAAGCCTGCTGCAATAAGGTTTGCTGGTGCAAAGGCTCTCTCACTGAGGACCCCAGTCCTGGAAGGCTTCTCCTCCAGCGAGCTGCCAGTTCAATCTTCTGAGCCAGGCTCACGTCCCTGGGATGGGTCGCAAAGCTGACGACGGTGCCTGGCACCTCGCTCCCCACCCGGCCCACCCTCCCTGCTCTGTGGATGTAGTCTTGCTGGGTAGGAGGGAAATCATAATTGATGACTAGCTCCACCTGGGTGCTGTCCAGGCCCTGAGAGGCGATGTCTGTGCAGAGAAGAATGTCTCGGGAGCCCTTCTGGAAGGACTGGAAGATGCCTGCTCTCATTGAGGCTGGCATTTGTCCCTGCAGTCTTAAGTGTTGGATTTTGTGGTCATCCAGAATATATACCCCAGCCAGTTCACAGCGCTGTAGCAATTACAGAACACCAGAACAGTTCCTGCGGCGCCAGTCCTATATGCTCTGTCATGCTGCCTAAGGATCTGTACCAACCCAGTCACCTTCTCTGTTCCCTTCGGCCTCATGAATGTCTGTCTGACATGAGGCATGATGCAGTGGAGCTTGTCACTGGTAACGGGGGTTAGAGAGTCTAAGCTGGCAACTTTACTCAGCAGCTGGCCTCCACCTTCGGGAAATGTGGCCCCCACCAGCACTAACTGAGCTTTGGGATTGAAGGGGTCTTTTATGTCAGCTGAGCCTTCTGCTATATGGCTCCCCTCCAAGATGTAATCCACCAGTTCCAGGAAGATTTCATCCAACAGCATGTCTGCATCATCCAACACCAAGAAGGAGAGCTGCTCCAGGCTGATCAGTTGAGTTTTCAGGGCCTTCCACAGAGCCCCCGGAGTGGCCACCAGAATATCTGCTGGAGGTTGTTTGGACAGTTGCAGCCTGATCCTCCTCATGCCATGGCCTCCCCCTAACTCCCGCACCTGGAGGTCCAAGGAGCTGCCCAAGGCCTGGGCCACGGCACGCACCAGTTCGGCTAATTCTCGAGAAGGCACAAGAAACCAGGCCTCGAGGAGCAGGGATACGACAGGGGTCCAGCCTTGGCTGGCCCAACAGCCGTTGAAGGAGAGGTAGCATGTAGCTGAGAGTTTTGCCACTGCCGGTTTCTGCGGCGCAGAGAATGTGGCGGCCGCGAAGAAGTGGGGGAATGGTACTCGACTGCACGTTTGTGGGCCGAACAACTTCGGGAGCAGCCTGCTGTAGCGCGCTCAGAACGGGGAGCTCCAGACACACTTCAGTGCAGCTGCCCTTGGGCGAAAGGTTCCGCAGCGCTGGAGCCTCATGTTGCGCGCACTCGATGGAGAAATGGTCCGCGTGGGTGCACCGATTCCTCCAGCCCCACGAAGAGAGTGGCGCGGGTTCCAAGAGCCCAGCGTGAGGTGAGCCGGCTGGTTCAAGTCGGGTCGCCGCACTGACATTGGCGTCAGCCCAGGACGCGCCAGCATCGGCCGCGGGGGGGCTACGCTGGCCGCTATGCCGCTCTTCCTGCTGCCGCTGTAGAGCCCGCGGGATGCGCACCACGGGCAGCGGCTCGTTGGGACCGCGGACCGTCAGGTCCCGGCGAGGCGCCAGAAGCAACCGAGCCGCGAGCGACAACAGCCGCAGCCGCCGTGCCAGAGCCATACTCCGCTTGCTGCGGGAGAGGCGCACGACAGTGACGTCACAGGCGCGCCAAGGCCTCGCGGACGGTGGCCGGCGCGGCTCAGTAAGGCCCGCGGACTCGGCGAACTGTGTGGAAAGAGCGGGATCTGTAGAGCTCAGCAGCGGCGAGGTCTGTAGGTCCGACCCGGGGATGGTGACTCCAGATCCCGGCCAACCTTGGGGAAGGGTGCGCGACGGAGGCAGGACCGGGGTCCGGCGATACGCGGCGATGGGGCCCTGGCATTACGAACCAGGAGGGCGGAGGGCTTCTGGCGATCCGATGTCCAATCCCTGCCGTGCTCTTTTGTCGCCCTCACAGCTCCTGTCATGGCTTGGCTAGTTCGGGTCTCCCCCTGTGACTTATGATGAGGGTGCGGCGATGTTTTCCCAGATGTGGTCCCCGTGTAAGGTCTTTGAATACAAGTATTTATTGAGAGTCTGAGTGAATGGTCAGGCCTGGGGGCCGAGACCCCGAGTCCGGAGTCGTAGGTCCAGGCTCACCCTTCCCTTAGAGCTCCCCAGAGAGCTGAGGGCCCCGAGAGCAAGCTGATGGCTTTCAGTGTATCTTCTCTTCAGTCAAGAGAACTCATCTCTTGGTACTTTTCCCCTTTCTTTTCAGCTGAGGTTCATTCTCCCCTCCCTTGTCACCCTTTCCAAATTCTCATCCTGAACCCACTGCTTTCTTGGGTAGTTCACCTCCAACGGCTTTCCAGTCAGATACCTCAATTCCGTAAACAGCAGAGAGGAGGGTCCTGCTACAGGTTTGTGTCTTGTCTCACAAAGCCATGGTCAGGCAGAATATTTTACTTTAATTCAGTTGTTCAGGTTGCCAAAAAGCCTTAGACAACAGGTACTTCCTGAACGGATACCGAAAATGGGTGTCCGATCATTTCTGTAATTTCCAGTGTCTTGGGTAGGAGATAAGGTAAACGTGGATTAATCACCTGGGAGGTTCTTAATATCTGGAGAAAGAGTTTTACTTTCATCAGATACCGTTATAGAGATAAATACTATCAAATTTCAAATAGCATTTTTAAACCCAATAAACTTTCTGGAGAGTTGAATGCTAAGCCAGCAGAGGAGAGGGTTTTGAGTCCTCATGGGTGAACAGAGTCATTGGAAAGAGCAGTGGCTCTTGAGTGAGGGTGATCTTGCCATCACCCGTCCTCCAGAACGTTTGACAATGCCTGGAGACAATTTTCATTGTCACATCCAGGGTGTGGGGGGGGGTGGTGCTGCAGGCATCGAGTGGGTAGAGGTCAGAATGCTACTACATATCGTACAAGGCATAGGACAGCCCTCCCCACCACCCCAAAAGAATCATCTGGCCCAAAATGTCAATAGTGTGCTAGGGAGAAACCTTGGATAGAGGCTGAGGACTGAAGAGAGGCTGAGGTTCTCACATGTACTCTCACATCAGGTTGTCAGTCACATTTGCCACACCCTTGTGTGGCCCTGCCCCTTTCCCAGAATCTGTAGCAGGCACACTGATGCCATTGCTTGTCATGGCCTTGGGATGAGAAAACCTTGGGGGCTCCTCAAAGTCATAAACACAGGAAGGAGTGGTTTAGGAGGGTGACGTGGGAGAAGAGAGCTTTAGGAAGAACAAAATTGTCCTCATGTGTTTGGGAAATGTGCCAGATGGAAAAGAGATGAGGTGTGCCATGGGGTGTACCATTGCAGAAGGCAGACTGGGACTGATGCATGACAGGGAGTCAGATTCTGAATTTGATATAGACTGCTGTAGCAACTAGAAATGCCTAGATCTGTCTAGAGAGTGCTGGGTTTTCTGTCACTGCAAAGTTCATGTATAGGCTGATGACCACTGATTGGTGATATGATAGAGGGGAGTTGATATAAAGGATGCTCTAAGATGTTGTGATTCTACACTACTTTTACGATTCTTTCCTAGAACTCCGAGTTCCTCGTTCGTTAGCTGAAGTGCTCGTTTGATGTCTGTTCTGACATGTTTCATCCATTTACATGTGCCACTCATTTTTCAGGTACAAAACAAAGAATCGCTTTGCACAAAGCCAGAAGGGCTACACTGAAAGAATGATCAGAAAAGAATAATACATAGGTATGTATTTGCATTGACTTTCTCCAAATATTTGAGACAGGGTAGCTGGTTAGTGGCTGCTTTCTCGTGCTCGAGCCCTTACAACGTGATCTCCTCAGAATGTCATAGGGATAGGAGCCTGTCTGAGCCTGTCTGTCTCTGCCCGTGGCCCCTAGTTTCTTCTTGTCATTACTTTAGGTACTGTGTAAGGCCCTTCTGTTTTCCTCCCAGTCACAGCAGACACTGAGTAACCTCTAGTTGTGACTGAGATGCATATTTCACAGTATAGTACTTTAGAAATGAGAAAGGTTTACTTATTGTGGAAACAAATGTAGCCTCCTGGGAGTGTTAGTGTCACTTGGTAATGTTTTTCCCAGGGCTGCCATGGTAACTGACCTTGCCTGGTTACTCCCTACGTTTTCCATTCGACGCAGCAGGCCCACCGCTAGGCCTCTCACCTGAGAAGTCCAGAATCGGGAAGACACAGGCTGTATCAGTTGCACTGCGGCCTTATTCACAATAGCCAAGATGGTGAAGCAACCAAAATGTCCATCAACAGGTGAATGGATAAAGAAGAAGAGGTCCATGTGCACAATGGAATATTCACCATGGAGAACAATGAATTACTGCTCTTTGAGGCATCACAGATGAGCATAGAGATAATCATGGAACATGAGGTAAGTTGGAAATCAAAAGACCTATATCCTATGATATTACTTATAGGCGTTATCTAATAACTGACACACAGGAAAATATTTCCACAGAGAAAAGACACTCACAGATGTAGGAAAAAACTATACTTATCTAAAAGGAAAGGTGGGAGGAATGGATAAATTAAGATCAGTTTTACATATACCAATACATATTATATACATGTGTCACAAAGACCGACCATATAGCAAGGGAGGTCTACGGAACACTGTGTAATATTTTGCATGGGAAGAGGATCTGTATATGAATAGACATATATAATGTACAAATGAGCCAGATTGTGTACAGCTAGGGCAAACAATATTCTAATCATTACACCGATTACAAAAATTAAGACAACCAACAAGAAGTAATGAGACATAAACGTATGGAGGTTTCTCCTGGCACATTCCATTCTAATTTATAACTTAGGAACACGACTTCCAGAAAGGCTCTGCTGCCCTACTACCCAGATTGGGGAATGGAGAAATGCTGCCTCCTTGTGACCGTTTCACACAACAGCAGCTTTAAACCCACAGCTAATGGTCACTAACTATTCACCAAACGTGCAGTTCTGTAATGGCACCTGTCCACCAAAAAATTCCTGGGGTCGAAAACCGAATAAGAAATTCAAAAGAGGGCAACCTTCCAAGAAGACAATTTCAAGAGGTATATTGTATGCACAATTCGTTCTCCTTTTTTTTAAACAGAAACAAAAACGGCTTGGAAAAATGATGAATTTTAGATATTTGTAAAGACACGCAAACCCAAATTACAAAAACCTATCAGCTCACAGCAGTCAGAATGGCCATTAGCAAAAATGCTGCAAGCAATAAATGCTGAAGCGATTGTGGAGAAGTGCGTACCCTCCGTCCTAAGGGGGACGTGGTAAGGGCCACTAATGAAAACACAATGGAGGTGCTTTGAAAAGGGAAACATTGCGCTACCAGGCAATCAATTATACCCACTGCTGGACCTGTCACCTGAGAAAATGAGAATCAAAACCTCACAGACTGGCAATTCTGCACTCCAGCAATACTTACAATAGCCAACACTTGGAAGCAACGAAAATGTCCATCAACAGAGGAGTGCACCAAGAAGCAGCGGTCCATGTACACAATGGAATATTACTCCAATAAAAAGTATAAATTAAATTTAAAAACAAACATAAGTAAGGAGACGTAAGCATTTGGGGGTTTATCCGGGCACATTTCTCTCTAATTTATAACCGAGGAACACCAGTGGCAGGAAGGTCTGTTTCCCTAGTACCAGCATGGGGAACGTAGAAAGGCTGCCACCCTCTGGCCGTTACCTGCAAAAGCAGCTTAAAACCTGTGCTAATGGTCACTTCATGTGAACAAGTACTGCATGGCTGTAAATGAAACCTGCCCTCAAAATGTCTTGAGGGAGGTAATGGCCAAAAAATTTCAAAATGTGACTCATACTTTAAGAAAACACTTTGAAGAGCTAAGCTGTAATCACAGTGTGAAAAATAAGAAGGACATGCCTTAAAGCTTAATGTCAAGGGATTATGAGACACACGGAAATTCAACCACAAAGAGGTATCAGTTCACACCCCTCAGAATAACCTTCAGCACGAAACCCATAATCAATAAATGCTGGGGCTTCCCTGGTGGCGCAGTGGTTGAGAGTCCACCTGCGATGCAGGGGACGCGGGTTCGTACTCCGTTTTGGGAAGATCCCACATGCCGTGGGTGCCTGTGCTCCGCAACGGGAGAGGCCACAACAGTGAGAGGCCCGCGTACCGCAAAACAAACAAACATAAATAAACAAATAAATAAATGCTGAAGGTGTTGTGGAGAAACGCATACCCTCAACTTTCAGTGGGATGTACCCTGGAAAGAGCCACTAATGAGAACAGAATGGAGATGCCTTTAAAAGGTACACATTGAGCTACAATATAAACCAGCAGGCCCATTCCTGGACCTATAACCAAAGAAGACAGAATTGGAAAGGCATAGAAAGGCAAATGTGCACTGCACAGTATTACAATAGCCAAGATAAGGAAGTAACCAAAAAGTCCGGCAACAGATGGGTGGACAAAGAAGAACTACACGTAGAGATGGAATATTAGCTGGGGAAAAAATGAAACAATGCCATTTGCAGCACCGTCGATGAGTCTAGAAGTAATCACCCGAGTTGTTGTAAGTGAGAAAGTGAAAGACACATATCCTATCATATCACTTATAGGTGTGAGCTAAAAGTTGATACCAATGAAGATATTTCCACAGAGAAAGGCAATTACAGATTCATTAAACCAACGTAGGGTCCACCATAAGGAAAGGTGTGAGGATTGGATACATTACATTGTTGGGGTTTACAGAGATATACAAACGCATGTGAAATATATAATCACCAAAGACCTACGGCATACCAAGAGAAGACTACTCAACATTGTGTCATAACCTACATGGGAAAAGGATCTGAAGAAGACTAGATATATGTATATGTGTAAAACATCCCCATCTTGCACACCTAGAACAAAGAAAACATTGTAATCAAATTGGCTGTGATCAAAAATAGTAATTAAATTAAAAAACGAACAGGACAGAATGAGACATAATCTTAAGGGGATTTTCCTGGCACTTTCCGTTCCAATTTACAACCTACAGCACAACTTCCATTTTGGCTGTCTTGCCCTAGAAACCAGATTTGGTAAGGAGAAATGCTTCTGTCTTCTGGCCGTTTCACACAACAGCAGCTTTGAACCCAGCACTAGTGGTCATTTAATATTCAAAATAATTGCAGGCCTGTAATAGACACCTACCATCAAAGAAAAAAATCCTGGGGTCGTAAATCAATCAGAAAATTCAAAAGACGTCAACGTTTCAAAAACACAGTCAAGAGGCATATTTTACGCACATTTTGTCTTTTCTTGCTTTTTTTTTCTTTAAGAAAAAGGGAATGGGAATGCTCAACGTCAGCAATTAATAAAGATTGCAAATCCAATCTACAGAAACCTTTACCACACAGCCATCAGAATGATCACCAGGAGAATAGTGTACAAAGGTATAAATGCTGAAAAGGTTTTAGAGAACTATGTACCCTCTAGCCGCTGCGGGTAGATAAACTGGTAAGAGACAGTAGGGAGAAGAGAGTGGCGGTGCATTTAAAGGTAAAAATTGAGCTGCCATGTGATCTGGTAGGTCCTTTCATGCACCTATCACCTGAGCAGACCAGAATGAAAAAGGTACCGGCTGGCAATCCTGCACTGCAGGAACATTAACCATAGCCAAGACTTGGAAGAACCCAAAAGGTCCATCAACAGAAAAATGTACAAGGAAGAAGTGGTCCATGTACACAATGGAATATTAGCCATGGAATAGAATAAAAGTGTGCCGTTTGCACCACCATAGAAGGACCTAAAGATCATCACCCAACTTGAAGTATGAAAAAAATTGAAAGACAGACATCCTATGACATCACTTAGAGGTGTTAGCTAAAAATTGATACCCACAAACTTATTTCCAAGAGAAGGAAAAGCATGGATTAAGAAAATAAAAGTACATTTAACCTGATGGAAAGTTGTAGGGAGTGGATGAATTAGGATATGGGGGTTAAGAGACATGTACTAATACATATGAAATATTTAATTACAAAATACCTATGGAATACGAAGAAAGGTCTACTCGACACTCTGTAATAACGTACACGGGAAGGGCTCCAAAGATGAGTAGACAGATACATTGATGTAATGAACCAGATTCTGTAAACCTAGGAGAAACAAAATATTTTTTTTATCGAATTTGCTCTGATAATTAATAAAAACTAAATTTAAAAACAATCAAGAAGAAAGGAGATATAAGCTCTTGGGGGTTTTCCCTGGCACATTCTACTCTAATTTGCAGCCTACTAACACGATTTCCTGGAAGGCTGTACTGCCCAAAAATGGAGTGGGAAATGTACAAATGCTGCCGGCTTGTGGACATTTCCCACAAGTGCAGCTTTAAGCCCACAGCTAATGGTCACTTAACATTCACAAGGACTCAGCGCTGTAAAGGACACCTGCCCTAAAAAAATTGTGCTGCGGAAGGGAATGGACAAAAAATTTCAGAACAGGCAAATGTTTCAAGAAGAGAGTATGAAGAGGGATGTTTGACTCACTCTCTTTAAAAAAATGGAAAATGAATAAAAACTTAACCCTAGGAATTATTAGATTCATGCAACTCTAATTTACAGAAAGTTTACAACTCACACCTGTCAACTGACGATCAGCAAAAATTCTACAAACAATAAATACTGAAGGATATTTAGAGGACTGTGTACCCTCTAGCTGCTGGTGAGATGTAAAGTGGTAAGAGTGAATCATGAGAACAGAAAGGAGCTGCGTTAGAAAAACAAAAATTGAACTACCATTCGATGCAGCAGACCCACCAGCAGGCCTCTCACCTGAGAAGTGCCGAATCGGGAAGACGGAGGCTGCAACAGCTGCACTGCAGCCTTATTCACAACAGCCAAGATGGTGAAGCAACCAAAATGTCCATCAACAGGTGAATGGATAATGAAGTAGAGGTCCATGTACACAGTGGAACGTTCCCCATTTAAAACAATGAAACACTGCCCTTTGAGGCACCACAAATGAGCTTAGAGATAATCATGGAACATGAGGTAATTTGCAAAGCAAAAGACCTATATCCTATATTTACTTATAGGCGTTATCTAATAGCTGACCCAAATTCACATATTTCCACAGAGAAAGACAATAACAAATGTAGGAAAAAAAATATACTTATCTAAAAGGAAAGGTGGGGGGAATGGATAAATGAAGATCAGTGTTATGTATACCAATACATATTATATACATGTGTCAAAAAGACCGACCATATAGCAAGGCAGGTCTACGGAACGCTGTGTAATATTTTGCATGGGAAGAGGATCTGTATATGAATAGACATATAAAATGTACAAATGAACCAGATTGTGTACACCTAGGACAAACAATATTCTAATCATCACACCGATTACAAAAATTAAGACAACCAACAAGAAGTAATGAGACATAAACTTACGGGGTTTTCTCCTGGCACATTCCATTCTAATTTACAACCTAGGAACACGACTTCCAGAAAGGCTCTGCTGCCCTACTACCCAGATTGGGGAATGGAGAAATGCTGCCTCCTAGTGGCCGTTTCACACAACAGCAGCTTTAAACCCACTGCTAATGGTCACTTAACTATTCACCAATCTTGCAGTTCTGTAATGACACCTGTCCACCAAAATAATCCTGGGGTCGAAAATTGAATAAGAAATTGAAAAGAGGGCAACCTTCTTAGAGGACAATTTGAAAAGGTTTATTGTATGCATACTTTTTTCTCCTTTTTTTAAAAACACAAACAAAAAAAGCTTGGAAAAATGATGAGTTTTAGGAATTTATAAAGACATGCAAACCCAAATTACAAAAACCTATCAGCTCACAGCAGTTAGAATGGCCATTAACAAAATGCTGCAAGCAATAAATGCTGAAGCGATTGTGGAGAAGTGCGTACCCTCCATTCTAAGGGGGACGTGGTAAGAGCCACTAATGAAAACACAATGGAGGTGCTTTGAAAAGGGAAACATTGCGCTACCAGGCAATCAATCATACCCACTGCTGGACCTGTCACCTGAGAAAATGAGAATCAAAACCACACAGACTGGCAATTCTGCACTCCAGCAATACTTACAATAGCCAACACTTGGAAGCAACGAAAATGTCCATCAACAGAGGAGTGCACCAAGAAGCAGCGGTCCATGTACACAATGGAATATTACTCCAATAAAAAGTATAATTTAAATTTAAAATGAAATATAAGTAAGGAGACAGAAGCAATTGGGGGTTTATCCGGGCACATTTCTCTCTAATTTATAACCGAGGAACACCAGTGGCAGGAAGGTGTGTTTCCCTAGTACCAACATGGGGAACGTAGAAAGGCTGCCACCCTCTGGCCGTTACCTGCAAAAGCAGCTTAAAACCTGTGCTAATGGTCACTTCATGTGAACAACTACTGCATGGCTGTAAATGAGACCTGCCCACAAAATGCCTTGAGGGAGGTAATGGCCAATAAATTTCAAAATGTGACACATACTTTAAGAAAACACTTTGAAGAGCTAAGCTGTAATCACAGTTTGAAAAATAAAATGGACATGCCTTAAAGCTTAATTTCAACGGATTATGAGACACACGCAAATTCAGCTACAAAGAGGTTTCAGTTGGTACACCTCAGAATAACCATCAGCAAGAAACCTATAAACAATAAATGCTGAAGTGTTTGTGGAGAAATGCATAACCTCAGCTTTCAGTTGGACGTACCCTTGAAAGATCCACTAATGAGAACAGAATGGAGATGCCTTTAAAAGGTACACATTGAGCTACAATATCATTCAGCAGGCCCATTCCTGGACCTATAACCAAAGAAGACAGAATTGGAAAGGCACAGGAAAGCAAATGTGCACTGCACAGTATTACAATAGCCAAGATATGGAAGTAACCAAAAAGTCCAGCAACAGATGAGTGGACAAAGAAGAACTGGTACAAGTACAGACAAAATATTAGCCAAGGAACAAAAAAGGACACATTGCCCTGTGCAGCACTGTAGATGATTCTAGATGTAATCACACAACCTGGAGTAAGTCAGAAAGAGAAAGACAAATACCGTATGCTGACACATATATATGGAATTTAAGAAAAAAATGTCATGAAGAGCTTAGGGGTAAGACAGGAATAAAGACACAGACCTACTAGAGAATGGACTTGAGGATATGGGGAGGGGGAAGGGTAAGCTGTGACAAAGTGAGAGAGTGGCTTGGACACATATACACTACCAAACGTAAAATAGATAGCTAGTGGGAAGCAGCCGCGTAGCACAGGGAGATCAGCTTGGTGCTCTGTGACCACCTAGAGGGGTGGGATAGGGAGGGTGGGAGGGAGGGAGATGCAACAGGGAAGAGATATGGGGACATATGTATATGTATAACTGATTCACTCTGTTATAAAGCAGAAACTAACACACCATTGTAAAGCAATTAGACTCCAATAAAGATATAAAAAAAAAGATAAACTATATGAACCCCAAGGAATAATAACACAGGTGTAGAACAACAAATAGGACTTGTGCAAAGATATCAATTTCCCCCAGATATGTTTAACCCATGTTTTTTCTTTAATATCAAGTCTTTTAAGAAAAGAATTTCATAAATTAATTACTTAAGACTCAAAAAAATATATATATCAAAAATTTGTTACAGGTGGAAACCCAAAGGATTCCAAGGCCATGATCTGCTGTATGGTTGTTGTGTCAGGGACACACTCAAATGTTTAGACGGTTATTACCTCGCTTGGCAGGCTATGGGCCTGTGACGGCGAGGCCCTTTTCTCAACCACATGGATGTTAGTAACTGAAACATCCCAAAGGGCTGTCTGTGCTGCCCAGGTAGCTGTTCAATTTCCCAGCAGCAAGGTCAGCTTAGTAATTGGCCACAGAGGTTTGGCAGGGACCAGACTGGTCTGACCTGGAGGACCACAGATGACTGCCTGGATGGTCAGAGGTCAAGGGCCGTCCTGAGACTTGATGTCTATTGATGCCCACTCAGATGGGACAAAAGATGCCTGCAGTCCCAGGAGGGCCCCACCAGCCCTCAGGAGGCAGCACCTGGGGGCTGGTAGGTCGCTGCACCAAGTTCTGTATAAATTCATGGCATGACCATGGAGTGAGCTCAGTCAGGCCTGTGCTGGACCCGGGCTGTCCAGGCCAAGTGGGGCCAGCACTACTCTTTCCAGTTCAGGTGGTAGGAGGAAACCCTTTGGGCTTCTGAGGCCCTAACAGCCGTTGACTGAGGTTGAGTTGGATTTGAAACAGTCGGTGACCCGAGCAGACGTTTCGTTCTTCTGCTCTCAGGTTACAGGATGGGGGTAGATAACCAGTGGTCCAGGTGAACCCCACACTCGTGAGTGACCCCGGGCAAGTCCTGTCCACCCTACAGGACTCAGAGGTGTGTGGTTAGGGGGGCCGTGGGCCAGTTGTGCTTAACACTAACCCACTAACCCTAACACCCAAACCTCTACTGTTCACTCCCTAACCCTAACCTCCTAATCTCGAATCCTAAACCCTAATGCTCCTAACCCCTAGCCCCTAGATACTCGACCTTGACCTGTAAACTCCTAACCCTTACCCTGACCCTGACTCAGACCATCTAACCTGACCCTCTAACCCTGACCCTCTAGCCTGCATCCTTTAACTCTTATCCCTCAAAACCTCATCCTCTTTTTTTTTATTATTATTTGGTTGCACTTGGTCTTCGTTGCAGCAGGCAGGCTCCTAAGTTGTGGCTCCAGGGCTCCTAAGTCGTGGCTCGTGGGCTCCTTAGTTGCAGCTTGCCAACTCCTTAGTTGTGGCATGCGGGCTCCCTAGTTGTGGCATGCGAACTCTTAGTTGCGGCATGAACGTGGGATCCAGGGCCCTGACCAGGGGTCGGACCCAGGCCCCCTGCACTGGAAGCACAGAGTCCTATCCACTGCGCCACCAGGGAAGCCCCTCATCCTCTTAATGTAGCCTCTAATTCTGTCCCTGAGCCTCTAACCCTGACCCTGACCCTGACCCTACGTTCTAACCCTGAGTGCTGAGCCTGAATTTCCATCCTCACTCCTGACCCTCGAACTCTGAACCTTACTCTGCTCCCTGACCCTAACCTCTGAGCCTGACCATGATCCTACACCACCCTTAACCCTAATCCAAATACAGGCCCAGATCAGAACAGATGAAAAACTTGAACCCTACTCCAATCCCTTTTCCCAGTGTAATCAGAACCACAATTTTCATTTTTGTCTGAAACCTAAGCCTGTTCAATTATGCCTTTTCTAAATGAGCTCTAATGTACAGTGGACTGAACAAAACCTTAATTCTTATACCCACATAACCCTACACTGTTAGTGGTTATATAGACAAACCCTTTGCCTGTAACCTAACCCTAACCTCTAATTCCTACCCCCAACTCTAACTTACACCCCAACCTCAACCCCAAACCTAACTCTAACCTCTAACCACTAACCCACCCAACACAGCCACCCCAAACCTCAGCCAATGCCTGCTCAACTCCCAAACTGTATTCCTAACCCTAAAACACAACCACATCCCCCGTGAGTCATCCTGGCTCCTCCAGCCACAAGCCTACCCTGATCCTCACCGTGAAGCTGGGCGTAATCCACCGTTGCATCCTATCAGGCCCAGAGCAAGTTGAAGAGGTTCTCACCTTCTTCTGAGCCCTGTGCACTCCGCCCCCGAGCCCCGTACCCACGGAGACGGCTCATCCACCTGGCTCCGCACCCCTTGCATATATCACCCAGCAGCATGGTGGGGTTTTGTTTTTGATTTTTTGCTAAGTTTTATTTTAATCCAAGGACTTTGCTTCATACAAAATGTCATTGTAGAAACAATAGCAGAATCCAAAGTTTGGCTGATAAATATTACTCAGGCAGCAAACTAGTCAATCACAGAATTTTTTTTTAAAGCAAGTCCCAGTTGTGTTGCATGGTTGGCACTTCTCTTTTTGTTTTTGTTTTTTTAAACACTGTTCTTAAATATAAAGTTTTGCAACAAACCCTTGATTTATATCAAATATAATTAAAAATTAACAAATGAATACATTTTATCAAAAAGTATGAAGATATACATGTCATGCACATACTTGAATATATGTATATACATATATATTTTACATGCACACATAACTTATTCAAACTACAGCCACTGCTTGACTGGTTCCAGATGCAGACAACTGGTTGATGCACTTCAAATTTGGCAACTCACTATGAGATTTGGGGGGAAACGTGACAGCTGAGAAGAGACAGTACAGAAACAAAATGCAGAGTCAGGAAAACAAGACAGTATATCCCCCGCTGTCTGTAATTTTCACCAATTCCAGTGTCTAGAAGAATCCAGACAAGCCAGCATGGCTGTGTGTGTCTGGAAAAGTGGATTCTCTGCCCAGCATGGCCTGGGGAGGCAGCTGTGGTTCTGCACAGAAGAATACACTCAAAATAATATGGGCTGGGGGACCAGAGACAAAACATCAGTCCCAAAATACTCATCCTTCTGCTTTGCAACAGGAACCAGTGATGACATGCACAGTCCGAGATTCCGATTTTAATTATATCCTATTTGAGTAAAATACTCTGTTATTTTAAAGTTTCAGAGTGTTGTGCCTTCAAGTAAGGAAATTCTATAAAATGGTTTGGTCACAATCATGCTCAAACCCTAGAACAGGTGGCGGTCTTGTGTGTTTTATTTCTAATAATAAATGTGTGTCTTTTGTTGCACAGCCCTATGGGTTAATGGCATCCACTCACGGGGACACACAGACACGCACACACACACATCACACTCCAAGTTTCTTTAGGAGAATCATGGGGTAAAAGCCAATGGGAACACTCAAATGATCCAGCAAAGAGATCATCTCACATTTCAAAATATGGAGGACACACCAGAATCTACTCATCTAAATGCTCCTTTTGTTCACAAAACAAAGGGTCTCCCAGTGTTTTATGCACCACGTCCTAACAGTGGTCTTTCTCCTTTGAATGTGGCCCTGAAGCGGGACTTCGTTTGGCCGCCTGCTTTCCCACCTCTTGTGCCAGAAAGAGTGTGGGCTCAGATGCCCAGCTCAGCAGCTTCAGCTGAGCTGCTCCTTCCTCCGAGCTCCGGCCTCATTCCCGTTTGGTTCCCAGCTGCCCTCATCTGCTCAGATGCGGGCGCTCCGCCAGTCCCCACCCCATCCCCAATCTCCCCCGCTTCCCACCAGCCTATCCCCGATGAGCCTTCTGTGAAAAGAAATTTGCACAACTACAGAGATTGCGCCCTGCCTGTCAGGCACCCCGTCCCTGAGAATCGCGTGTAGAAAGACCCGCCCACGCGGGCCGTGCTACCCGTGCCCTGCAGCCTCTACTGCTTCGAGGAAAAAGGGCAAACGGCCGCTGCATTCCAACTACGACGGACCTACTGGATGTTTGCTGCACGTTCTCCATTACATCCGCTTCCTACTCAGTTGCTCTTTGGAGTAGTTTCCACAAAGCCCACTCGCAGTTCACACGGGCCTCCCGGCCCGGCCCCGGGAGCCTGCGCGAGGGGCTAGGAGGTCAGGCACTTGGTCGAGAGCCGCGGGAGCCGGGGTGGTCTGGTTGGCCGCCTGGACTGGACACAGAGCATCTCCTCGAGCAAGCCGAGAACATACATCCTGAGAGGCTGAGATCCTCCTATAGGTTTGATGTTTCACAGTCATGTTAACATTCCCTTCCCCGTTATTCTGTTTTTTTATTTTTATTTTCTGATCAAGTATATAGAGTCAACAAACGAGTGAAGGGTGTCGTGACTAAAAATCAAAACCAACAGCAAGAACGTGGTCCAGATTTGGTCCCCGTCAGGGCTGACCGTGTCTGGGAGGACAGAGCATCTGCGTGTGTTTCTAGCGCCTATTTGCCATTTTAGGTGCGAAGGGCGCCACCGGACTGCTGGTGCGCGGGGGCTGACGAGACCTGCTCGGTTTACCACCGACTCTGGCCTGAGGTCTCGCCCGCTCCTCTGCACCGCACGTTTGGATGAAGGATGATCCGCACAAGATCCAGCCCTCCTGCAAAACGTCCCCAGCACACACCTCGGATGCTGGGCCCTTCACCCAGTGCGGCTCAGCACACACAGCCGCGTCCTGGGTAGGCTCTGAGCTCTGAGACCCAGGGAGGCAGCGCGGGAGGGGTGGAGAGGGAGCCACAGCCCTCTACAGACCGCTCCGCCCAGCGCGAGGGAGGAGACACAGGGGCGAGGCTCTCCTCCCAGGGCTGCTGCCCCCGCCTCAGCGCCCGAGCGCCCCGGAGCCCAGCGCGGATGATAAAACTCATCACCTGGGACGCGCCCGCCGGTCGCGGTGCGGCTAGCACCAGTGGTCTTGGTCGGGGTGGTGGTAGCTGTGCCTCCCGCGGCCGCCCCCGCCTGAGCTGAGCCCCAGAGTGCAGTGGTAGCCGTTGGGCACCCGGCGGAGGGGGTGCGACTGGGAGGTCAGGGAGGACACGTAGGAAGTCCGGGACGAGCGGCCCGAGTTGGTGGCCACGGCCTCCTCGAAGGTGAGCGTGTCCTCAGGCTGCGTGCGGGCAGCAGCCTCGCTGTCCAGACGCTGCCCCTGGTACGGGTTGGAGCCGATCCGAGAGCTGGGGGCCAGGGGCTGGCTGAGGGGGTCTCTTTGGAGCAGGGCGTTGTGTTCTGAAAGGCCACGGCTAAGCCGGCCGGGGGAGAAGGCAGGGAGTTCTGGTCTGAGCCCCAGCAAAGTGGACGGGCGAGGAGTTGGCCGTCTTATAGGTGATGCTGGGACGGGGGGTCAGCGGGGTCTGGGGCAGCTGCCTCCGCCCGCCGCGGCCAGGGGTGCTAGCACCAGATGTTGGCAGCAGGGGGCTCCCGTTCGCTGAAGTACTGCCCTGCAGGAAACGGGAACACAGCAAATCCCAGTCAAAGGACACGGCGAACAGGGCACGGCACAGGGGAGAGCCACGGCGGGGGGCGGGGGCGGGCAGCTGCGATGGACCCGGGGCGGCCCCAGGAGGGTGGGATGGCAGTCTGGGGATGGTGGTGACAGCAAGGGATAGGCACAGGGCCAGGGACCAGGAGACCACAGCCCAGCCCACCTCTGTCAGAAGGAAAGCAAAGAAGGGACTGGACAGCGGGAGGGCCAGGGCTCCGCCCGGCGGGACGGACGGGCCCGGGAAGCGAGGAGCGCAGGCTGGGGCCTAGGAACCAGGACGGGAAGGAGCTCCCTCCCGGACCCCAGGGAGCGCGGGCGAGGCGGGGTCCTCAGGCCCACGTACCTGTCTCGGGGGTCCTGGCTCCTGCCCAGCGGTTGGCGACGCGGGGTGACTGCTGAGGGGGGGCTGGGGCTGTGGCGGCTCACGGCCCCCAAAGCGGTCGCAGGAGTAGAAGCGCTGCTTCTCGGAGGAGGAGGAGGAGGGCTGCCTTCGCTCCTGGGACCGGCCCCGCTCCTGCCTGCGCTCCCGCCGGCAGCCTGCTGGCCCGTCCCCCGGGGGCGGCCCTGGCCCCGCGGCGCTGTTGGGTGCTGGCGGGGGGAGAGGAGAAGTCAGCACAGCCAAGCCGGCGGCGAGACAGACCCCACGCCGGCCTGGCCCCCCAGGGCACTGGCCCCCCCAGCAGAGGGTCCCAGGGCAGAGCTGGGGGCTGCTCCTGCCTGGTCTCAGGCTCAGGGCTGGCTGTGCGGTTGTGAGGTGCTCCCATGTGCTCTTGAACCCCCAGCTCGAGCCCCCGCCCCTCGAGAGACCCCTCGCACGCTCCGCCACCTGTGTCTGCGGACAGGCTGGGCCCCTTCTCCAGGGACCTCGGCTTCCTGTCCCTGCGGCGATGGCAGCGGTGGTGATGGTGGGGGGCGGCCTGGCTGGCTGGAGCGCGGTCCAGGGCGGCGTTGCAGAGACGAGCCATGGGGGGGGCGCTGGGGAGCCAGAGTGGAGACGGAGCGCTTCATGGGGCTGGCGTCTGGGGCCGGCTGCGGGCGGGGACACGGGCGGGCGCACGGCCTGAGAGTGGGGTCCGGGGAGGCCCAGAGCGGCGGGGAAGCCGCCATGACACGGGGGCTGGGCGGGCCACAGGACACGTCCCATCGGGAGGAATGGGCCTGGGACTCTATCCCTGAAGTTAGGGCATCTCCCCAGACAAGGGAGGCTGTGCCCCAGGGGGCTGGTGGGGAGGGGGGAGCATGGCGCCACGGAGGGCCTGGCCTGCGGTCTGGCAGGGTCCCTGGGGAGGCCCACTGAGGGGCTGGGGCTCAGGGACCACCAAGCCCCTCCCTCTCCCTGGACTGCTCTTGCCCACCCGAGACCCACCGCTTCTTCAGAAGCACTCTTTGCACAAAATGCTGTTTGTGTGCCTGTCTCTCCCAGGCCGGGCGGGGCCCAGGAGGCCTCTTGGCCTCAGCGTCCCTACAGGACAGGGAGGGTGCCAGGAAGAGGGAGGCCATTGGCCTGGCTGGAAGGATCCCCAGTGGGGCCCAGAGCTGCTTCGGCGGCCACAGTGAGACCACTGTGCCATCCGAGACCACTGTGCCATTCCGTCCATCCAGCACCGTGAGGCTGCTCCCCCAGGGCTGAAAGCACAACCCACGGAAATGGGCTCACCCAGAGCCACTGCTCGGGCTCAAGCATGAAGGAGGGAGAAGAGGTGCCAGCATGGCACCGAAGGGAGGTGGCCAGGCCAGGAGGGCACCAGGCGCAGTGGGCAGAGACGGGGGAGTGAGGGGTTGGAAGAGGAATGCTCAACCCAAGGGCTCAGCCCGGGAAACAGCGCTGCAGCCCCCTGGCCAGGGGCTTCCTGCCAGGTGGTCAAGCGAGTCCCAGAGAAAGAACCTCCAGTGTCCAGAGAGAGAGCAGGGTCACCCCCAGGGCCTCCGAGAGGACATGAGGGAAAAGGGTGGCTTGAGGAGGCCGTGTGTGTGATTTCTGGGGGAGTGAAGAGCTGGAGCAGGAGAGGCGTGTCCCAGAGACAGGGAAGGGCTGGGCCAGTGACACGGGGCAGTGCGGACTCTTGCTGGCCTGGCCACACCTCTCGAGGCCAGCATCGTGTTCTGAGGGCTCCAAACAGGGCCGGTGGTGTCCAGGCTACAGTGCATTCGGGGAGGCTCCACCCCAGCAAAGCCCGCGTGTGGGACACAAGCTCCTCCATGCCAACTCTCCTCACCCCCACCCCCCTCCCATGACCCCAACCCTCCCAGACCACCCACCTGAGTCTCCGCTGCCAGGCGGTTGCCAGGCCGCTCGGCCCTGGCTCTCCAGCCCGGGTTGGGGCTCCCCGTCAGGGCCTCTCAGGGCCATGCGGTGCATCTGGACATCCACAGCCTGGGGGGGCAGCAGCCCCCCAGTCACACCCACCCCCATCCCACTCTCACCTTCTCCCCCATGCCAGCCTCCCCCCCATCCTGTTCTCACCCTCACCCTCCCACTCTCACCCCACCCCCAACTCGGCCCCCCAGCCCTGGGAGCCCTCATCGGTTCTCCTGTCTGCACCACTGGGGTCTCCGTGGAGTGGCCATGCTCCAGGGGCATCGTCACCTCGCAGGGCACCTCCTGGGTCCTCCGAGTGCCCCAGGAGACCGACTCCTAGATGCCACCCTCTTGGGTATGTCTGTGGAGGAGAGAGGATTGTCCTGTGGGCCTGGAGGTCCATGGGCCACAGAACGTGGCTCCCACCTGCCAGAAACCTCCACCCCGACCCTGTTCTGGGCTAGAAGGAGCCCAGAGGAAGGAGGCCTCTTGAGTGTGGCCACTCTCCAGTGGAGGTACAGCAATGGTCGTGCCCGCTCAGAGTTGATGGGCAGAGAGGGGACCCTAGTCTGGGGACATCTGGCCTAGACAGGGGCTTACATGTGCGGTGGGACAAGGCCACACACATGCACACGGGTGAGGCATCCAGCCTGTGCGGCTGCTCCGTCGGCCCTGATGGCCTACGGCTACTCACGACTCCCCTGACCCCAGCCATGGAGGCCTTCCTGCCCGGAGGTCTAGGCACAAGTGTCACCTTTGGTGAGACCACTTTTGGAGGCCTTCCCCACGACACGCAACCTAACCGCCTGCCCTCTCCTTGTCAGTGTCTGTCTTTCTTATTGTGTCTCCCAAGTGGCACCAAAACAGCCCAGCATTTGCCTGGGTTTCTGCTCGTTCTCGTGTGCAATGAGGCATCACGTACATTCTCCGTCACCCAGGCTGAGCAGCAACAATCACACTCTGAGCTCAGAGGTGGAGCCTGACAGCCTGCACTGGCCACACTGATGACCAGACCCACCATCACTGGGGTTTCTGAGAACATCCTTCATCTTCTCAAATTGCAAGCATCTCCCCTGCACTGTGCTGTCTGGAGCTGCTCTAGCCTCAGGAAAGGCTGATCCTGAGAGGAAGCACGGCCAGGAGGACGGACGCTGGCCCCAAGGCCTGGTCACCTCTGAGGTCACACCATGCCGAGGCCGGGTGGGCACTTACACCAGCCATCAGAAGGCTCAGTAAATGCCCCCACTGCCTGGCCCCGGTAGATTGGGCCCTCTCTCACATGCAACAAAAAGGGGTGGTAACTGATTTGTGTAGAAATTATAACCCTGGAAATAAGCGAAGTTCATTTTCCTGAACTGAAAGCCCGGCTCAGATCAATCCACAAAGACACCTCTCCACCCCATCCCCTCCGACACACACATGGACACTCAGAATCCACTGTTTAACTTTAAATGCACAAAAGGGATCGTAATCAGCATGGAGAAAGGAGAGTGTGGGAGCACGGGGGCTCCCGGGGGCCGGGAGGCTGCCCTCAGGGCCTGCACGCACTCAAGAGTGCGGTTTTCACACGCGAGCGTTACCAGTTGTGCTTAGGTTCTCCCAGTGTCCTGTGGCCTCTCCACTTCTGGACTTGTGCCACCGCAGTGTCAACCCCTGTCCCATGAGCTTGGGCTAGGGAGGTGACTTGCTTTGGCCAATGGGGCACAAGGAGAGGCCTGAACGCCTGCACCCTAACTGTTCCCCTCGGGCTGTTCTCCAGCCTCCCCACACCGATGAGCCCAGACACAGGAGGTGAGAATATGCTGTCGGCCCCACAGGAGCTGGCCCGGGCCCAGGCCCAAAGCACTGCCAAAGCACTTAGGGCCGGCTCCCTAAGTATGGCAGTTTGTTACTCAGCAAAAGCTACCTGATCCACAGTCCATGACCCAAAATCAGCCTTCAAAAAGTGTGTCCAAAACATGCACAGGAGAGGAAGAAACCGGGAGCCCTAGCCATGCTTGCTGCCTGGCCTCGTGGTTCTCCAGGACGGCAAGTGGCTGTGAGGCCCACCCTCAGCCCCTGCCGGTGAAACAGAGCGCACGTTCCTGCTTTGGGCTCAACCAATGAGTGGCTTTGGCCAACGGGATGTTAGCAGATGTGGGACACCCCCCTCTGACTGGGGACGGTGGCTGAGAGAGTCCTGCCCTCTGGTGCGGCCCAGCCTGGCACCCCTCAGAGTGCCACAGGGATGGCTATTCTGGATCACTTGGTTTTGGGGTCATTACCAAGAGTTACGTGATAGGGAAAGACCTTGCCAATTTGTCTACAAAACAGACATCCATATCAAAATGGAGATCTGAGAGGGAAAGTGTCTTAAAGGAAGATGAGAACACTAACAGGCCATTAACAAAAAGCGGTGAGAAGCTGAGGTGGAAACAGATACCTTATTAATGGTCTGCAGGCACCGAAGACCAACGAGGAAGCAGAGGGGAGCCCTCACCTGAGAGAGGAACAGGCTCCCACAGTGGGAGGCGTGGGCTGGAATAACAGACTGTCTGAAGCAGGTGGCCCCGGTGCCGTCAGAGCACCTGTCTACTGTTACAGGAATTAGCCTCAGATGCACCACAGAACTGGCTCCGGCAGCAGACTGGACCAGCTGGACCCACCGCGAAGCATCTGGGTGGAGGTGGGTGTGGCTGGGTGGCGGTGAGACCCAAGTGCTCCCTGTCCTGGGGCACTGCCCAGGGGAGCCCCGGGGGGACCCCTGCCCTCCTCCCGCCAAGGCCCCACACCCTGCCCAGTGATATTCACACTGCCCCGCCATTGCTGAGGGAGGCCGAGCTCTTCTGCCAAAGGAAAACCCGGGCTCCGCAGAGCACGGCCTGCTGTGTCTGCTTCAGCGTGGCCTTCAGAGGGTGGAACAGGGACACGGGGCCGATCTGCAGAAGGTGCGCCAGGAGGAGGGTCTCTGAGGATGGGGACGCCCCATGGACCCCAGGCACCGAGGTGCTCGGCCACCTGTCCAGACCCCCCAGGGCAGGATGGGGATCCCTGGGCCTGCCCCTCGCCCATCAGAAGCCCATTCCCAGTCTGGCCTGTAAGTGACTTCAGGACAGTCATTTCATTTCTTGGAGCCTCAGTTTCCCTTCCTACACAATTTGGGGACTGGATCTGATTACAAATGGCAAAAAGATTTCATCTCATCATCAACTTGGATGGACTGGTAGAGGCTGCCAGAGTCCCAGGTTGAGCAGAATTCGGAGCAGATTTCAGGGCTGGGGTGTGGGCACCAGACACTTCGCACCCTGGGGGTGAATGTCCTGAGTGCTGGACACAAGACAACTTTATAGATGAGAGTCTACACACGGTCACCAAAGGTTTTGGCTGTGTGGTGAAGTCGTCATCTTTGAAGGATGACCTCTGGAAGAAAGTCCTCCAAACTATCCCAGCCAGAGGCATGAGTGGGACACATCATGACCCTGGGCAGTTGGTTTGAACCTCTTTGGGCCCCGCCTGTGTGCACCTCCCACTAACGGAAGCACAGGCTATATGGGGTTTCTGACTCTGTGGGCCAGAGAGGCGGCCACAAGAACCTCTCATTTTCCTTTTTTTCCTGCTGCACTTTCTTCAAGAAGGGGCCAGGTCCCCTCTGCTGCCAAACAGTGGAAGGTGGCAGAGGCTTGGGGTTACTTCCTGGAACCTGGTACCTGGGACAGGCCTCCGGGAGCTTGGTGAATCTGGTCTCTGGTGGTTTTGTTCTGTTTGTAGAAGTCGAATATCATCAGAGCTGCATACACTTTCCCCACTGTCATCTCATTGGCTGGAGAGCACGGCAGGCAAGGGAGGGAATACAAGAGAAAGGGGACATGTGGGGTGGGCTGCGGTGAGGAGCCAGCGCCCACCACGAGGACTCCTGGACCCGTGGGCAGGACCGTGGGACCACCTGGAGCTGCACTGACTCTTCCCCAGGCCCCGCTGGGCTCCACCCAACACAGCACAGCTCAGTTTAACCCCAGACACCTCATCCTTCTACCAGCTCCAACTGTAGGCGTCCCCCTACCTTTTCTCTGGATTTTCTGAAGGGAATTGCCCACACTAGGAGTGTGGGTGACTCTGCCCAACGGAATACGGCCCAGGCATCTCCTCCCACAGCCCCTGGCACCCACCTTGGAGACGAGTGCTCTGGGCTACCAAGGACGTGAGCCCTCCTCTCCAAGATGACTCAACAATTGCCCTCACCCAGGACTCCCTGCTCTGCCTCTGGGTGCGACAGAAGAGGGGTGGGCAGGGGGAGTTTCTCACCCCACTCACGTTGATGGGGTGGCACCAGTAAATCCAGGGTCTTCTGGGGCAGATTGGCCCACACAGAGGAAATCTCCTTCCTCAGCTCTGCGTCACACTGATGCTGCTTTGTGCCAGCTGGGGCAGGATAAGGGTGGGAAGGGAGGAGAGATGTTAGGAGCCATCCCACAGCCCACTTGGGGAAACAGGCAGAGCTGGGGTGGGCGGGGAGAGACCCCATGCTGGAGGAAAGGTGCAGGGGGGAGAAACACTGCCTTGGAGGCTGGTCAGAGAGCTCCCTGGCAGAACCTGTCTAAAGAGGTGTGGGAGCTGAGCCGCCCAGTGGCGAGGGTGTGAAGGCGTGTAGGCGTGGGTGTAGATGGGATTGGGAAGGGACACCGCGGTGTTCCAGCCATTCACCAATCATTCCATAAAAGTTACTGAGCGCCCACCGAACACCAGGTGTTGTTCTAGGTGAGGGAACAAAATCAAAAGAAATTACCCTGGGGCTTCCCTGGTGGCGCAGTTGTTGAACGAGTCCGCCTGCCGATGCAGGGGACACGGGTTCGTGCCCCGGTCCGGGAAGATCCCACATGCCGTAGAGCGGCTGGGCCCGTGAGCCATGGCCGCTGAGCCTGCGCGTCCAGAGCCTGTGCTCCGCAACGGGAGAGGTCACAGCAGTGAGAGGCCCGCGTACCACAAAAAAAAAAAAAAAGAGAGAGAGAGAAAAGAAAAAAAGAAACTGCCCTTGTGGAGTTACATGATTTTAATCTACAATAAAGTAGCAGTAAGTTAAAAATCCAGTATGTTGGATACAGGAAAAACCAAGAGGGGAGGGGCAGGAACTATCAGGAGGGCTGCAGCTTGGACAGAACAGTCAGGAAAGGGCTCACGGGACCCTGAAGGGGGCCAGGGAGCCAGGAGGGCGAGGCTGGAGCAGAGGGAGAGGACGTGCAGGTGGGGACCGCTGAGACAGGAAGCAGCAGAGGGTCCAAGCAGAGGGATAAAGCACTCTGATCCATCTTTCTTTAAACATCGTGTTTATTAAAGTGTGATTTACGTACATAAACATTCACCTTGTTAGTTCCCCCACTCTGTGAACTTTGGTAAATGCATATGACCGTGGATCCACCATCACAATCCAGGCAGGAGCTCGGCACCCCTGTCAAGCTCCCTCTGTACCCTTTGTGGTCCACCCCTTCGCCCTCTCCCAGGGCCCTGGCATCAACGATGTGTTTTCTGTCTCAACTGTTTCAACTTCTCAGAATGTCATACAAGTGGCTTCATACAACATGCTGTCGAGTCTGACTTTTCACCCAGCACGATGCATCTGAGCCCCACCCACGCCAAGCACATCGGCAGCCTGTTTCTCTGTTGCTGAGTGAGAACCGTCTCATCGCACAGACACACCACAGTTTGATTATCCGTCACCATTTGGCTGATGGTTGAGTTGTTTACAGTTTGGCGCGATTATGAATAAAGCCACAAACTTTAGCGTATAGGTTTTTGTGTGCGTGTCTACTTTCATGTCATCTCCCTTAGGAGTGGGATGCCTGAGCCACACGATAAAGAACGGTGAAACTGTTTTCCAAAGCGGTGGTACCACTGTATCCACACTAGGAACACAAGAATTCGAGTTTTCTGCATTCTCATCAGTACTTAATATTGTCATTCTTTAAATGGCTAAAATACTTTATTCTTTTTGCAAAATTGTTTTTGTTACTCAAATTTGTGTGCTTTTCTACGTATATTTTAGAATCAGTTTATAAATCTCAACCCAGAAAGCCTGTTGGGATTTTGATTGGCATAACACTGAGTCTCTTGATCAATATGAGGAGAACTAACAATATTGAGTCTTTCAATGCATGAACGTGATATAGTGCTTGGTTTATTTATTAAATCAGATTCCTTTGGTCAATATTCTGAAATTTGCAGCATACACTCTAGCATATATATTTTTAGAGTTAGCCAGTTATTTGATGTTTTGGGTGCAATTTTAATGGAACTTCTTCAGTTTCAGTTGTTAATTGCTAATCTATAGAAATACATTTGCTTTTCAAATACTGACCCTGCTACACTCAGGTATTAGTTTTAGTAACTTCTTCTTACAGCTTTAAACAACAGAAATATATTGTCTCAGTTCTGGAGGTCAGAAGCTCAAAATCAAGGTATCGACAAGGCTGTGATCCCTTGAAAGGCTCTAATGAAGAATGCTTCTTGTCTCTTCCTAGCTTCTGGTGGTTCCCAGCAATCCTTGGTATTCCTAGGTTTGTAGATGCTTTGGTTTTATTAACTTTTTATTTGATTCTTTAAGATTCTCTGCATAATTATGTCAATCATGAATAGAGACAATTTTATTTATTTATTTCCAATTGGTACACCTCTTATTTCTTTTCCTTGACTTGTTACAATGGCTAGAACCTCAAGTATGATATTGAACAAAAATGGCGACAGGAGACATCCTTGCCTTGTTACTGATCTTAGGGGGAAAGGAGCCAGGCTTTCTTTGTTAAGCATGTCATTAGCTGTAGGTTTATCATAGATATCCTTGATCAGATTGAGAAAGTTTGCTTTAATTTCTAGTTTATATAGAATGTATGTATCATAAATGGATGTTGGATTTTGTCAAAGCTTTTTCTGCATCTATTGAGATAATCATATAGATTTTCCTCCTTGATATATTGTTATATTGATTGATTTTTTATTTTTATTTTTTTGCGGTACGTGGGCCTCTCACTGTTGTGGCCTCTCCCGTTGCGGAGCACAGGCTCCGGACGCGCAGGCTCAGCGGTCATGGCTCACAGGCCCAGCCGCTCTGCGGCATGTGGGATCTTCCCGGACCGGGGCACGAACCCGTGTCCCCTGCATCGGCAGGCAGACTCTCAACCACCCCGCCACCAGGGAAGCCCTATATGTAACTTTTTAATAACATTCTCTAGTAAAAGGAACCAGAGCTCTTTGAAATAAAGGCTGACACTAGGACTGACACAGTAAATATATGAGCCAGGACAATCTTGAATCTTATATCAGAAAATAAGGAAGTACCAAGAAAAAAAAATCCACAGGATGGAATGATGTCAAAGGAAAACAGGAACCAATGGAAAGAGCTCTCAATAGCCAAAGTAGGAATGAATTTAGCAACAAAATCTGGACTGCTGGATTATAACAAAACGTTAAAAAAACAAAGCAAAACAAAAAATACTATCCACAGGTGTCCATGCTGGTAAAAATAAGTAACTGCACAGGGTTTTGTTTGTTTGTTTGTTTGTTTTAATGAATAGGGTTGAATAGAAATCTCCTATGTGGAAGTCCAGATAATTGATGTGGACACTCAGCCATCCATGGAGTGTGGAGGTGGAGATAACTCCTGTCTCCATAAGTGCTGGTTCCCAAAGTAGCTTCCTCCTAAAGAAGACACACAGTATGGAAATGGGAAAAACTTAACTTCATTGTGGGGAAATCTGACAAACTACCTCAGTCAGGTGACCAAAGTTAATATTAACAGTGATAAGTTGCCCTGAGAGCCTGTTCCCTTGATATAAAGTGATGAGAAAGCACTTTACCTCTGTGATCTGCTTACTCAACACCCATAATTCAAGCCTAATCCTGAGAAAAACACCAAGTAAATTCCAATGTGGGACAGTCAACAAAATACCTGACCAGTACTCCTCACCAATGTCAAGGTCATAGAAACAAGGAGAGTCTCAGAAACTGAGAAAGCCCAGAGGGGCCTAAACAGACATGATGACTAAATGTCACATGATACCCTGGATGGCATCCTGGAAGAGAAAAAGTTAGAATGAAGGAAACCCAAGTGAAATATGGATGTCAGTTAATAATAAGGTATTGACGTTTTATCATTAATTGTGACAATTCGGTTGAAAACTAGAATGAGACACCTATTGCATCACACTAGAAATCTAGACGAAATGGGTAACTTCCTAGTAAAAACACTCATTAACAAAATGGAACGTAACAAAGGAAAATACAAACAGAACAGTTAGCCACCAAAAGACTTCTTCCCCATTTTGCTTCTCCTTTCATTGTTCCGGGATTTCACTCTCCTGGGACAGGGAAGGAATGGAGACACAGCAATCTGGCGGTTCCCCTAAGTTCGGACTGCACTCAGTGTCGTCGTCTCGCCCAGCCATGCCCCATCCAGTAGGGCACCCAAGGGAGTCTCAGGGATTATTGGTTCTGATGTTATCAGCTATGACTTTTGTGATTCCAATGGACTGGACACACTAAAGTAAAATAAATCATTATTTTTTAATGATATAAATGAACTAGTAACTGCAAGAGACAGGTTTAAGGGTGGATTTGGACCTGGCAGTTTTGGTGGCTCACTCTCTTGCAGTGTGATCTGGTCTCCCTCCAATCCTTTATCCTGCTAAATGCCTTTGGGTGGCCCCATTCACAGGAAGAGTCTCTCTCGCTGCATCCAGGACTTCCAGAAACTCCAGGCGACACCCACTCAATGTCCATTTTACCAGAAAGGAAGAGGTTCAGTTAAGGTCAGGGGCTGTGGTCACCCATCCAGGGCTCTTGCTGTCCTCCCCTGATGGCAGGAAGCTCTTCCATTTGCTAAAATAGCAACTTTGCTGTTGGTGGTAAACTCGACTCTTGCTTTGGGCATCGGGGCCTCATATCAGAGGCTGGCCCTGATTGCCTGTGTGCCTCAAAAGGCACACAGACTTCATTTGCGTCCCTGGGAGGTGGGAGCCCAGGAGTCACACCTGCCCTCTGTCTGTATGAATCATCCAGCTCCACAGAACACATTTGGTCCTGCCGGAGTCCAGCTCCAGCGAGTCCAGGGATACCCGAGGGATGGATAGCGTCAGCGAAGGAAATAATTCTATTACTTCAGCATTGCATGTTTCTTTCTCTCATGTCTTTATTCTTGATTCTTCTTTTTCATTCTTTTTTTGTTACAATCACAGGTTTATATATTGTAGTTGATTACATTACCAGGTACGTGGCCAAACAATCTTAGCACAATCAAACCTCAAAATATTCTATAAAGATTTTTTAAAACAAATATCCCCTAGTTTCTAGATGTCCTATGAAAATATTTCCCCAAGTTCCCATTAATCACAGGTTGTTTCTTAGTAACCAAGTTAAGCAGTTGTATGATTATATCAATTGTAAAAGTTAAAGCTACTTGTTCTTATTTTTCTTCTTGCATGAGCAACCTTTTACAATGGTTCCATGAAAATATTTACAATGTACCTGCATGCTCTCTCATTGTTTTCTTCAACTAAGACAGTGTTGTCTCCCTATCCTGGAAACGAATTCTGCTCTAGTCATTTGTTTTTCTATAATTAATCTTCCTTTATAATAGAACATAAATTTCCTATGTCGTCATCAGGAACTCCGGCCCATGGCCATAACTCCATACTAGAGGGCGTTTTTCATAAAAACATCCCCTTAGTTCCAGGCTATTCTTTACCTATTTCCCCGGGGCTTTAGTGGGTACTTCCCATTCTGTAGTAGTTTCAGGAGGGGGAGTCCTAGAGGAATTTTTCTTTCACGTGGAGCAACATCCCCCCAAAATTGCCCTTGTATGTAAATTATCATAAAACATAACAATGGAGCTGTAGTCCACCTTCCTGGCACAGCGCTGCCTTGCAGTTTCGCCTTCCGTTGCTCATGACTTTGTCATGGTGCAATGGTTCCAGGATGGCTTCCGACATCTCCCCTTTTTATTTTTTAAAAGTGCGGTATGTAGCTCCACGGAAAGTTGTTTGATGCTTTTAATAATTATTCTAACGATGACTGGAAGTAAAAATATCAGAATTAGAACAACTACTGCAATGATTCCTCCATTAATGAGCATTGAGAATAAGGCTTTATGTGACACAAATGACTTAATACTTTCAAAAAAGTTTTGAGCAGACTGTGCCAGAGATAAATCTAAGCTCCTACTTTCCACCTCTGAGAGATGCAGGTGGAGAAGCAACGGTGAGACCTGTCTCTCTATAGTTAGGGACGCTGTCCCTAACTCAGGCCCCGACGAAATCCCTGACTCAAAGCTTGTCACTCTCGCCAACTCAGGCTCTGATTCTGTCCCTTCCTCTAGCCCTGTTGCTGGTACTATTTGAGGCCCCGACGCTGGTAGTAAATAAGGCCTTGGTGTCTCAGTCACTAAGGTCTTGGCACTATCCCTAGCTCATTTCCTGACACTAGCCCTAGCCTGACACTGTCCCTAGCTAATGTCCTGCCTCTTATCCTAACTAAAGCTAGATTTACTACTTACCCTCTTATTGAAGAAAGTAAGCTCTGTGTGTTCAGCAATTCCTTCAGGAATGTCAGTCCCTCAGTTATCAGTTTCAAAGGCTTGAATGCCATTTTAGATATATTCTTCCCAGCGTGTGGAATGAATTATACAATTCTGCAAATCTTCCCCACACTCCAGTCTTGAACATGTTTTCTCGCTTTTTTTCCCAGCATTTCTAGAGGTTAGTTTACAGCTTTAGATCTACTCTTCCAGCGTTCATTATTGTGAATTATGAGAAGCTAGCATCCCTTTCGAAGGAAGACAACAGGAGAGTGTCCGGGTGTCACCTGTTTCTGAAGCTCCCCAGGTGTGGAGTCCACATGACCGGGGGGAGTGGGCAGCTGGGGCCCAGGACTGGAAGGGCAAGACTTTAGGTGGGGATCAGCTTTTGGTGAGTCCCATGGGGACACAGCAAGCAGACAAACTAGGCTGGGACCCCAGGATACCAAGGTATGTGTAATTGCAGGTGGACATAGCTGGGGCTCTGAAATCTCAGGGGCAGAATGCGTATCCCTGAGCCAAACCTGTCCAGGCATCCAGAGGGTGGGGGACACACCTCCATTTTTCAGGAGACAACAGGACTCAAAGTAAGGGGGAGGGCCTCCCTCTCCTGGAAGGAACACAGTCCTCAGAACAGGCCATAGGGGACAGAGCAGGTGCTGATAACATTTTGTAGGAAAAACAAATGGTCTATTTTACTAAAAACCAACGTGTACATTACATTTTACAAAATGCATCCATTCTGACCTCTTGGCCCCTTCCCTAACTCCGCAAAAAAAGGGGGTACTCAGTGAGCTATGAGGACAGGGTCCCTCCTACAATGCTCGAGGCTGCCCCAGGCACCCCCGGAGCCCTGGCCCAGTGCACACAAGGGTGCTGCCACCAGCTCAGGACACCTGCAGCCTGTCCAGAGTCCTTGCCACCATCCCAGGCGAGGGTCCTGCCAGGACCACAGACACAGTGACCCACAGGCTGAACCTCAACTGGACTCACAGGTGGGCCCTGCCTGGGTGGCTCCAAGCGGCAGGAGGAAGAGACCAGGCAGCACAATTGTGGTCAGCACTGCCCGGGGCCAGTGCAGGGACAGGCAGGGTTTTCATCCCAGCGCCTCCTCCTCCAGGCAGGATTAAAGAAGTCCAAGATATAGCTGATCTAGAAGGGGGCGAGAGAGCTGACTGGATGGGGACCCGGGTAGGAACAAGGAACCTGGTTGGGGGGGGGGCAGGCGGACGATGGGTTTCTTAAAGGTAGGAGGCAGATGTCTCCAGAAGGAGCAGGAGTGGGACACTAGGTAGAGAGCGGGGTGCAGGAAGCCCAAGGGTGCACGGGTACTGAGTGTGGGGAGCAGTGAGAAGAGTAGGGCCTGGGGGCGGGGCAGAGGGAGCGGACACGGGGGGAAGAGTTGGGGGGGAGGACTGTCTTCTCAGAGCAGGAAGAAGAGCATGAGAGGGGCCCCAGGAAAGCAGGGACTAGGAAAAGAAATAGGGTCCCTGAGTGGGGTCACTGGGCAACTGGGGGGGGGGGGTCGGAGGGCTCACAGTGTGGCTGGACACCAGCACCCCTGCAGGGGTCAGACCAGGAGGACATCGCCCAGTGGTTTGTGTCACACACGTGGGTGTAGCTCACACAGAGGGCAAAGGCCACCTGGAGGATCTGTAGGTGAGCCACTGAGCCGTGGAGCTGGTGTCAGCCTGAGACCCCCACCCACCAGGGCCTGCTGCACAGACCAGAACATGCTGAAGAGCACGGCAGGTGGGTGAGGCCCTCCAGTTCACCTCGCCCACCACTACGTCCACCCACCCCATGTGCAGATGGCTGAACAGAGGACAGGGGAAGGGACGTGACTTGGCTGTAGTTGCGCAACAAAAAAGTCACAGAGGGAACCCCGCCAAGACCACCACTGGGTACAGGGCAAAGGAGGAGCATCCCAAGTAGAAAGATGATCCAAGGCTAGAGAGGGCGGCCTAGCTGACTGCCCACCCAGAGGCCAGGCAGTTCCCCCATATCTCTGGTCTCCAAATGCGTCCTGTTTCCTTGTCGCGTGTTTCCCAAAGTCCAGGACCTGCTGCAGGTGGACTCTCTATGGAACCTGCCGTGCTTCACCTCAGAGCTGCTCACCTCTGTGTGCCCCTCCCCAGCTCAAACTGAGGAGTGACAGGGTGGAGCGACTTCTCCATCAAAGCCATTTACTCTCCCAGAGGCCAGTCCTGCTAAGATCTGAAGGAAGAGCAATCAGGCAAAGGGAGCAGCAGAACTAAAGACCTTTAAGCAGGATTAAGTTGGTTACCTCAGGAGCAGACAGGAAGCCAGCAAGGCAGGAATGTGGGTGGTGGGGAGGGAGCCACATCAGACAGGGGGTCAGGAGCCTAAATGTGTGCAGGCCCTGTGTGGGGCCTCATCCACCAGCCTTCATATGGTATCCTAGGTACAATCAAGTCACTGGGTCAGAGGAACAGAACCCAACGCACATGGAGGACGAACACTCTAGCTGGTGAACAGACAGGAGGCAAGAGTGGCTGTCAGAGGGGACTCGCACCTGGAGGACCACAGAGCCCTCAGGGTGAGAGATGCGGCCAGGATGAGAATGCTTAGCAGAAAAGACAAAGAAAGCGCGGAAGATCTGAGGCTTATTTTGAAGACAGAGCTCGTACCAGCTGAAGTACTGAACACATGTGGGGGAGAAAGGGCAACACAGGACACAATACCATGATTTATAAGAAATATATATATATACACATACGTGTGTGCTTCATTCAAATGATCAAAATATGTATTTCTCACATGTATTTGGTCTTCATCCATGGAATTCCCTGAGGAACAATGGCGATAGGCTATTTGGTCTCTTGTCCTCAGCTCCTGAAAACACTTCAGGGAAGGTGACTTTCGAATTCCGACCAAAGATGGAGGCTGGCTGGCAGAGCTAAGCATGTGATTAGAGGGTTAAAACTCCCCACCCCTGGGGAGTGGAGAAGGGCTAAAAGTTGAATCAATAATGTCTATGTAGGGCTTCCCTGGTGGCACAGTGGTTAATTAAGAGTCTGCCTGCCGATGCAGGGGACACGGGTTCGTGCCTCAGCCTGGGAAGATCCCACATGCCGTGGAGCAGCTGGACCCATGAGCCATGGCCGCTGGGCTTGCGCGTCCGGAGCCTGTGCTCTGCAACGAGAGAGGCCACAACAGTGAGAGGCCCGCGTACCACAAAAAATAATAATAATAATGTCTATGTAAGGAAGACTCCATAAAATACAAAAGGACGGGGTTTAGAGAGCTTCCGGGTGGTGAACATGGAGACCGAAGGAGAGTTCCATGCCTTTCCCCATGCGGGGTGCTATGTATCTGGCTTTTATTCATATACTAGTAATAAATTGGTAATCTAGCGAGTGAACAAGTTTTCCTGAGTTCTGGTATTCATTATAGCAAGTTAACTGAACCCAAGAAGGGGGTCAGAGACATACCCAGGAGTACTTCCCAGAACTTCTGCTGCCAGTGTCCTTGTCCCCATGGTGAAAAAGAGTCACCGCCCGCCTCTGCAGGAGACCGTCCAGCACTAACAGCCATGTGGATGAAAGGCTCTTGGTGCTGCAGCCAAGAGTCAGTGCTGTGCCTCTGAGGTGGGAGAGCCAACTTCAGGACACTGGTCCAAAAGAGACCTCCGAGCTCCACGTAATATCCAACGGCGAAAATCTCCCAGAGATCTCCATCTCAACACCAACACCCAGCTTATCTCAATGACCAGCAAGCTACAGTGCTGGACTCCCTATGCCAAACAACTAGCAAGACAGGAACACAACCCCACCCATTAGCAGAGAGGCTGCCTAAAATCATAATAAGTCCACAGACACCCCAAAACACACCACCAGACGTGGACCTGCCCACCAGAAAGACAAGATCCAGCCTCATCCACCAGAACACAGGCACCCTCCACCAGGAAGCCTACACAACCCACTGAACCAACTTTAGCCACTGGGGACAGACACCAAAAACGACGGGAACTACGAACCTGCAGCCTGCAAAAAGGAGACCCCCAAGCACAGTAAGAGAAGCAAAATGAGAAGACAGAAAAACACACAGCAGATGAAGGAGCAAGATGAAAACCCACCAGACCTAACAAATGAAGAGGAAATAGGCAGTCTCCCTGAAAAAGAATTCAGAATAATGATAGTAAAGATGATCCAAAATCTTGGAAATAGAATAGAGAAAATGCAAGAAACATTTAACAAGGACCTAGAAGAACTAAAGATGAAACAAGCAACGATGAACACCACAATAAATGAAATTAAAAATACTCTAGAAGGGATCAATAGCAGAATAACTGAGGCAGAAGAACGGATAAGTGACCTGGAAGATAAAATAGTGGAAATAACTGCTGCAGAGCAGAATAAAGAAAAAAGAATGAAAAGAACTGAGGACAGTCTCAGAGACCTCTGGGACAACATTAAATGCACCAATATTCGAATTATAGGGGTCCCAGAAGAAGAAGAGAAAGAGAAAAGAACTAAGAAAATATTTGAAGAGATCATAGTTGAACATTTCCCTAATATGGGAAAGGAAATAGTTAATCAAGTCCAGGAAGCACGGAGAGTCCCATACAGGATAAATCCAAGGAGAAATACGCCAAGACACATATTAATCAAGCTGTCAAAAATTAAATACAAAGAAAACATATTAAAAGCAGCAAGGGAAAAACAACAAATAACACACAAGGGAATCCCCATAAGGTTAACAGCTGATCTTTCAGCAGAAACTCTGCAAGCCAGAAGGGACTGGCAGGACATATTTAAAGTGATGAAGGAGAAAAATCTACAGCCAAGATTACTCTACCCAGCAAGGATCTCATTCAGATTTGATGGAGAAATTAAAACCTTTACAGACAAGCAAAAGCTGAGAGAGTTCAGCACCACCAAACCAGCTTTACAACAAATGCTAAAGGAACTTCTCTAGACAGGAAACACAAGAGAAGGAAAAGACCTACAATAACAAACCCAAAACAGTTAAGAAAATGGGAATAGGAATATACATATCGATAATTACCTTAAATGTAAATGGATTAAATGCTCCCACCAAAAGACACAGACTGGCTGAATGGATACAAAAACAAGACCCATATATATGCTGTCTACAGGAGACCCACTTCAGACCTAGAGACACATACAGACTGAAAGTGAGGGGATGGCAAAAGATATTCCATGCAAACGGAAACCAAAAGAAAGCTGGAGTAGCAATTCTCATATCAGACAAAATAGACTTTAAAATAAAGACTATTAGAAGAGACAAAGAAGGACACTACATAATGATCAAGGGATCGATCCAAGAAGAAGATATAACAATTGTAAACATTTATGCACCCAACAAAGGAGCACCTCAATACATAAGGCAAGTACTAACAGCCATAAAAGGGGAAATCGACAGCAACACATTCATAGTAGGGGACTTTAACACCCCACTTTCACCAATGGACAGATCATCCAAAATGAAAAAAAATAAGGAAACACAAGCTTTAAATGATACATTAAACAAGATGGACTTAATTGATATTTATAGACATTCCATCCAAAAACAACAGAATACACATTTTTCTCAAGTGCTCATGGAACATTCTCCAGGATAGATCATATCTTGGGTCACAAATCAAGCCTTGGTAAATTTAAGAAAATTGAAATCGTATCAAGTATCTTTTCCAACCACAATGCTATGAGACTAGATATCAATTACAGGAAAAGATCTGTAAAAAATACAAACACATGGAGGCTAAACAATACACTACTTAATAATAAGTGATCACTGAAGAAATCAAAGAGGAAATCAAAAAATTCCTAGAAACAAATGACAATGGAGACATGATGACCCAAAACCCATGGGATGCAGCAAAAGCAGTTCTAAGAGGGAAGTTTATAGCAATACAATCCTACCTTAAGAAACAGGAAACGTCTCAAATAAACAACTTAACCTTGCACCTAAAGCAATTAGAGAAAGAAGAACAAAAAAAACCCAAAGTTAGCAGAAGGAAAGAAATCATAAAGATCAGATCAGAAATAAATGAAAAAGAAATGAAGGAAACGATAGCAAAGATCAATAAAACTAAAAGCTGGTTCTTTGAGAAGATAAACAAAATTGATAAACCATTAGCCAGACTTATCAAGAAAAAAAGGGAGAAGACTCAAATCAATAGAATTAGAAATGAAAAAGGAGAAGTAACAACGGACACTGCAGAAATATAAAAGATCATGAGAGATTACTACAAGCAACTCTATGCCAATAAAATGGACAACCTGGAAGAAATGGACACATTCTTAGAAATGCACAACCTGCCAAGACTGAATCAGGAAGAAACAGAAAATATGAACAGACCAGTCACAAGCACTGAAATTGAAACTGTGATTAAAAATCTTCCAACAAACAAAAGCCCAGGACCAGATGGCTTCACAGGCGAATTCTATCAAACATTTAGAGAAGAGCTAACACCTACCCTTCTCAAACTCTTCCAAAATATAGCAGAGGGAGGAACACTCCCAAACTCATTCTACGAGGCCACCATCACCCTGATACCAAAACCAGACAAGGATGTCACAAAGAAAGAAAACCACAGGCCAATATCACTGGTGAACATAGATGCAAAAATCCTCAACAAAATACTAGCAAACAGAATCCAACAGCACATTAAAAGGACCATACACGGGCTTCCCTGGTGGCGCAGTGTTTGAGAGTCCACCTGCGGATGCAGAGGACACGGGTTCATGCCCCAGTCCGGGAGGACCACACATGCCACAGAGCGGTGGGGCCATGGGCCATGGCCGCTGGGCCTGTGCGTCCGGAGCCTGTGCTCCACAACAGGAGTGGCCACAACAGTGAGAGGCCCACGTACCACAAAAAAAAAAAAGGATCATACACCATGATCAAGTATGCAAATCAATCAATGTGATATCTCAATAGATGCAGAGAAAGCTGTCGACAAAATTCAATACCTATTTATGATAAAAACCCTCCAGAAAGAAGGCATAGAGGGAAATTTCCTCAACATAATAAAGGCCATATATGACAAACCCACAGCCAACATCGTCCTCAATGGTGAAAAACTGAAAGCATTTCCACTAAGATCAGGAACAAGACAAGGCTGCCCACTCTCACCACTCTTATTCAACATAGTTTTGGAAGTTTTAGCCACAGCAATCAAAGAAAAGGAAATAAAAGGAATCCAAATCGGAAAAGAAGAAGTAAAGCTGTCACTGTTTGCAGATGGCATGATACTACACATAGAGAATCCTAAAGATGCTACCAGAAAACTACTAGAGCTTATCAGTGAATCTGGTAAAGTAGGATACAAAATTAATGCACAGAAATCTCTGGCATTCGTATACACTAATGATGAAAAATCTGAAAGTGAAATCAAGAAAACACTCCCATTTACCATCGCAACAAAAAGAATAAAATATCTAGGAATAAACCTACCTAAGGAGACAAAAGACCTGTAAGCAGAGAATTATAAGACACTGATGAAAGAAATTAAAGATGATACAAATATATAGAGAGATATACCATGTTCTTGGATTCGAAGAATCAACATTGTGTAAATGACTCTACTACCCAAAGCAATCTACAGATTCAATGCAATCCCTATCAAACTACCACTGGCATTTTTCACAGAACTAGAACAAAACATTTCACAATTTGTATGGAAACACAAAAGACCCCGAATAGACAAAGCAATCTTGAGAATGAAAAATGGAGCTGGAGGAATCAGGCTTCCTGACTTCAGACTATACTACAAAGCTACAGTAATCAAGACAGTATGGTACTGGCACAAAAACAGAAAGATAGATCAATGGAACAGGATAGAAAGCCCAAAACCCACACACATATGGTCACCTTATCTTTGATAAAGGAGGCAAGAATGTACAGTGGAGAAAGGACAGCCTCTTCAATAAGTGCTGCTGGGAAAACTGGACAGGTACATGTAAAAGTATGAGATTAGATCACTCCCTAACACCATACACAAAAATAAGCTCAAAATGGATTAAAGACCTAAATGTAAGGCCAGAAACTATCAAACTCTTAGAGGAAAACAGAGGCAGAACACTCTATGACATAAATCACAGCAAGATCCTTTTTGACCCACCTCCTAGAGAAATGGAAATAAAAACAAAGGTAAACAAATGGGACATAATGAAACTTCAAAGCTTTTGCACAGCAAAGGAAACCATAAACAAGACCAAAAGACAACCCTCAGAATGGGAGAAAATATTTGCAAATGAAGCAACTGACAAAGAATTAATCTCCAAAATTTACAAGCAGCTCATGCAGCTCAATAACAAAAAAAACAAACACCCCAATCCAAAAATGGGCAGAAGACCTAAACAGACATTTCTCCCAAGAAGATATACAGACTGCCAACAAACACATGAAAGAATGCTCAACATCATTAATGATTAGAGAAATGCAAATCAAAACTACAATGAGATATCACCTCACACCAGTCAGAATGGCCATCATCAAAAAATCTAGAAACAATAAATGCTGGAGAGGGTGTGGAGAAAAGGGAACACTCTTGCACTGCTGGTGGGAATGTGAATTGATACAGCCACTATGGAGAACGGTATGGAGGTTCCTTATAAAACTAAAAATAGAACTACCATATGACCCAGCAATCCCACTACTGGGCATATACCCTGAGAAAACCATAATTCAAAAAGAGTCATGTACCAAAATGTTCATTGCAGCTCTATTTACAATAGCCAGGAGATGGAAACAACCTAAGTGTCCATCATCGGATGAATGGATAAAGAAGATGTGGCACATAGATACAATGGAATATTACTCAGCCATAAAAAAAAACGAAATTGAGTTATTTGTAATGAGGTGGATGGACCTACAGTCTGTCATGCAGAGTGAAGTAAGGCAGAAAGAGAAAGACAAATACCGTATGCTAACACATATATATGGAATTTAAGAAAAAAAAAGTCATGAAGAACCTATGGGTAAGACAGGAATAAAGACACAGACCTACTAGAGAATGGACTTGAGGATATGGGGAGGGGGAAGGGTAAGCTGTGACAAAGTGAGAGAGTGGCTTGGACACATACACACTACCAAACGTAAAATAGCTAGCTAGTGGGAAGCAGCCGCATAGCATAGGGAGATCAGCTCGGTGCTCTGTGACCACCTAGAGGGGTGGGATAGGGAGGGTGGGAGGGAGGGAGACGCAAGAGGGAAGAGATATGGGAACGTATGTATATGTATAACTGATTCATTTTGTTATAAAGCAGAAACTAACACACCATTGTAAAGCAATTATACTCCAATAAAGATGTAAAAAAAAAAAAAAAAAAAAAGAACGGGGTCACAGGAACCTGATTTATAGCCAGTTGTCAGAAGTATAGGGAACAACTATAGGACTCGTGACTGGCATGTGAAGTGGAGGGCGGTCTTGTGGGACTGAGCACTTTTCCTGTGGAATCTGATTCCATCTCTGGGTAGACAGTGTCAGAATTGAGTTGCATTCTTGGACACGCTGCTGACATCCAAGAATTGCTGTTGGCGTCGGGAACCCTCGACACAAACACGCACACACATTGGAATTGGATCCACGAACCCCTTTTGCAGAGGTGACACAGATTTTTGGCCGGATCAACTAGTTGGGCAGTAGGGCCATTCACTGAAAAGCAGAAAACAAATGGAGATTTAGGGACTTATCAGATGTTTTGGACACGTCAAGTTTGAAATGCCGGTGAAACAGCAAAATAAGAGACGTTGAGTAGGCAGGTGGGCTCCAGGTATCTATCTAGTCTAGTCTGCAAGTTTGGGAGACACCACCAAAGATGGCATCACAACCACTGAAGAGGATTAAGCCCCCTTGAAAACCCAACTTAATGCAGAAGGCCTGGGATTATCACCTGGAGCAGCTGGCATCAGAGCTTGTCCACTGAGGCTCAATGCTGGTGTCTGGCTGGGATTCTTAGGGCAGGAAGCTACCTGCTCCTCAGAACAAAGCCTGGGCTGCTGGGGGCTACGATGGCTCCCCAAGGATGATACCTGCTCAGGAATGAAGGCAATATAGACGAAAGACCAAGCACTGGGGTGAGAGCCTGGACCCAGCAGTACCACACACCACCTCATCTATATAGACAGTTAACACTCGCTTTCACTCTTCCATTTTTATGAGGAATACTTTTATTACGGCAATGTGACACAATGGCGTGGAGCTCTACACCAGTTGACAGAACATCCTTCCATAAGTGAGCACCAGTGTATAACTATGTAGCTTCCCTACTAACCCTTATTTCCAACATCTACTAGTCTGCTCCTAAGCCTGTTAAAAGAGTCCTTCTACAACATGCTAAACACTCACTTCAGTTTACTGTAGAAACTTCTGAATGGACCTCCCTCTTCTGGCAGGAGAGACATTTCAGCTGAAAACCTATAAATGGGGTCCTGGGCTTGTCTGACAGTCAGGTCGGTACCCAACATGCATCTGTCCAACAGCCATGGCACCAGATTCACTGACCAGCCAGGGATAGGGCAACCCCACATCTGTCTGACAGAGCATTCCTGAAAAGCTCTGCACTCAAGACAAACCCCTGCACCAAATGCAGAGGAGGACCATTCCAGAATGGGGAAGAGGCTAAAAGAAATTGAACCTAAACTCTTCATCAGGAGTGTCTAGGGTGTCCTTGGCTCGCCCTGTTAGACGAGGCCTGCAGACCCTTCGGCTCTTCTTTCTGGCGGCCTCACCTACAGGCTGCACCTGGACTGAGTGGGCAGCTGTATGGGAGGAGAGAGACCGTATCAGAATTGAATGATAATGGCTAATACTAACTGTGCCCATACAACTCTATCCCCATTGTAAAAATTAACTGACTTACTTCTCAAAATTATAAGGTATCACACTATCATCACACCCCGTTGAGAATCACAGAGAGATTCACTAACTCTCCTGCCCCTGCCTCCCTGGTCCAAGCCCAAATTCTGTGTTCCTGAGATCCAGGCTTTCTCTCTCCCTGCTCCCTGACGCTTTCCTGAGCCATCTTCTACCCCCGCCAGCCCTACTGCTCTGGGCTTCCTCCTTCCACTGCCCAGGCTCTTCCTCCCCGCCCCCTTGACCTAGGCAGGTGTGCACCAACCAGTTCCCAGATCCTCACCAGTCCTGAGAGCCCGCAGGGCCACGCACCACTCGGCTTCCATCTGAGCCCTGTAGTCCCCGAACAAGGAGCGCATCAGCTGCCTCTTCCGGGGCAGGGGGGTTCTTTGGCTCCGCAGGGTTCGGATTGCCCCAAGAGCTTGCTCCTCTGCAAATGAAAACACAGGACTAGTAACCTTCTCTATGCTCACCTCCAACTGTCCTACCGCAAAAGTAACGATTCCATCCCTTGGGAACACCTGCAGGCCACAGGACTGTGACCGTTCACCCGCCCCCGCCCCCCGCAACTCTACAGACAGGCCCCTCACTCTGCTTAGGGGTGGGTCTCTGCATCTTCAGCCCCAGCTCCAGCTTTTCCACGCACCAGGCCAGTTCCCGGGCCAGCTGTTCCGCCTGTGGTGGATCGGGGATAGTGGCTGTGAGAGGGCACCTGGACCCCGCGGCCTCCAGCCCCATCCCACAGGAACCCAAAACGCCCCGTCTCATCCTCTCCCCGCTTTAAGTCCGCAAATCCGAGACTACACCCACAGGCGGATTCCCACCCAGAATGCACCCCGAGGCTCCACCCTTCCCGACTAAGGCCCGCCCTTGCCTGGGCCTCCGCACTTAGGGGGGCTTCCTCTGGGGCCGGCGTTTCTGTGGCCTTCCCGCCTCCATTCGCTGCAGAGGCCCCATTCCGGGTTTTCTTCTTCTTCTTTTGCTTCTTGGCCCTGGAGGCAGCGTCACTGCACGTAGGGTGCCCTAAGCAGACAGACTGGATAGGGCCTTACAGTGGAAGGACTCGGGGCGCCGGGAAGCGGCGGGGGGAACCGGGGGCTGCGGGGTGCGTGGGCAGTACCTGGGGCTGCCGATGTCTCCCGAGCAGGATGTCCTGGAGCCTGGAGAAAGGGGGACAGTAAGAAGGTCACGAGGAGCCACCAACGGCCCAAGGCCCCGCCACCGGTGCGCCCTCACCGCAGCACTCACCGCCATGCGCTGCAGCCGCAGCCAGACCCTGAGGAGGGAGGGCTTCGGTACCGACGCCGAATTCGCTCCCCGCGAAACACGTCTGCGTAGCAGAGTTCCGCAGGGCGCGGGCGGCGCGGTGGGCGGGGCCGGGCCTTCCGGAGCGCTGTGGGCGGGCCGCGGTGGGCGGGGCCCGGGCCGTTCGGAGCGCGGTGGGCGGGAGACCCTCCCCAACACTGACTATGTTGCAGATACTGCTCGGGATGAAAGGACGACGCCTACACGAGGGAATGTGCCCTTAAAGCTCACCTGCTAGTGGGGAGGGAAAAGCAGGTAAACAGACATGAAAAGCTGTCACCCAGAGCGGCGCTGTGAATAACAGTGGCCCCAACGGGGTGGCGAGTGGTCAGCAAAGTCCAGTAGCAGCCCTGGAGGGGCTGGTCCGGCAGCGGAAAGGAGGGCGGGGGCCGAGGTGCAAGGCGAGGTGGGGGAGTTGCAGGGCCCTGGACCGCAGCGGGAGGCGGCTTCTGTTGTAAGCGCAGTGGAAGCACTGAGGGACGTTCATCCATCCGAGGAGTGACGCGGCCTTACCCAGATGCTGCTGTGTGGTGAGGGCCCAGAGGGGCTGGGGCAGGGGAGGGGAGGACCTGGAGGGGATTCAGAAACAGGAAGACCCCGCGCACCTGCTGGCGTCCCGACGTGGGCACCATCTACCTGCCCTTCTGCGCTCCCTGCCCAAGGCCGACACCCCCACCATGCGCCGCTCCTTGTCCCGCATCACAGGCGTCAGGAGGACCCGGGTGCGTGGTGCTGCTTGAGAGGACAGGAGTCTGAGGTGCTGCTGTCCGATGATTCCTGTCAGTGAAATCGGCGTTGTTTCCTGAGGCGAGGGGATGGGAGGTCTCAGAAGGTAGAGTTTGGTCATCCCAGTAGTTAGAACCGGGTTGGTGAAAAAGTTCCTTAGGTTTTTAAGTAAAAACAAAAGACATATTTTTCATCTTCACCAAGAACTTTACTGAACAACGTATTCACCGTTTTGTTCCACTACCTCCTGCCATTTTTCAGGCAACTTCGTAATTCCGTCTTCCCAAAAATTCTTAACTTTTTGAGCAAAGAACTGTTCCAGGTGCCTTTTACAGTCTTCTGGGGAATGGAAATTTTTCCATGAAGAGAATTTTGTAAAGACTGAAATAAATGCAAATCCAAAGGTGCAATGTCTGGTGAATATGGCAGATGAATCAGAACTTCCCAGCCAAGTTGTAACAGTTTTTGCCTGGTCATCAAAGAAACATGCAGTCTTGTGGTATCCTGAGGGAAGATTATGCGTTTTCTGTTGACTAATTCCAAAAGAATTTTCGATAGGTGCTACTTTCATTTGGTCTAATTGGGAGTAGTACTTGTTGGAATTACTCGTTCGATTTTCCAGAAGGAGCTCATAATAGAGGACTCCCTTCCAATCCCACCATATACACAACATCACCTTCTTTAGATGAAGACTGGCCTTCGGTGTGGTTGGTGGTGGTTCATTTCACTTGCCCCACGACCTCTTCCGTTCCACATTATTGTATAGTATCCACTTTGCATCACCCATCACAATTTGGTTTTTAAATGGAACGTTTTCTGTATGTTCAAGTAGAGAATCGCATGCAGAAATACGGTCAAGAAGGTTTTTCCCACGTAACTTATGTGGAAGCCAAACATCAAAGCGATGAACATAACCAAGCTGGTGCAAATGATTTTCAACGCTTGATTTGGATATTTTGAGTATGTCAGCTATCTCCCGTGTGGTATAACGTTGATTGTTCTCAATTAATCTTCTCTGTCTGATCGCTATCAACTTCAACTGGTCTACCCAACCACGGAGCATCATCCAGTGAGAAATCTCCAGCACAAAACTTCGCAAACCACTTTGGACACGTTCGATCCATCACAGCACCTTCTCCATACACTGCACAAATTTTTTGTGTGTGTTTCACTCGCGTTTTTACCTTTCTTGAAATAATAAAGCATAATATGCTGAAAATGTTGGGGTTTTCTTCCTTCTCCAATATTAAAATGGCTACACAGGGACTCCCCTGGTGGCGCAGTCATTAAGAATCCGCCGGCCAGTGCAGGGGACACGGGTTCGAGCCCTGGTCCAGGAAGATCCCACATGCTGCGGAGCAACTAAGCCTGTGCACCACAACTACTGAGCCTGCGCTCTAGAGCCCGCGAGCCACAACTACTGAGCCTGTGTGCCACAGCTACTGAAGCCCACTCACCTAGAGCCCGTGCTCCCCAACGAGAGAAGCCACCGCAATTAGAAGCCCATGCACCACAACAAAGAGTAGCTCCCGCTTGCCGCAACTAGAGAAGGCCCACGCACAGCAATGAAGACCCAACGCAGCCAAAAAAAAAACCTAAATAAATAAATGTATTTAAAAAAATTTTTAAAAAGTAAAATAAAATGGCTACACAAAAATTCACCAATTTTGATAGGTTTTTTTGCACGCTGATATGACCGCTGTCGCAATACAATCTAACAAAACTGTTTCGAATGAAGTTAAAGACAACTAAGCGCTACTATAGCCATCTTACAGAAGAAAACAAACGAACTTTTTGGCCAACCCAAATAGCTAATATGTTAGCTATTTACTGAGGTGTAACAAATTACCACAAAACTTCTCAGATTGAAAACAACAAACATTCTTTATCTCATAGTTTCTGAGGGTCAGGAACCTAGCAAAAGCATAGCTGGTTGCTTCTAGCTCAGGCTCTCTTTGAGGCTGCTTCACCTTTTGGAGGAAGACCAAAGACTTTTTAGATATATTTTAAAACAACCACAGTTATGTATTTCAGTCCTGGGAGACTGAGGTTTTGGTGGTGAGTGGACTCCAGACCCTAAGGGGCCTCTCCCTGCCTCCTTTGGCTGAGAAACCCCTCTATGACTTGGCCCAAAACTGCTTCCTACAGAAGCCTTCTCAGCCCAGACATGTGTGCCTGAGCACAGGCCTCACAGCAGATGCTTCCCCTTCCACAGCCTCTATTCCCAGTCGGCCACTGAATCCAATCAGTTTACCTCCTAAGTAATCTCCACCCCTACCCACCCCCACCCCCCCAACACACACCATCTCTGGCCTGAACTGCAATCGAGTTCTCACTCATCTCTCTGCCTGCACTTTCACTCTCTCCTGTCTTTTTTGAACCACCCTGTGGTGAGAGTGGTCTTTCTAAAGCAGAAACTGTGTTGCTCTCCTGCCTAGAAATCTTCTATTTCCTCCAGCATAAAGTCCAAGCTCCTTTCTTCCAGCCAGCACATGCCCCATAAGTCATACAGAGGCAACTATTTCCAGACCTCACTCTGCTCTGGCCCTGCTGATCTGCCAGCCTTTCGAGCCTCACCCCCCACCTCTCCTTACAGGCCGCTGCAGCCCCCACTGCCCTCTGCCCAGCCAGCCACCTCATTTTTCTTCCCTGACAGTACTAGCACCTGTCCAAACCCCCAGACTCAGACAGTAGGTCCTTGAAGAGCTCTAGAGAGGAAAGCATAGACGATCTAGTCCTCCATGTCACTAAGTCCCCAAATCTCCTCTACATTGCCTCCCACCCTGGCATGTAATAAAGGCTCATAAAATGAACAGCAAGTCTTCATCTAGCTGTGCCTGGCTGTCTGCACCTCCACAGCCACTGCAGGAATCATGCCTAACGTTTCACTCTCAACCATCATGGCTGCTTTCTGTCTCTTGAGACACACTAGTCTCCACTGACACAGTCTTTCCTTGGCCTATTCCCCTGGCCTGTTTAGAAAATATACTATAAATTTCATATGTGCAAATATATGCATATATGATGAGCCAATTCTCATCATCCATGGTAGTTCTATAAAGTAGCTGAGAACGCTGAATTAGGGAATAACAAACCATTGCTCCTAGGGGAAATAGAGTTAGCTTCCTCGGAGCCTCTAGTCACGACATTTTCATCAACCAATGAATACATAACCTTGTTTTATGTGTGTTTCTGATTAAAGACACCTTATTTAATATATACTGTTGATTCATAAACACTGAACTCAGCCAACAGCACTATGACTCGTGCTGAATGAAGTTCATGTAGCACGCTTCCTCTATAAAGGCATCACATCACAGCCCTCTTGCACTTAGGGACATTAGACAGCACTTCAGCACTATGCTTGAGGGCCATTTTAAACAGTGAAATCCCCAAGAAAAAGCATAAAAGTACAAAAAGTGTGGCAGTTAATATACAGGCACACCTCAGAGATACAGCAGGTTCGGTTCCAGACTACCGCAATCAAGTGGATGGTGCAATAAAAGTCACACAATTTTTTTGGTTTTCCAGTGAATATAAAAGTATGTTTACACTGCAATATAGTCTGTTAAGTGTGCAATAGCATTATGTCTAAAAAACAATGTACACACATTAATACAAAATATTGCTAAAAAATGCCAACCATCATATGAGTTCAGCAAGTCGTAGTCAAAACATCAAATATCACTGATTGCAGATCACCATAACAAATATAATAATGATAGGTTTGAAATGTTGCGAGAATTACAAAAATATGACACCAAGACATGAAGTGAGCAAATGCTGTTGCAAAAATGTGCCGTGTTATCAGTTTTTGTCTCATGTATTTTTTTTTTTTTTTTTTTTTTTGCGGTACGCGGGCCTCTCACTGTTGTGGCCTCTCCCGTTGCGGAGCACAGGCTCCAGACGCACAGGCTCAGCGGCCATGGCTCACGGGCCCAGCCGCTCCGCGGCATATGGGATCCTCCCAGACCGGCGCACGAACCCGTATCCCCTGCATCGGCAGGCGGACTCTCAACCACTGCGCCACCAGGGAGGCCCTGTCTCATGTATTTTGATGCTCTGTTGTTAGGTGCATACACGGTAAGGATCCTTGTGTTTTCTTATAGACTTGATCCCTTTATCATATTTAATACCCTTTTTGTCCCTGATAATTTTACTTGCTCTGAAGTCAGCTTTGTCTGAAATCGATATAGATACTCCAACTTTCTTTCCATTAGTGTCAGCATGGTATGCCTTTCTCCTCCCTTTATTCATTTATTTTTTATGTTATTTTTTTTTGCTGTACGCGGGCCTCTCACTGCTGTGGCCTCTCCCGTTGCGGAGGACAGGCTCCGGACGCGCAGGCTCAGCGGCCATGGCTCACGGGCCCAGCTGCTCCGCGGCATGTGGGATCCCGGACCGGGGCACGAACCCGTGTCCCCTACATCGGCAGGCGGACTCTCAACCACTGCGCCACCAGGGAAGCCCCTCCTCCCTTTATTTTTTATCTATCTGTGTTTTCGTGTTTAAAATGGGCTTCTTATAGACAACATATAATTATATGTTATATGTCTTTTTTTTTACCTGCTTTGACAGTTCCGCCGCCTTCTTTTAATTTTAATCTAGACCACTCACTTTTTAAATTTATTTATTTATTTATTTATGGCTGTGTTGGGTCTTTGTTTCTGTGCGAGGACTTTCTCTAGTTGTGGCAAACGGGGGCCCCTCTTCATCGCGGTGCGCTGGCCTCTCACTACCGCGGCCTCTCTTGTTGCGGAGCACAGGCTCCAGACGCGCAGGCTCAGTAATTGTGGCTCACCGGCCCAGTCGGTCCGCGGGATGTGGGATCCTCCCAGACCAGGGCGCGAACCCGCGTTCCCTGCATTGGCAGGCGGACTCCCAACCACTGTGCCACCAGGGAAGCCCTAGACCGTTCACTTTTAAAGCGAGTATTAATATGGTTGTTACTGTTTTTTATTCATTACACTTGTTTCTTTTTAAAAATCTTTCCCTCTTCTCCTGCCTTCTCCGGTTTAATTGAGCATTTTATCTGATTAGATTTTTTTCTCCTATTTAGCATATCAATTATACTTCAAAAAAATTTTAATGGTTGTCTTAGAAGTTTGCAATATATATTAGGACTAATGTAAGTCCACCTTCAAATAACACTACAACGCCTCACGGGTAGCACAGGTACTTATAACCCAGTGTCCCGATTCCTCTCTTCCGTCCCTAGGACACCGCTGCCACTCACCTTACACATGCGACAGTTACCCAATACACTGTCACTAATATTCAATATTACTCTGAAAAACAATGACCTTTTATTTTGCTTAGGAGTAAGACAAGTAAAAGATTTTATTTTACCTTCTCTTATTCCCTCTCTGACCCGTTTCCCTTCTCTGGGTAAATCCGAGCTTCTTGTGTCACTTCCTAACTCTCTGACGAACTTCTAAAACCTCCCCCAAGCCAAGGGGGCCAGTGGCATAGACTCCTCTGAGCCGCCTAGAGCGGCCCGACAGAACCCTAGGATCTGATTGGCCAGTAAGCTGGCGGCGGGGCGGAAGTTCCCAGCGGGCGTTTCCGGCCTGGCGGGTCCGCCCTACCCGGCGTGGTGTACGGTGCACGTCTACCTTTCTCGGCGGAGCCGTGGGAGTCCTGGCCTCCCCTCGCGCGGAGGTGCCTGCGGCGCCGCGACAGGCGGGACGGCGCGGGGCTGGGCCGAGCCGGGGGAGCGCCTGTTCGTGTGGCCTGAGGGGCAGGCCGGGCGGAAACCCGCGCGGGGGTGGGGTCCGGGCTACCCCAGCGCGGAGGCGGGGCGGCGGGCACGAGCCAGGCCTCACAGAGGAGGCGAAGTTTGGGCGCGGTCAGGGGATGCACCGAACCTGTGCTTTTTCTCAGATGAGAGAGAGTACTTTTACTCATCAGGGGTAGGTTCCGCGAAAGGATGAAGTCGCGTAGGCTGTGCAGCGAAGGGACGTTGGTGCACATCCCGGCGCTGAACAATCCCGGGGCTCATTCATTCGCTCGGTGGGCGCCCAGTACACACTGCCTTGGTGATGATTAAGATTTACTGGGTTTTGTTTGTGGTTTGCGAACACTAGGCGAAGCAATTTATACATTTTTCTCACTTAACTCAAAATAGTCACTTAAGGTAAGTGGTGATGTTCTCATTTTATGGTCTGTGGAGAAACACGTCACTTACTCGAGACCCTTGCGTTAAGAGGTGGTGTATCTGAGATTGGAGCTCAGTGTGGTGGAGCCCAGAGCCTATGCTTCTAACAGGAGTGTTACGTGCCTCCCACATGAGGCTGAAAGGGGAGGCCGAGTGCATTTGGAAGGACCGCTTGTGCACAGCACACAAAGGGCGCGAGCACCAGGGACCTGTCAAAGGCCAGCCCTGGCTGCGGACCGAGAGGCTACCTCTGGCCTGGGTGGCCTGAGGTGGAGATTCCGGGATGGCCCAAGAGAAATGAACTGGGCATTAATAAGCTTGGGTTCAGTTGTCAGTTAGAGCCCAACAGAGGCTTAAGTGATGAAGGCGGGGCAGGCAGGGTTTGTTCTGGGTTGTGTCTCTGAGGTTCCCTGGGTTTTATCCTCATGGTCACGCTAGACAGAAGTGTTTCTCCCTGTTTCTTTTTTATCATCAGAGAGGAAAAGCCTTTTCTAGAAGCCTCTCTGCAAACTTCCCTTAACACCTTGTTGACCAGAAGGTGGTCTAGGGCCAAAGTAGCTGGGGCCAAGGAAAAAGGGCACATTTCTACCTGAATTAAGGGGTCTGTTTGCATGGAGCAGGCTGTGGGGGTAGAGGCTGACTGTGTATCAGAGGCCAGTTGGAAAGGTTTTCATGGGAGTGACACCCCGTGTCACCTGTCACCCTAAATTATCACCAGATCTGTGGTTCTAAATGTTACATGTATGCTGACAGTTCCCAGTATATACCCAGCCAGCTTCAACCTCTCTCCTGAAATTTGGACTTGCAGATCGAAATGCCCTCATTCTCCACTTGTAGTCTGATAGGCATCTCGAACATAACATGTACAAGACAACTTTTAATTTTTATCCTTCAGATATACTTCTACAGTCTTCCTGGGTAATTGGAAATTTCATCATCTCAGGTGTTTGGGCCAAACAGCTTGGTGTTTCATCCCACATCTAATTTGTCAGCACATCCTATTGACTGCACCTTTGACAGGTATCTGCAGTCTGACTACGTATCTCCTGCTACCACCATCTGCTCCAAGACACTGTCGTCTCCAGCTGTGTTATTGCTGGGACCTTCCAGTTGGTTTTTCTGCTTCTACCCTTACACCCTCCTCCCTGCCCCCCAGTCCATTTTCAAAGCAGCAGCTGGAGCAGCCGCATGTCAAGTCATATCACTCTGCCCAGACCTTCCAGATGCTCCTAATCTCATTCAGAGTAAAAGCCTAAGTCCTATAGCCCGCAGGTCACCCCACCCGCCTCTGTCTTGCCCTCCCCTACTCTGCTTCAGCCCCTCTGGCCTCCTTGCCCTTCCTTGAACATGTCAAGTGTGCTTGCTCCTTGCAACCTTTGCACTTGGGCCTCCCCCTGCCCAGGATGTATCTCCCCTGATATCTACTTAGTGCCGGCCGGCCCTCACTCCATCCGTAGCTGTTTTGATGTTACTTTATCAGAGGTGCCTTCCCTGGCTGCCTTTCGTAAAATATCTCCTCCCAACAGTTGCTGCCCTCGTGCTGCTTATTGTTTCGATTCCTTATCCCCTGACACAAGTATCATGTCTGTCAACCTCCCTACGGCTTGTGCACTGCTGTAGAGTAGGAGCTTGTTCTTCTTGTCCTCAGCTGTTTGCCCACTGCCCAGGATTCTCCTAGGTGGGCCTGAGAGGCAGACCGTCGTCTCCCCTTAGGTGCACTGCCGGGGACCTGGCTTTCACATGTGGCCTTGTTACACTGTCGTACTACGGGCTGCTGGGGAGGCTTCATGGGGGGCAAGGGAACATATAATCTCAGGCCACTGGGTGCTGGGACCATTGTTCCTTCCTGGGGATTTCAAGTAGCCTACAGCTGGGTCTCTGCTGCCACAGACCTCTTGAGGTACAGGCCCGGAAGTCTCAAGTTGCTGTGGGGAGCAGAAGGCGGATCAGGCTCCATCACACTCTTCCGTTTTGCTACAGCTCTGCCTGCCTCCTCGGGACAAGCTTGGAGACCCAGTGATGGCCCACAAGCAGCTTCTTCCTGGGCCCCAGGTGAGTGGTCTTCGTGGAGATGCCTCAATGTGGCCTCGGCCCTTTCCTGCCTGGAGTCTCCACGGTTCCCTCTGAGGCACTGGTCTCAGGGTAGTTGGCTCCCTGTCTTCATTGATGTCCTCAACCCTTGGGTTCAAGTCCCTGAAATGCACTCTGGACTGTATCATCTCACCCCTGGACTGGGCACAGAGGAGGGCAAGGGATGGGCAGGTAAACACGAGTCAGAATGGTGTCTGCCTCAAAGAGCCCGCTCTCGTGGGGAAGGCAGTCTGGTGCATGTGCTCAGAGGGGTTTTGCCCACCCTGAGCCTAGTGCCTCCCTACCCCCAGGCCCGTCCTGCGGTTGCAACAAGATCTTGTCATTCCAGGTCTTGGTTTCCTTCGAGGAAGTGGCCGTGCTCCTTTCCCGAGAGGAGTGGGGCCATCTGGGCCCTGCTCAGAAGGGACTCTACAGGGATGTGATGCTGGAAACCTATGGGAACCTGGTCTCGCTGGGTGAGGCTCTTCTCAGGAGCTCAGCTCTGGGCTTCCTGCTCCACAAATGGCCCTGGGGACTGGGACTGGGGCTGGGCTCAAGGCTCAGAGGCTTCTCACCCCCTGGGCCCAGACATGGGGCATTTGTGACCCTGGGCCCAGGCAGGCCTGGTCTGGGCAGAGGAGGGGACAGGTGGTGCCAGGGACTCCCCCGAGTTCTTTGTAGGAAGTATGGAAGGAGAACATTATTCATTGAACGCCAAGTATATTCATATCCCCTCAGTTAATCTTCATGCATCTTCGAGGTTGGTGGTAGGATACATCGTTGATAGGTGAACCTGAGGCTGACAAATACCACCTTATTAAGTTCACACAAGCTGTCAGGGCAGATCTGGGATTTGCATCCATTTGGCTTCAGAGCCCTGCTTTATACCTGCCTTATACTTAGTCTGCTGTACAGCAACACCTCCTCTACCATGAGTCTTCTGCCATGATATGTTCAAGCCCCACGTCTGTCCCTTATCTGTGACCCCAGAAGAGCTGGGTTTGACTTTTCTTCAGCTGGGATAGAGGCCTACATCTGTGTCCATGCTTTGGAGACCAGGTGGCAGGCAAGGTCATGACAGCACACAGACGCTGCCCATAGGGCCATCCTGCCCTGGACCTGGATGAGTTGTCAGTCTCGCTTTCTTTCTCTGGAGCAGGACTTCAAGGTTCCAAACCTGATGTCATCTCCAAGCTGGAGCAGGGGGAAGAGCCATGGGCCCCACACTCACCAAGAATTGAGGGAAGCTGGATTTGGAGACGCAGGCATGCAGGTGAGTCTGCAGGAACACCCCCACGCTCTCGTGCCCCTGCTGGCAGGTGCCACCACTTCACCAGGCCAAATTGCGTCACCACCAGAGCTTTGCTTTCCTTCTCCATCTTCTTTCTCTTCTTTTCTCTTTTTTGCTCTTAATGGCCCCTATGCTGTGCCCCTGAATGGGGTCATGTTTACCTTACATTAGAAGATGCTCTTTCAGTTCCTGAAAAGAGCTCAAGTGTCTCCCTGGCAGCTGCCTCCCTACCCTGGCTGCCTCTCAGTCGTTTCCATGTCACCCAGTCCTCAGATCTTGCTGGCCAGCTCTGCCTTGGCTGCTGGAGACACCACTTGGAGAGTCCACCTGGAGGCTTGCCATCCTGCCCAGACTCTCACCCCTGCTGTTCACTCAGAGTTCCCAGGCTGATTCTGGGCTTCAGAGAAACACGTGACTTAGGGCTGCTTCTTGTGTAGTGAAGGATTTGGGCATGTACGTAGTAAGCGTAGCAGAGTTCCTGTGCTCTTTGCTGCATGGCAGCTAACATTGCCTGGCCTGTTGTGCATTCCTAGCACTGTGCTGGCACAGTGAACTTACACAATCCTCCAGCATCCCTGCAGAGTCGGTGCTCAGGAAAATGAGGCACAGAGAGGTTCAGTTGCTAGCCCGAGGTCGCACAGCCAGCCAGGGACAGAGGTGAGTTGGATCTCTGGTGGACTGGCTCCCTGCCACATGCCTTTTTTTTTCTTTTTAAAAACAGCTTTTTAAAGGTATAATTAGCATATAATATGCTAGGCATATTTTTTAACTCTTTTTTAAATAAATTTATCTTATTTATTTTTGGCTGCTTCGGGTCTTCGTTGCTGCGAGCAGGCTTTCTCTAGTTGCAGCAAGCAGGGGCTACTCTTCGTCGCGGTGCACGGGCTTCTCGTTGCAGTGGCTTCTCTTGTTGTGGAGCACAGGCTCTAGGTGCGTGGGCTTCAATAGTTGTGGCATGCGGGCTCAGTTGCTCCGCGGCATGGGATCTTCCTGGACCAGGGCTCGAACCTGTGTTCCCTGCCTTGGCAAGCAGATTTTTTTTTTTTTTTTTAATAAGTGGTGGTAGGAGTTTATTTATTTATTTATTTTTGCTGTGTTGGGTCTTCGTTTCTGTGCGAGGGCTTTCTCTAGTTGTGGCAAGCGGCGGCCACTCTTCATCGTGGTGTGCGGGCCTCTTACTATCACGGCGTCTCTTGTTGCAGAGCACAGGCTCCAGACGCGCAGGCTCAGTAGTTGTGGCTCACAGGCCTAGTTGCTCCATGGCATGTGGGATCCTCCCAGACCAGGGCTCGAACCTGTGTCCCCTGCATTAGCAGGCAGATTCTCAACCACTGCGCCACCAGGGAAGCCCCGGCAGGCAGATTCTTAACCGCTGCGCCACCAAGGAAGTCCCAGAGACGTTGCTTCTTGACTCATAGATCACTCTGTTCTGTGGTCTCTTTTTTTGTCACGTTCTTCACTCTGTTTCGTACCTGGTGAAATAGCACCTCTTGACAAGGATCATCTTTTTAGACTCTAGTCCCAGGATGTTGAAGACTCTTAACTCCTCAGATACTCCTGACAGAAGCCACAGGAATTCAGGACCTTTACCATCTGCAACCTGCCCCTTCAGGCTGCTCCTAGGTTTCTAGAATGAAGTATTGTTTGCTTTTTACTTTTCAGACTTTAATGGTAAAAATCAGTCCCTTTGAAGCACTGGGCGTAGTTCTGCAAAGACAACTTAGCCCAGTGTTAGATCCCACCCAGTTAATATTTTCAGCTCAGTCTCTCTGTTCTGGCTAAACAGTCTGAAAGTGCCAGCTCTAATAATAACCACTATTTACAAAAGAGAGAGTCCATTGTTCTTTTGCAGTCTCTCAAAACTGTGAGAGGCTACCCTCTCACAGTTCTCACCAGGTTGTCCTTCCACTGGTCTTTGTAGCCACATGATTCAGTGCTTTTGGCTGGGTGGTTTTGTTTTTTACAAAGTTTCAGGTACTTTTATCCATTGGGAACATGTGGTATGGACTGTTGTACACATTTGGCTTTTTTGCCTTGTGCTATACCTGCTATTTGAATGGGTAGGTTGCTTCTTTGTTTCTATTTTTCTCTATTTTCCGTGATTTACTTCTGTGAAACCAAGTTGTCCAGATCAAATCATTTTTCCCATAATGTGTTACTCAGTATACCCTTCATTCGTTATAAATCATTCACGATACATTTATTTTTCAACAAATGTTTGAATGCCTCTTATGTATAAGCCATGGAAGATGCCTTTTTTACAGAGTGTGCAGCAGTGACATCAGTGTAGGTGCTGACCGTCCAAGCCTCCATTGCTGACTTCACCATCTCCCTCCTTGCCTTCTTTTTTTTTTTTTTTGATGTGGACCATTTTTTTTTAAGTCTTTATTGAAGTTGTTACAATATTGCTTCTGTTTATGTTTTGGTTTGAGGCATGTGGGATCTGAGCTCCCTGACCAGGGATGGAACCCTCACCCCCTGCATTGGAAGGTGAAGTCCTAACCACTGGACCACCAGGGAAGTCCCCCCTCCTCACCTTCTGAGGGTGCCTCTCCCTCAGGTCACGCCTCGAGGTTCCTGCTCCATCTGTGCCTGGTTAGCCCATCTGAAATGGAGGCATTTCACCTTGGGTTTCTTCCCTCCCTCCCTCCTTCCCTGCTTCCTTCCCACACCAGCTTTCATTGCTCTGAGAGCATGCTTCTCTCTCCTCGCCTTCTCTTTTCGCTTCCCAGTAAGGTCATTTTTGGTTTTGCATTCTGAAAATCCAAATCCTCCTAGGAGATAATTGTTTCATATAAATGTTTCTATTTATGCTCTAAGTATTTCCCATAGTAAAACATGAGTAACTCTTTTTTTTTTTTTTTTTTTTAGGTTATGTCTCTAGGAAGGAAAAGAAAGAATTGACTCCAAAGCAGGAAATTTCTGAAGAAATGGAATCCCAGAGAACAAAATTAGAAGAGCATGTAAGGAATATTTCCAAGGAATCTGATTTTGAAGAGATGACTAAAACTGAGGAAAAGCTAAAGAATTGCTGGGGGAAATATGCAGTGGAGGGACTTAAGAAGGATTTCCCCCAGAAGAGTAATTTCAGGCCAGTGACAGTGACACATGTGAAAACCCCCTTGGGGGAAAGAGGTCCGAAATTCAGTGCAGCTGAGGTAAACTGCGCTGCAGACGCAAGTTCTGTCAGAAACTGCAGGCTGTCTTCAGGGAAGAGTCTCCACCAGAGTGTGTCATGTGTAGAAAACTTCCAAACGAGTAAGGACCTCACTAACCTCCAAAGTTTCTGTGTAGGAGAACAAGCCTGTCAGGCAGATGTGTTTGTGAAAATGCCCAGGCAGAGTTCAGTTTTCAGTGAGAACCGGAGGATTAACAATCTAGAAAAAGCCTTTGAAAAGTGTGCTGTGTATGGAATAGCTTTTGGTCAGAGCAGAGCTGTCATTCAGCACCGGAGAATTCACAGTGGAGAGAAGCCCTGCGGGTGTGAGGAAGGTGGCAGAGCTTCCCATGCCCGTCCCTACGCCATGCAGCACTGTAACACTTACACTAGAGAAAGATCCTGTGAGGCTGACGAATGTGAGAAAGCTCTTAGCACATGTCCGTCTTACATTCAGCATTGTAAAGTTCACACTGGGGTGAAGCCCCATGAGTGCAGTCAGTGTGGAAAAGCCTTTAGTCATAACTCTAACCTGATCCATCATCAGAGAGTGCATAGTGCAGAGAAGCCGTACGTGTGTGTGGAACGTGGAAAAGCCTTCCGGAGACAGTCACATCTCACTCAGCATAAGAGAACCCATTCTGGAGAGAAACCCCATGACTGTGCTGAGTGCGGCAAAGCCTTCAGCACACGATTGTCTCTCATTCAACATCAGAGAACTCACACAGGAGAAAAACCCTATGAGTGTAACGAATGTGGAAAATTCTTTAGCCTGAACCGAACCCTTATTGTTCATCAGAGAATCCACACTGGAGAGAAACCCTATAGGTGTAATGAATGTGGAAAATCCTTCAGTCAGCGCTCACAAGTTATCCAACATAAGAGGGTTCACACTGGAGAGAAGCCTTATATCTGCAATGAGTGTGGGAAATCCTTCAGTGCTCGCCTGTCCCTCATCCAGCATCAGAGAATTCACACTGGAGAGAAACCTTATGGGTGTAATGAGTGTGGGAAAACCTTCAGTCAAAAGCGACACCTAATTCAGCATCAGCGAATTCACACTGGAGAGAAGCCTTATATCTGCAATGAGTGTGGGAAATCCTTCAGTGCTCGCCTGTCCCTCATCCAGCATCAGCGAATTCACACTGGAGAGAAACCTTATGGGTGTAATGAGTGTGGAAAACCTTCAGTCAAAAGCGACACCTTATTCAGCATCAGCGAATTCACACTGGAGAGAAGCCCTATGGGTGTAATGAGTGTGGAAAAGCTTTCAGCCAGAGTTTTAATCTCATTCACCATCAAAGGACACACAATGGCGAGAGGCCCTAGAGTGCAACGAGTGTGACAAAGCCTTCAGTGTTCTCTCCTCCCTCGTCCAGCATCAGAGAGTGCACAACGGAGAGAAGCCCTACGAGTGTAGCGAGTGTGGGAAAACCTCTGGACACATAGCCACCCTCATTAAGCATGAGAGGACACACAATGGGGAGAAGCCCCATGAGTGCGGTGACTGGGGGAGAGCCTTCAGCCAGGGTGCACACCTCATCCGCCATCAAAGAATTCACACTGGGGAGAGCCCTTACATGTGTAGTGACTGTGGGAAGGCCTTCAACGTCCGCTCCTCCCTCATTCAGCATCTCGGGGTTCACACCGGCGACAAGCCTTATGAGTGCAGTGAGTGTGGCAAGGCCTTCAGCCAGCATTCACAGTTTATTCAGCATCCGAGGGTTTACACTGGAGAGAAACCCTACATGTGCAGTGAATGTGAGAAATCAGTCAGTGCACACTTGTCCCTTATCCAACACCAGAGAATTCACACTGGAGAGAAGCCCTATAAATGCATCGAATGTCAAAAATCCTTCCAACAAAGCTCTCACCTCATTCGACATCAGAGAATCCACAGTGGAGAGCCACCTTACATGTGTAGTAGATGTGGGAAAACTTACAACCAGAGAATATCTCCTATTAGTCATGAGAAAGTTCACAGACTCCACGGTGGAGAGCAAGCCCGTCGGCGTGACGAGTATGGGCAGCTCTTTGGCGCACAGGCAGCATTCATGCAGCACCGGAAGGTTCACAGTGGAGAGTGACTCACTCTGTCTGATACGTTCTTCACAGTTTTACAGCAGGAGAGTTCTACTGATAAGAAAGCTCACTTTATGACTTTCCTTTTGGAAATTCAGCTCTTAAGGAATTAAACTATCTCCCAATATGCTGCTCACTGAAGGCAGGCTGCTGAATTATGTGGTAAACGTTCCAAGGTAACATGCCTTCCCTCAGACCCAGAGGATGGCTCTCTGCTTGGGTGTTTTAAATGAATGCAACTTAAATATACTTTCCTAGATCATGTTTTTATAGCACCAGACCTTAGTGTACAGTTATGTGTTTCATTTGGCCCCTGTCTTTCTTTTCTTTCCTCTTCATCTATTTCAGCTTCAGGAAAAGTAACTGGGATCCTTGGACTTTTGAGTGTGATGGAACTGGGTTGGGGTTTTCTTATTTGTTTGTTTGTAGGGCCTTTTCAAAATGTTTTTGTTTTATTGTGAGGGATATGATACCTTTAACTTCAAGGGGGTTGTCCCTTTTCAGCATCCGGTGATCCACAGAGGTGAGAAGGCATATGAGTATAAGCAGAGTTTGTTAAGGAATGAGGTGAGGCTTGTGTGTAGATTCAAACTGTCAAGATCGTGCTAGGAAGTCAGGTGACTCATGTAAACTGGGGTCTCCTACAGGGTAAGTTGAAAACAAAAAACCCCATGAATTGGAGGGGTGGAATAGGCATAAAGTAGACACAGGTTGGCGTGGGACCCGGGACACAGCTTACAGATTCTGTTGGTATATTCTAGATCCACTTCTGAGGGAGAGGAGGTGAGTGGTTGGAGCTGTTGCCTTTCACTGGGCGGCCTCGCACTGAGCTGACTCTGGTGAGGAAGGCAGGTCCTCCTGCTGCCAGAGGACAGGACTCCAGGTGAGGCAGGGGCACGGCATTAAGCACCTTTTCGCGGGTAGGTTATTGTGCAGGCTGTTGTCAGCCTTGGAGCCCTGTCTGCATGCTGAAAACATGCCTTTGTCCCTCCCGGGAGCTGTATTAGTCAGTGGTGTCTCAGGGCCCATGGCCCTCCCACCTGATGCTTGAGGTGATGCTCAACATCCTGGGAGCTGATTTCCTGAGCACAGTCTTCAGAGTGGCTGCCCCTGGTTCATCACGTGTGGTTCACTCCAGTGTCCTCAGAACCCCATTCTCCAGAAGTTTCTATGGCACTTCCTTCTGTTTTTGTGGAGGAAAGATTAGCATCCCAATGGGCTGGAAAAGGGTTATAAATATGAGAGATTCAGCAGAAGGAGTCTGTGAGAGACAGTTCTAGAAACAAATCTGGCAATTGAAAGTGGCTGTTGAGAGTCTGATGAGAAGCTGGTACCATGGTGAACCCTTGAGAAGGGACTAACAAGATCTGGCACGGGCTGTAGTGGGATGGTGCTTTATGAATAAGGCAGGGTAAGAATGGAGTGAGAGAGGAGCAGTGAATTGCTTAATAGCTGGACATTCTATTCCTTTATAGTATCCTTTTCAATAATAAGTTTATTCCTATTTTCCTGCTTTATTAAAGAAACTTTCTCTTAGAAGTTAACTGACCTTTTTTCCTTATGTTGACTTGACTTATGGCTCAGGCCTTATTTTCCAGGCTCTTGTCTATATAGCAGTAGTATTGGTCTTTACTCGTTTTAGAATTTTGAGGAGCTGATTGAAAAATCTGCCTCTTAATGATACTTCTCCTAAGCACACTTCACCACAAATAGCTTTGACATTTTTTAAAACTGGAATACACTGTGATAATAATGGTTATCACGTGCTAAACAAAAATTCTGATTGAGTCAACAAACCTTTACCTTTTTACCTTAGTATGTGCGAGGCACTGTGATGAATGCTTCTCCTGGGTTTTCTCATTTAATCCTCACACCACCTCAGTGAAGTAGGTACTTTTATTAACCCTGTTTCACAATGAGACTGAGGCACAGAGAAGCTGCTCGGGGGCGGCTCTGGTACCACATGGCTCTGCCGCCCACAGCCGTGGATCCCCCACTGGGCGCCTGCCCCAGGCCCACACCCGCTGCACCCCCGGCACCCCAGGCAGGGAGCTTGCAGTCCTGAGGCTGACCCATCTGACTAATTCTGGCCCATTGAAGTTGTATGTTTCACGTAGTGTGGTCTGGTGGGTCTTCTAGATGTGTTATCAGTGAAGGGGAATGGGAAGATGGTCCAGAGTCGGGAGCCTCTGGCTTGTGACTTCACTAATCATTGCCTGATCGCCGTGTTCCAAAAAGAGAGGGCATGTCTGTCTTTTCCTGAGGTGACTGGACACCTTAATCTCCTGAGCTGTGTCAGAAGCTCCTCCCAGGGCTCTCCTGGCTTCAGTCTGAGATAGGGCCTTGGAGCTTTTTATCCAGTTACAACTTCTGCTTGTAGAGAAAGAACTTCTGGGAAGGAAGAAAAAGAAATTCCCTGTTCTTGCTCCAAGGATCTCCTTGGCATCCTTTCAAGAGACAAAAGGACTCGGAAGCTGTGGCAGTGTCTTCCTCGAGGCCATATAATTAGAATGCTAAATCGGGAGGAAATATGTGGGGTTTTTTTCTTTATACATTCATCTTTACATACGGTGGACAGTTTACTTAATTGAGAACCTCAACTTTTATTCTAATTCTCTGTTTTAGGTTGTGTGGCTAAAACGTCTTTATGAGTAATTCCTGCAGTGAGTTTGGATTATGTTTTAGTTTTCAGTTAAATGTTTTACTCAAATTGTACTGAATTTTATTTACATGGCTAATGTTGTCTGTCTCAGTCATAAATATCCCTGTTAGCCAGTTTTACCTAGCTGGGTGATGGCATTAGTATTGGTTGCAGCCAGACTGTCTCCTGACGGTTCGAAGCCTCTCTGCGCTGCGTGGTGAGGAGCACAGGGCGCCCATCCACCTGGTGCCGCCTGACGTCTAAACCCAGTCAATTGCCTGCGGTTGAGAAGGGCATTTTGGTTTCCCCAGCTGATGCGAAGAAGCTGTTTCTAAAGGAGTTTTGTGACAGTGCCAGCAGATGTACAACCTTCCAAAATCCCCCCTGTGGCCCGGGCTTTCGTCACCTGAAAGGTACTAGAAACAGGGAGATGGACAGTGGCCAGGACAGTTTTGACACGCAGGACGTTGAGCTCTGGTCAGCAGACATCGTACCATCTGTCTAGTACTCATCCCGAAGACGCCCCTATTCCTGCTGCTCTATTTGGTCGGGCTCGATACCCTCACACGGGGAAGAATAAGGATATTTTCAGGTCCCCCTGGAGCCGCTGTTCTGGTGAGGTGACAGGTGTTCTCTCTCACCTACCTGCTGCACAGCAGGTGGGTGAAGTCTCCTGCCTTAGATCTCCATGTATTGGTTGTTCTTGCCACAGGCTGTGTGGGATTATGACTGGAAGGAACTCAGGGCAGTTAATACTTGGAGGAAGACATTGTTTACTACTCATTGAACTAGGAGAGTTGGTTGCAGTTTGGATGGTCTGCTCCCCATGAAATACTTTTATAGCCTAACTGGACTCGGGGGCCAGACATTGGCAGGAGCTGGGGTTGGTGTGGGGGTGTTGAGAAGGGCCCCTACCTTCAAGCTTGTGCGGCAGGAGCTGCCCAAGGACTCAGCCTTCCTGGCAGGCAGCCGTCACCATGAGGGTGTGGGTCATGGGGCCCAGCCAGGACCTGCTCCCTGTGTGGGTAGGAGTGTCATGTTTGTAAATCCAGAGTTGTTTTGTTAGTTCTGGTGTCTGCCTATTGCCAGAACATGGGATTATTAGGTAAAATTCCCAGAGACTTCGGGCGGCTTTGCTGTCAGGAGAAAGGACGCCCCAGACAGTGGGGACAGGTGCTGAGGGGTCACAGGAGCCCCTCACTTTTCCTGTGTCTGCCTGTCTTACGGTATTTCCTCTGATGCCTTGGTGTGGTGGACTCCTGAGGATGACCCATGTCCTTGATCTCCACCACTAGCTCTTGAACCACAACTGAAGGTGTGAATCATAAGGGGACCAAGATCTGCTCTTTCTGCTGTAAAAGATGGTCTGCCCTGAAGTGCCTGTTAATGTGTTGTGTGTTCCCCTGCCAATCCTACTGGTTTATCATGTGTAGTTGACATTTCTTCTTTCCCCACCAATTCTAGGTTTTACTTGAGTTTCATGAGTTTATTCACAAGCGTTGAAAGGTAGCGGGTGGATTCCATTACTGCTTATGTTCATGCAAGAGTGGGTGGCAAGTGACCCAAGCTGCTGCCTTGAGTCTGAGGACCTGAGTTTCCAGGCAGCGGGACTGCACTGGGATTTTTTCACTTTAACGCTGCATACGTGCAGCATATTCTGTGTATCTGAAGATGGGACCAGAAGAAAACTGCAGGATGGAAGTTGGAGGGGTTAGTTGTGGGCACTAGGGCTCCTAGTTTTAAGTAACAGACACCTGCTTAAGACAACCTGAGCAAAGAAGGGAGCACCATCTGTCAGGATCCAGGGAGATCTTATGGGACCCCAGGTAAGGAAACAGCTGGAGTCAGGAACTGGAAAGGTTTCTGGACTTCCCACCCCTGGATTGTGTCCTGGTTTCCCTGCAGACCTGCCTTCTCAGTTTAATAGTGCACTGGGCTGAAAAAATGGCTGCCACCACAGTTACTGGGTTCACATCTGCTTCTTCCAAGAGACCTGCCAGAATAAGGCTGGGAACTTAGTATTTTAATTCATATTCTAAGGAGAGGATGCTGTCCATTCTCTGGTCTGGTGTCCATTCATGTACCCATAAACCTGTGGGACTCCAATGAATGTGGCCATGGGTGCAGAGTTTGGGGAATGGACTCTGGCCCACCTGGGTTGGATGTCAACACCTGTCCAGTTGGCTGTGTCCAGAGGGGCAGGATGGCTGCTGGGGCTACTGTATTTGTTGAGTGGACAAGAGCAGATCCTTGAATAGGGCGTGGGGGCATTAGAAGGCCATGTAGGTAGTGATCTAGGAAAGGGATAGCTGGAGGACAGGAGGGCCTTGTGAATGGGAAAGGGGCTGGAAAGGAACCTACTGCTCTTAGCAGAACTTACGAGCCCCCAACCAGCACCAGGCTCTATGGGAGAAATAGGCACCAGAATTGGCCTGGGTGAGTCCTGCCCCGACCTTAGCAACCTGCTCTGGGGACTCAGTCCTAGCAGCATCGGCTTTGGGCTTGGCCACGTCTCCAGGTGTTGGAGCATCATGCCAGGTGTGGCCTGGTCTGGACAGAGGGTTAGAGTGAGCGCAGGGGGTGGGGGGAGGGGGGGAGGTCTGGGATGGTGCACAAATACGCTGACACAAGGGCACCTGGACTGAGGTTCCAAGTCCCTAAAATGTGGGCTTGGGGTGGGGGGCGTCTCAGTTGCTCCTGAGTCTGGGAGCTCTACAGAAGAGCTAGGGTTCAGCAGTTGTGTTCCAGGCCTGACTCCTGGAGACGTTCCTTCAGTGGGCAGAAGTGCTGGCAGATGCCCTGTCCCTAGCATGGGGGCTGCACCACGTGGTCTAGCATCCACCCCTGCGTCCAGCCTCCAGGATTTCCTGCCTCCGCCACCAGCCTCTGCTACAAAACCTGCTAAAGCTTCTCCACTGCTCGAGGTATTCCCACGACCGACCTGTATGAAAAGATGGGCAAAGTTCATTAGTAATCGCGGGCCTGCAAAATGATATCACTATGAGGTGCCGTATTACACTCACCAGATTAGCAAAAATTAAAAGTTTGATGACGGCAAGTGTTGCCAAAAACGTAGAGCAACAGCTATTCTCACACACTGTTGATAGGAGTGAAGTTGGAACAACACACTGGAAAGTGCTCCGGCACTGTTAACAAAGATGCAGATAGCCCACAACCCAATTCCACTCCTACACATACACACAGCAGAGACTTGCGTGAAAACCAGATGTGTCCCAAAATGCTCATAGCAGCCGTGTTTGTAATAGCAATACCTGATAACAATCTAATGTAGGTGGAGAGAAGACAAAAGGTTTTATTCATACATACAATGGAAAACTTTATCAGAGTGAATTACCCTCAGCTACCCGCCTCAACATTCTTGAGCTGTCACCTTGCAGTGGAATGTGGGTTTTCCTAAATACACACCAATTTTGATTGCTTCTAGCAGCTGAACCCCAGCGTACCCAGGGGATGAGTGCGGTTTGACCTGAGAGGGAATGCCTCATAGCAAAGGATGGCAAGACTTTGTCAGTTTACTATCAACAGAAACCTGGGTAATGTAAATGGGAATAGCTTCTAGGGCTGTTAGACTAGAGGAGAGAATGTACTGAATTTGTTACATGGCAGATGGCTAATTCAGGGAGCTATCTCAGCAGTGACTGGCTGACGGAAGTCTGTATGCGGCGTGGCCTGCATTGATGAGGCTGGTATGTCAGATCTGCCTGAACTCACAGTGCAGGACAGTCAGAGGCTCGGGCGATGGGAATGCTGGAGTGGCTGCTGTGGGACCTGCCCACTCACCCCTGCCTGTGTCCTCCAGGAGAGCCTAGGCTTTGAGAAATGTGTTGGTGAGGGGGGTGCCACCATCCATGAAAGACTACAGTGGCTATTTTCTGTAGGCTGGGAATGATGGTAAGAGGGGCTGTCATGAAAATGGTTTCCATGCTCAGTGGGGGTGGTCAAATAGCAGACAGTAGCATGTAACCCTTTCGAAGACAGGGCAGTCATGTCACTGTAACAGGCCCAGGGCCAGAGAAGTAATAGAATTGTTTGACCACATGTTTTGGCCCTGGATAATGGTGATGATGGCTGAAATAAGTAGGCAGACTACTAAAGGTTATATCAATATTAGTGAAAAAAACATTAAATCTGGTGAAAAGACACCTGAACCTCATGAAAAAAGAAGAGTCAAGCTTTCCCTTGGGGAAAGACCCTGATACTCTCCCCAAAATTTATACTATGTTTTATTCTCTCCCCCAAAGGGAATATGGCTATTTGATGGGGTAACTACATTAGAGGACAGGAAATACCCACACTTTTCAAGGATGTGAAAGTAAAAATTAGCTCGGACTCAGAAAGAAAAAGTCTGGTAAACTGTTCATCAGGCTAGAATAACAGACACAGATAAAAAAAAAACCAGCTTCAGAGTTAATAGGAAACAATATTTCTCCCAAAGAGATGTGCAGCTACAAAATGTAACATTCTACCTCTGCTTTCTTGCTCGTGGAGAAACTTTATTCTATAACATCGGAAAGTGTTGGAAACGACATCAAGAATGAAACACCCCACTCGGTGGATCTAAGTCACTGATGCAGAGGAGCAGCCTTGCTTTGCAGCTGGAATCAGATGAGTTTTGGACACCACGTTCCACATCTAAATTTTGTGGTTTCCCAGGAAACAGGAGCTTAGGTCCATCTCACAGTCCAGACCTGAGGATGACCCACGATGACTCAGCCCTGCCTTGCCTCCCCATCAAGACACTGCTCCGCTTAGATTTCACCTAAACTCCACCCCTCCCCAAGTCCTGTAACAACTCTGTGTTCCTTTCTTTGGTGAGACACTTGCCGTTCATGTGTTTGTCGCCCTCACTGTAATGGATCTATAACCCTGACTTTGTCAGAGTATAAGTGGTCTGAGGTTGATTGGGCTATGGCAGGGGTTACTGGACTCTGGCTCTGAATTGATGTTAATTCAAAATCTTGTTCAGCAGCCAGTGTAGGAGCTTAGGGAGTCAACGGGCAAATGAAGTTTTAGCTCAGGACCATCTCATGGTGGGATTGGAGGGACCCAAAAATCACCCCATGGTATTTACCCAGATCAAGAATACATAGGAGGGGTACACCCACTGACCATGTCAGAATCCTCAAGTGAGTTCTCTGGCTCACGGAGCGAGGGCTGTTGTGACAGGAATATTTGGATTCGACAGATCAGGAGGTGGGTCCAGATCCCCCCTTGCATACTGGATTACTCTGAGCAAACTCAACTCTCAGACTGTGCTTGTGGGCAAAATGGGGATAAAAATACCAATCTCTGAAGGAGTATTGGGGGATTAGGTAGCACCAAGTTTACAGAGTAACCAGTGTGCTGCTCAGAGCACAGCAGGGGCACAGCAAAGCCAGCTCTCCCTGCCACCCTTGTCAGAGCAGCAAGAACGGTAGAAAGAGCATATCGCCTTTGGAGAGGGACAGCCTGGGTAATAATCCTGCCTCTACCTCACGGGCCTGTTTTCTCATTTGTAAAAAAGAAGAGGGGATGGGGGTGGGGGGCAACTCGTATTATAGAGAGATTTATGTGTGAGAACCCATGGAACATTGTGGCATCATTTTTCCCCAAAGAGCACTCTCTTACCTTAACAGAGAACTAGTATCGTTGATTCATGGGTTCATGTAATCACAAACATATAATTTTTGTGAGTATGGTTCTAGATGCTGGGGACAGAGCCATGAATGAAACAAAATCCCTGCCCTCACAGAGCATACATTCTAGCATGGGAGAAAGATGGTGAGCAGATAAACGGATGGTGGTGAATGCTCCAACATTCTGTTTTTCTATGAAGAAAAATAGAGGGGGGAAGGGAGTAGAATAGCTGGGCATGGAACAGAAGAAGTAAGGTATCCTTTCCATCTACTACGGCCGAAGGAACACCTCAGGAAGCTCTCATCTTAGAAAAATACAGCAAGTAGCTGCAGGGCCTGGGTCCCCAAGCCCTGCAGGCTGGGTGCCCTGGGATGGGCACAGTTGTTTTCCCTTCAACACTGGGGGGCCTGCTTGAGGGTGGGGACTGGTCTTTATTTGCTTCCATATCCTAAGCATTTCATGTAGACCAGTGGTCACTGCGTGTTTCAAACACTGGCCAACCATGGAGAAATCTCAAGTCACTCGTTCCCCACCTCTTACTTCCAACTCCACACCCTTGGGAAGAAGTTAGGGGATCAGATTTCCGTGTTGGGGATCACAGGCTTTGATCTAGTGCACCCAGGCTCCAAGGACTGACAGCTCCCCTAGGTCCCAGCAGCTAAGGGAGAACAGGGCAGTGGGAGGGAGCGCAGGCTGCCCAGAACCCACCTCTATCAGATCCTCCCTGAGGCAGCTGACCTGCTGTTCTTCCGCATGGCATTTATTGTGAGAAAAACTAGAGAACCAGGCTATGGCAGCCCTGAGACCCAGGAAGCAACAGAGAATCAGCGTGGAAGCCGGGAGCCTCACGGAGCTTCCGTTCAACCCACGCGTTCATTCTCACACCTCCAGGTGCTTGGCCCGTAAAGCCCTGGGGGAGGTGGGAGAGGGGCCGGAGCCAGGCTGTCTCAGGTGTGCCCACGTGTGGGCGGCAAGTGCAGACGGTCTTCTGTGACATCCCGAACCAAAAGAGCCAGGGCCAGTCTAGCAGTGAGGCTGGGTAAGGTCAGCAGGAAGGGCGTGGAGGGCAGTGAGCTGAGGGGAGTCCGCACGAGGGCATGAAGCACGGGCCCCAAGGTCTGAGAGAGACAGTGCATGCACCTGCAGTGAGGCTTTGGGGCGAGCACAGGAGGGCTGCTGGGGAGCCGGAGTCTAGTCCTCAAAATGTGGGGCTGCTTGAAGAGAGCATGGTGTTGGCCACTGGGAACACTTGAGGCCCCAGGTGTAGAATGGGGTGCCCTGGAGAGGAGCGGTGGAGCTGCTGCTGGCACAGTGAGGGAGCCAACTCTGCAGTGTTAAAGCAGTGAGGGGCCTCCGCAGGATGGAGCCATGGGGAGCGAGCAGTGACCCCCCAGGGTCGCATCAAGAAGGCTCCAGAGGGTTTCCCTGGTGGTGCAGTGGTTGAGAGTCCGCCTGCCGATGCAGGGGACGCGGGTTCGTGCCCCGGTCCGGGAAGATCCCACGTGCCACGGAGCGGCTGGGCCCGTGAGCCATGGCCGCTGAGCCTGCGCGTCCGGAGCCTGTGCTCCGCGATGGGAGAGGCCACAGCAGTGAGAGGCCCGCGTACCGCAAAAAAAAAAAAAAAAAAAAGAAAGAAAAAAGAGAGAAGGCTCCAGAGAACACCCGCAAGGCATCAGTTGGCCACTATTTGGCCTGTTAAAACCATGGTGATGGGCTCTCCCTTTGAAACCGAGAAGGTGGCCCTGATGATACCTGAATCGCCTTTATGACCATTCTTCCCATGTCTTGCAGAAAAGTGCACGTCATAGCCAAATAGCTCTATGGTTCAGTCCTGCGGGATCTCAGAAGTGTTTCTGCTCATATAATCCCATAATCTCTTTACTGAGTAATAACCTAGCCACACCCGTGGTGTCCTCTTCCAAACGTACTTTCTAATTTTTTGCAATATGGACAGGCTGAGAATTTTCCAAATCTTTACATTCTAGTTCCTTTTTGCTTAACAATGCCTCTTCAATTCACTTCACTCCTCTCACATTTTACTCTAAGAGTCACTCCTTCAACACTTTGCTTATAAATCATCTCAGCTAGGGACTTCCCTGGTGGTCCAGTGGTTAAGACTCCATACTCCCAAAGCAGGGGGCCCAGGTTTGATCCCTGGTCAGGAAACTAGATCCCACATGCCACATCTAAGAGCCCACATGCCGCTACTAAAGATCCCGTGTGCCGCAACTAAGACCCAGTGCAGCCAAATAAATATTAAAAAAAAATCTCCTCAGCTAAAAATCCAGTTTTATTGCTCAAGTTCTACTTTCCACAAACACCATTCAGCCAACTTCTTTGCCGCTTTATAACCACGGTCACCTTTCTTCAAATTTCCCATAACATGTTCCTCTTTTCCATTTGAGGCCTCACCAGAATGGCCTCTATGGTCCATATTTCTACCGACAGTCTATACGTGATTACTTATGTTTTCTCCAAGAAGACGGTGCCTCCCTCTACAGCCCTCCTCTTTCCTTCTGTGTTCTCCCCAGGGCTGCCCTTCACATCCACACTCCTTGCTTGCACCCCAGGACTCCCAGCCTTGACCCACCACCCAGTTCCAAGGCACCTTCCACATTTTTAGACATTTGTTACTCAGCACTCCTCGGCACAAAAATCTCTATGAGTCAGCTTGGGCTATCGTATCATGACACTGTTGACTAGTTGGCTTGAAAAATAGGAATTTTTGACTGGGAAGTCCAAGATCAAGGTGGTAGGCAATTCAGTTCCCTGGCGAGGGCTCTTTTCCTGGTTTGCAATCTGACACCTTCTTACTGTCTTCACATGGGGCGGGGGTGGGGGGAAGCAGGCCAGAGAGCACCCTGGAGCTCAAAGGCTCTGGTCTCTTCCTCTTCGTATAAGGACACTAGTCCCGTCAATGGCCCCGCCCACATGACCTCATCTAACCCTAATTACCTCCCAGAGGTCCATCCTCCAGATACCATCACTCTGGGAAGTTAGGCTTCAACATATGAATGGAGGGAGGACACAAACATTCAGTCCATAACAACTAGTTTTGATTTCTTCTTCATTTTTTGCTTTTATCTAGTTTTATGTTTTGGTTTTGTTTTTTAGCAATCAACCATTTAACAGAAATTTTCAGGCTTCACTATAGAGTTTGTCTTGTGAAAAGCAATTTTGGATAGTTTTTCTGGCCCATTCTTATTTTCAGTTTTTTCCCCCTTTCTTTTCCTCCTAAATTTATTAAATAACTTCTTCTCAATACATTTCTTAGTGGTCTATTACGTATTACAGTAAAAACGCCACCATCTCATGAATTCGTTTAGAATTAAATGATTTTATTGCAAGGTTGATGAAAAACACTACTTTTCAGCCAATCTGAACTGTCACAGAAAAACAAAGGTAGATGTGCTGACACTGAGAGGGACAGCCAGTGCTCCTGAGGTGGTGACTTTCTAACCACCAACCCCACCCCTGACCAGAACCTGAGGCCCACTGGAGAAGGGGTTTGGGCAGAGACCTGGTCAAAGGCTCTATTATCAACCATATTCTATTCAAATGTGCTTTTCACTGGGCACATTATGGTGGGTTTTTGTCTTGGACATCTATCGGTTTTTTACTCCTTAGTTTTCTGATGTTGCTGCCTGGTTTTGTGTTGACTGTGTTATTTTCCCCTGTGGTGGACATGCAGAGCCTGCTCGTTCTTCCTGACTGTCTTTGCATTCTCCCTTGTCCTTTTCAGACATGAAATTTTACCTGACACTTGCCCATCCAAGCAAAGGTGATGTTTCCAAGTTGCAATGCTGTGAGATGTGGCATGTGGGTCAAAGGCAGAAGGGGTACATGCGTCTTCAAGGTGTCACCTTGTCCTGTTCCCACTGGCTGAAATGGTGACTGAGCTCTGGGCAGGGTGGAGCCCTCAGGTAGAAGGGGCCTGTGCCCCTCTACCTTCAAGAGGACAGCCACCACAGCCATGTGGTCTATCACAGGAGACAGAAACAGCCCTCTGCCTCACTGAAGCCAATGTTAGTTTTGAGCCTCTTTACATAAGCTGAGCTTTATTCTAACTAATCCAGTACTTGATACCTGGCAGTAGGTAGGTGCTGAAACAGAACCTACTACATGTGCAGTTGGCTTAATGATCAGGCAGTGAGGGCAGAGGTGTTACAGGTGGAAAGCTGGTGACCCTTGCTATGCATGGAAAAGTATTTGGTATGAATGACCCTTGCTTATGATGTATTAGGAGTAGACAACGTGTGACTGAAACTATAACCCTAGAGAAATTGGTTCAGAATTGTTTGGAATGTTGGCAAGGGTTGGTTACTTCTTGCCACTTTCAACAGAGCCCTCCTAGAGAGACTCGGGCTGTGGGAAGGCAGATGGAGGCACAGGTGGAGGAGAGCAGAGATGGACAAGGGGATTTTCCCTCTGCCTATGGCCTGTGATTTGTGCTGACCAAGTCTGGTAAGCAGGCCTGGCATTGCAGGTGGCCTCAAGGTACCTTGAGCTGGAGAGAGAGAGGAGGAGGGCAAGCATATAGAGGGCAATAAATAAAAGACAAGGGACCTCGAGCTTTAACCCGTGACTAGATGGGGCCTTTGCATGTGGAACTAAATGGAAGTATGCAGACATGAAGCTGACCCAGGCTTCCAACTGTCAGTGAGGAGGCCCCTCCCTGTAAATCTGGACAGTCCCAGCCAGGGCAGCCTATCACCTCCCTCCTCAGGTGAGCAAGAGGATGGGTCATGGACAAGGAAGGCCCCCGGAGGCCCAAGTCAGACCTGATGAGGCCCAGGGCCCATAGAGCTCCTCCTGGAGCTGAGTCTGGGTGCTGGGTGCTGTCCTGGAGCTCCTCCCTGCCAGGGAGAGGGGTTCCAGCACTCATGTGGAGTTGCCCACAGGAGACTCTGCACACCCTGCACAGAGATGAGGGCTAAAGTCACTTACACGTGTGAAATCATTGCATTTAAAATATCTACCAGGGACTTCCCTGGTGGTGCAGTGGTTAAGAATACACCTGCCAATGCAGGGGACATGGGTTCGAGCCCTTGTCTGGGAAGATCCCACATGCCGCGGAGCAACTAAGCCCGTGCGCCACAACTACTGAGCCTGTGCTTTAGAGCCCGTGAGCCTCAACTACTCAGGCCATGTGCCAAAACTACTGAAGCCTGCGTGCCTAGAGCCCTTGTTCCACAAGAGAAGCCACTGCAATGAGAAGCCCAAGCACCACAGCGAAGAGTAGCCCCCGCCACTTGCCGCAACTAGAGAAAGCCCACGCGCAGCAACGAAGACCCAATGCAGACAAAAATAAATAAATAAAATAAATAAATTTATATATATATATATATATATATATATATATATATATATATATATATACACACACACACACAGGGACTTCCCTGGCAGTCCAGTGGTTAAGACTCCACGATTCCAAAGCAGGGGGCACAGGGTCGATCCCTGATTGGGGAATAAGATCCCACATGCCGCAGCATGGCCAAAAGATTTTTTCTAATAAATAAATAAATATTAAAAAATAAAATATCTACACAGTGTGCACAACAACCCCACATCAGACTTTTCCTTGGACCCAGCCAGCATAGTTTGGACACTGCTGTCTTTCCCATCCTCTTTCTCCACACTGCAACTTAGGTGTCAGGGGGCAGGCAACTTGCCCTTTAGTTATATGACCTGGTGGAGAGGCTGCACCTTGTCCAGAGGGACTCACCTGAGCTGCATCAGGGACTGGACAGGACTTGGGTTGTTCTCTTGGCAAGGGCTGCACACTGCTACAGCAGGTGACCACGTGGGAAGGCTGGGAGAAGCAGCTCCTTATCCCTATTGTCTGTTCTCCTCTTCCACTCCGAGTCAGCAAGCAGAAAATCCTCAGCCAAGGAACCCCGGTCCCTGATCACTGCATAGGGGAACCTGCCATACAAACTTGTGACTTTACTTGAGAGAAAAATATTTGAACCGCAAGTGCCAACCCCGGCATCACCTAGGCTCCTAGCTCTTCCAGCCCAACAGTGTGAAGCAGTATCTCACTGTCGTTTAATTTGCATTTCTCTGATGGCTAATCAGCAGAGCATCCTTTCCATCCCAGGGTCTCAGAAATATTTCCTGTGTATTTTTCTGCTAACCTCATTTCTTTACTGTCCATTTTTAGGTCTTTAGTTCATTTAGGAGACTACCGCTGTTTGTGTTGTTAGGTAGGGGTCTGGTTTTGGTTTTCTCCATTGCGTGAGGTCATTTTCTCAACACCTTCTGCTAAACAACCCATCCTTTTGCCATTTATGGTGGCGCCACTTTTACCATCTATTAAATTCCATCTGTACAAAGTCTGACCCTGAGCTCTTTGTTGTGTCTTGAGTGCTCTTTGTTAATTCCCCAGTATTTCATAGTTTTTGTTGCTATTGTGGAAGATATTTCATTTTTTAAAATATTTGTTTATTTAGCTGCACCGGGTCTTAGTTGCGGCACTCGGGACCTTTTTTTAGTTGCGGCATGCGGGATCTAGTTCCTTGACCAGGGGTCGAAACCGGGCCCCCTGCATTGGGAGCACGGAGTCTTAACCACTGGACCGCCAGGGAAGTCCCAAGACATTTCATTTTTGTTACGTTATCTGATTGGTTATTGCTGGTTCGGAGAAACGCTCCTTTTTCTAACTTCTTAAGGATAAATGCTTTTGTCTTCTTTAATAAAGAAAAAGTATTTAAGGCGATATAGTCATATATATTTTTCTCTGAAAATATTCAATGGATATTTGTATTTTACACTTTACACTGGGTTCTGTAGGTGTGAGAATGAAGTGTTTTGCTTTTCATTGCTTTATAAATAGTCTGTAATTTTCCAGCTAGTATCATTTTTGATTCAAAGGTTATGTAGATAGCGTTTCGTAAACTCCAATAGTTAAAGAGTTTGGGGAGTCAACTTTTTATTATGTATTTCTATTCTAATTTTGGTAGTTTAAAATGCATACTTTAAAATATTTGTATTCTTTATGTCTAACTGTATAATCAATTTTTGTAAATGTTCCACGGGCAGTCCCACGAAATGTACATTATCTACTTAAGGAATTTGAGTTTTTCCATCTATCTGTCAAATCATTTACTGATTGAGGGATTCAGTTTCTTCCACGTGCATCATCATGTTTTTATCAAGCAAAACCTGTTCCGATTCTAGGTACCTGTGTATCTAAGTCCCTAGTTCTCCCTGCATTTATAATCGCTTTTCTTTTTTTAGGTAGTTGCCACCCTGGTTAGTTGCACGAACCGACTCTGATCGCGGGGCTCCCGGCGGCTCCTGGCGGCTCCTGGCACCTCGCGGGGGTCAAGTATGGAGCCACCGAATCGCTCGTCCTCCCGCGGTCTAGAGCGGCCACACTGGGCTGGGTTGGGCGGGTCCGAGAGCCGGAAGTCGAAGCGGGACTTCCGAGGTCCGCCTAAGGGCCGAGCGGCCTGGGTCTCGCGGCCTTGTGCTCTTCCCGGAGAGGATCCCGGAGTTGGCGATTGCCGCGGTGGCGTTTCGGCGTTGCTGACCGCGCTCCCTCGTGACTCCGATGCCGCCGCGGTGGGTGCCGGCCCCGGGAGGCCTAGGCTCGATGAGCGGGGGTGCCGTAAAGGGGCGTGGGCGGGTCACAGCCATCGAGGGCCCCTCCCGGGAGGGCGTGCGAGGGGCGCCCTGCAGAGGGTGCGCGGCGGGGCCGAGCAACCCCTGACCTGGAGCCGGGCTGCGGGACCGCGTGGCGAGGCTGCTACAGTGCGACGGGCAAGTGTGCGCGAATAGTGTCCTGACGCGCGGGGTTGGGGCGGAGGAAGGGCCTCAGGAATTGCTGCGGACGTCGGAACTGTACGGAGCCGGGTGAGAAATGAATGGGGTTGTCGCTTGGCGCCAGGTGTCCTTCCTGGAGGCCCAGTCGGTGGTGGATTCGCCCTCCAGGTGGAGAAGGGGCCCTGGGGATGGGGAGGAATTTATTCTCCCCCAGGGGAGTGTGACTGAGGCTGGGTCATGCCCATCCCGTGGATGCCTGCTATGGACAAGTGGCTGCTGGTCTTCATAGTTGTATCTTTGCTTAGCATCAGGTTGAGCCCTTAGCCAGGAGAATCAGCTTCCAAGCTCACTGGTAGAATCCAATTCCCGAGGTTGCTTTTTCCTTGCTGACTGTTCTTAGCTCTTGGAGGCCCCACTCTTTGCATATGACCCGTGCATCTGAGTCAACAACGGCTCATGTGATTAGATTGGGTCCACCAGGATAATCCAGGCCCGTAAACTTAATTTCCTCTGCAAAATCTCTTTCGCTGTGTAGTGTAGGTTCTAGGGATAGGATGTGGACATGGGTGAGGAGGAGCCATCTGCTGCCACTGATTCAGTCTGTGTCCTCCTGGGCAAGATCCCACAAATACTGAAGTGAGAAAAACAAAATGTAAAATGAGCTTAGTTTTCGGGGCTTCCCTGGTGGCGCAGTGGTTAAGGATCCGCCTGCCAGTGCAGGGGACACAGGTTCGAGCCCTGGTCCGGGAAGATCCCACATGCCGCAGAGCAACGAAGCCCGTGTGCCACAACTACTGAGCCTGCGCTCTAGAGCCCGCGAGCCACAACTGCTGAAGCCCGGGCACCTAGAGCCCACGCTCCGCAACAAGAGAAGCCACCACAATGAGAAGTCCCCACACCACAACAAAGAGTTGCCTCTGCTCATTGCAATGAGAGAAAGGGCGTGTGCAGCAACAAAGATCCAACTCAGCCCTAAATAAATAAATAAATAAAATTTTTAAATGAGCTTATATTATAATAAAAAGGCAAAGAAAAAATACACGTATTTGTTTGTGTAAGCTTAGAGTAATCAGGAAGGACACGTTGGAAACTGGGAAGGGGTAGTGTGCCTGGCTGGGAGATGTTTCATCTGAAGTCCTCTTTAACCTTTTGAATTTTGAGCCATATGACTGTGCCCCTATTCAGAAACAGTGATGATAACTTCAAGATTTTAAAATAAAATGAACTGAATAAATGTTACAAATGATTGACTCTCCCCTTGGAAGAAAGTGAAGGTTCGCCCCTTGGAAGCAGCATCTTCTCTGTCTGCTGCTCCATGGATGAGTGCCTTGAGTCAGTGCTTTCCCTGTGTTGGATCTTATGCACCATCCCTCTGAGTGCCCGCACCAGGTGAATCTTCCTACGATGTTTCATTAGTTCTGTCTCCCAACGTAGAAATGTAGCTGGCGCCTCACTTTCATCAGGCAGTCGAGACCTCTTATAGCCTGTCCCCCAGCAACTGTCTCTGAGCTCTGTTCACACGTCTGCCCCATCTCACCCTTGCCTTCTTCTACCTTTCCAGCCAGGCATGGCCTAAACCCTCTCTTCTCTGGGCCTGGTTAAACGCCCGCCTGCCCCAGGCTCCACCCATTCTCTGCTACCTGTGCCCAGAGCACTTGCCCATCTCACTGATGCATTTGCTATTACCTGTCTCCCCACTGAAACCCATGAGGGTGATGGTCACATTGTCCCTGGAATAGACGCTGGCATATAGTGGGTGTTTTGGAAACACGGAAAGCATGTGTCCCAAGAGGAGAAAGTCAGTCCGAGGGTTGGCAGGCAGTGTCTACAACGGGCTTCCGCCTCGTCTTCTCCACCCCTGAAGGGCAGACGGGTCACTGGCACCTGCTAACGGTACAATATGAATAAGGGGCCGAGGCATGTTGCCCCACTCCCAGATGGGCTGCTGGGCAGGGCATGGTGCATTTGCTCAGAGACAGGGCAGTGGGAGGGGTGGAGGAAGTCAGTAACTTGGTCCATGTGGGGGACCCATCATGTGTCTGGGTGGGACTGTCCTGTCCCTTGCTCAGAGAGACCACTTAAACCTGGAGATGAGCCCAGGTTTGAGAGTCTTCACAGGATAAATGATGTTGATGCCTCAGGACTGGCCAGATTAACCAAGGAAGTTGGTATAGATACAGAAGTGAACCCTGGAGTGCCAACGTGAAGAGGGAGATAAGGAGGAGTCTGGGATGGAGCCACTGGTGCAGTAGGGGGACAGCCCAGGAGGTTGGGGACGGGGACACAACTCAGGGCTGACCAGTACGGTGGCATGGTGATGACTTGGTGCATGTCTGCAGCTCAGGCTACCCCTGGCAGCCCAACCTTTGGAGTTGCTGCTCCCCCGTGAGTAGGTCTGGTGGTCCACCTTCAGGACCTTGTGTCAGGAACAAGCCCACCACAGCAGGCGCAGGCTCCATGGGAGCTGCTTTCCTCTTACCAGGGAAAGCTTGGGCCCTTCCAGGTGGTGCCAACAAGGCACTGTGTGCTCACCTTGCTCTGTGGTCAGCATCTCGCCATTTCCCACCCGTGGCCCTGGCTTGTGAGCTGCGTCCTCGTGGCTGGCTGACCCTTCCCTTGGTTCCAAGATCAGGGAATGTGGCACCAATCACCAGGCCTTCTGGAAGTCTCAGGCTGCAGGGGTGAAGGACGTGACCCCTGCCTGGTGGGCGGGTGAGTCCCGGGAGCGAGCCCCTCTGCACGCTCACCTGTGTCCTTGCTGGTCTCCAGGTCCCAGCCATGCCCAGCCTCAGAGTACGCCCTGAAGAGGCAGAAATGGAGCCCTCAGTCCCTGGACCATCTCCTTGGACCCCCAGAACACAGGCCTGTGTGAGTGATGCTCCCGCTGTGACCCACCCTGGATCTGCACTTCATGGTTCCCTCTGCTGTGGTGACGCTGAGCCAGAAGCCACCCCCCCTCACCATCAGCAGCCAGGTACTGGGTGTGAGTTCCCCACTGATGCCCTTGTTCTGAGGAGACTTTGTTTACATCACCCTGCACTTACCTCAGGAGGTGTGTGTGTCACCAGTAGGGGCAGAGTGACTTGTGGACTTGAGGGGCCAAGGCTGGAGGTCAAGGGGCCAAGAGAGGAAATTGGCCTGGCACCTGGCTGCCCTGGTGCCCTGAGTGGGACACTACTTTCCTCACCTGACATAGAGGGGTGTGACATGATGGTCACCGGCTGAGCCCTGCCTAACTTACTCACCAGGCTGGTGGTAGTCCGTGCCCTCAGGTCTCTGCCCTAATCCAAGCCTTGGCCCTGCTCCATTCACACTGCCCAGCCGCTCCCATCCCCGTCAGGTACCAGAGAGTCCTTCCTGCACACCGCTCAGTAACTCCCTTCTTCTGTGGACCTCTCAGCAGTGATCAGGATGGTTACTCACTGTTAGCTTTCCTTACTGGGATCTGATGGTGGCTGTTTTACAAGAAGACACTCTTAACTACGTGGGACCTTTTATCATACTCAGGACATCTGAGCAGAGTACCCTGTTCAGACCCTGTGTGGCCAGGGAAGGTTGGGCTAAGGGCAGAGATGGCACAAGGCAGTCCTAGGTGTGTTGGAGGGAGGAGATTGCTAGAGGACGAAAAACATGATGGAGTCAAAGAAGTGGCCCTGAGGGACAAAGCCTGCTGCCAGATGGCCAGGGGTATACCAGGCAGAGAATGGTGAGTTAGGCCAGGACTCTTGCTCCAGGAAAAAACAGATTGATGGTAGCTCATGTTTTAAAAACCATTTTGCTATAGAGCAAAATGGTGGAGTAGCCAGCTCCAAACACCCCTTTCTCCACGTAAACTATATATAAAAAAAAAAGTAGAAGCTATCAGGACCAACTTTGTCAGAAATCTAGAAAACAGGTTTACACAACTGAGCAAACGCTGAGTCAAGAAAAAGGCAACTTAAGGTGGAAAGCTTTACAAGCACTCCCTGGTTCAGCAGCATATTGAAAGTAAGCAGCCTGGGGCTTCCCTGGCGCAGTGGTTGAGAGTCCGCCTGCTGATGCAGGGGACACGGGTTCGTGCCCCGGTCCGGGAAGATCCCACATGCCGCTGAGCGGCTAGGCCCGTGAGCCATGGCCGCTGAGCCTGCGCGTCCGGAGCCTGTGCTCCGCAACGGGAGAGGCCAAAACAGTGAGAGGCCTGCGTACCGCAAAAAAAAAAAAAAAAAAAAAAAAAAAAAACAGTGAGCAGCCGGTGCTCCCAGTGTGGGGCCTGGTCCCGGATCCCAGAAGGGGCAGAGCAGAACTGACTCGGAAGTTCTTTCCTTTGTTCTCACCTGTGTGAGGTCGGGGAAAGAATCAACGCAAAGCGTTTGTCCCTGTGCTGCCTAACTGAGGACTCACTCAGCCGAAGAGTGCTGGGCTCAAAGCCACTGAAAGGTGGACTGAGATCCCACAGCTGCTCAGGACAGCAGTTAGCAGTACAGGTGACCTCCTAAAGCCTAGGAGGGAAAGTAGGAGAAAGGAGGGCATTCCAAAGCACCCTTGTATATCAGGGAAGTTAGAAAGCCACATACCTGCCCAGGATAGGATATATACCAAGAAAAGACCTATGAAAAACAAAAAAAAAAAAGAAAGAAAGAAAAGGTCTGTGAAGATTGTAGCATAACCTGTAGCTGATCTCCAAGATTAATGAAAGCAGGAAGCCATAGCAGAGTAATAGTGTTACCCACAAAGGCTGGGAGAGGTGTATTATTTTTGTTTTACTGTTAGTGTTCAAGGAACTCTCCATTCAAACAGTAGCTGTACACAAGCTAAAAAAACAGAGACCTTGGTGACCACACATGACAAGGAATGCAGTCTTTGCAAGAGTAGTTTGGAAAGTGACTAAAAGAACAGATGACTGGAGCCTCCAACAATTAAGAATAGTAAACCCTGGAGGCAGGAGAGACTGATTTACAGAGTTATCACAGTAAATATTCAAATGTCCAGTTTTTAACAAAACATCATAAAGAATGCAAATAAGCAGGAAAATACGGCTGGCCCATTCAAGGGAAAAGAATTAATTGGCGGAAGTGTCCCTGAAAAAGCACAGATACTTGACAGACTAAATCAGCTGTCTTAAATGTACTCAAAGATCTGAAAGAAACCATGGGCAAAGAACTAAAAACTATGTATGAACGAAATGAGAAAATCAGTAGAGATAATTATAAATATACAATTTATATTTTATTTATTATAAAAAGAAACAGAGTGTAAGTCCTAGAGCTGGAACTTCCCTGGTGGTCCAGTGGTTAAGACTCCACGCTTCCACTGCAGGGGGCATGGGTCCAATCCCTGGTCTCCCACATGCCATGTGGTGCAGCCAAAAATTTTAAAAAATGAAGTCCTAGATGTGAGAATTATAATAACTGAAATGAAGAGTTTGCTGGAGGGTTTCAACAGCAGATTTGAGCAGGCAATAGAATCGGTGAACTTGAAGATAGACAAAGCCCAAGATGGCCCCTCTCTGACCCTTTATGGAAAAGCTCCGTCCCTTCCCCACATGCAACCAGGAGAGGGTGGAGCCCCCTGGATCAGTCATGGGGTGCAGCGGGGGACATAGTGAGCCCTGTGTCATCCCGTCCAGACCCTTGTTTCCTCCAGTGACCTCCCTGTCTGTCCCTGCAGCCCTCACTGTGCCTCCCCCCACCACCGTCAGTCAGTCCAGCGGCATGTGGACATTACCACAGGTGCCCAGGGGCTGGGGCTCTGGGAGAAGATGGTAGCCCACGTGCAGCGAGTGATGACAGGCCTGCCTGAGGGTCAGCAGGAAGGCGAAGCATGGTGCCTGCATCTGTGTGCTGGCCACATGGCCAAGCTCCAAGGAGGGGGTCCTGGCAGAGACTGTATGCAGGGGCTTCCAGCTGGCCCATGGGTCAGGTGACCAGAACATGAGCTGTCACCACCAGACATGTGGGCATGGTAGGCAAACAGGCTGAGCGTATGGCCAAGTTGGGTCTGCACTGAGATCCAAGCGTAACAGAAGCCTCCAATTGGGGTGGGAGAGACAGACTGCTATTATGGTAGATTGAAGTTCCAGGTGGGGAGAGTCAGTTGTCTTGAGCTGAGGGGCAGGTCAGAGGGCAGCAGGCCCAAGGAGGCTGGGGGTAGGGAGGGGTGTCCTTCACCCACCCACTCAGCACCACTGGGTGGCCCCAGCCCTGGGACATGCAGCCCTGTCGGGGGCAGTGGTCAGAGAAGTCGTCTCCCGTGAGGTGACTGAGCCAAGACCGGCAGAAAGGAAGGGAAGAAGGGAGCGTGAGGGCCATCAGGGAGGGCAGACTCCAAGGTGAGTGGGTCCTTCCTGCTCAGGAGAAGCAGGAGCAGAGAGAGGAGGTTGTCAAAGTGCTCTTGTCTCCAGACTGCTGTGGGCGGGAGGGGAAGGTGGGAGGCCAGGCAGGAGCAAAGGGTGGTTTGGCCTGGATGTCTCAGTTACAACGTGAGAGAGAGATCCAGCGGAGCAGAGTTTCCTCGTCCTTCAGGTGTGGAAAGGGGTGCCTCCCGGTGTGACAGGCGGCCTTGTGCACGTCTCTGTCACAGAAGGATGAGTGCAGCAGCTGAACCCTGGTACCAGCTAACAAAGTGCAGTCACAGTGCAGGTTCCAAGAGGTACAGGTTGCTTTGGCGAATGGGGCACGGTCGCTGAAGGCTTCTCTGTCAAATGGGATGGAGTCTGACATTCCAGAGTCATCACCATGCAGTTGGAGCCAGTTCTGCTTCTTTGAAGGGAACAGGCCCTGCACCTCCTGGCCTGGGCCCAGGCCCACACCTGTGAAGCCAGTGGTGGGCGCCCAGAGAATGAGAGCTGGGCCAAGCAGCCGACTCCAGGCTTGTGCATCTGGAGCAGGAGGCAGGTAGAACGTCTAGCAATGCAACGTGCAGGGAGCTGTGTTTTCCTTGAACAGGTGAGAGGGTGAGTGCCTGGGTTTGGGACACACTCCGAGGTAAAGCCAACAGGACCTGCTGATGACCTGCTGTGGGTCAGGGGAAGGATAGCCAAGGGGCTGCCTTGACTCAGGCCAGGATTTTGGCTGGCCTTAGTCGGGAGACTGCAGGCGCTTTCCTGAGATGTGGGGTCTGGGGGTCAGGTTAGGGTTGGTTTTCAGTTGCTGTGCAGCCTGGTCCCCTCAGCTCTGCCAGCCCCTCACAGTTCCCTTGAGAGACCTGGGACCACCACCCACCGTGGGTCCCATGCTCCCAGACTTGCCTGTGTTTCCTTGTTTCCTTCCACGTGACTTCCTGTTTGTCATTTCAGATTGGGACCCCAGGACTGAGGGCAAGGAGTTTCTTGAGAAGGAAGAAGTTTCTGAGGATTTGGAATCACAGGCAGAAACATCAGAAAACCATGCCAGCGATGTTTCCCAGACGCCTGAGCTTGGAGAACTCTGTGACGGTGCATTAGAAAGAGACTGGGAGGTCCCTGAGGATGAGAGACAGGTGCAGTCCCCCTGCTGGGAGGGGGACTTCACACCAGTGCAAGTGCTTCTCAAGAGCTCCTCAGGAGAGAAAGAGGTGGACTGTGACGACGTCAAGAGAGGCTTCAGTCTGAGCCCAAGCCCAGTGGCACGTCAGGGAGCCCCTACGGAAGGGAGGCCACATCCGTACGACACGCATGGCCAGAGCTTCCCACGCAGCATGGACCTAATCAGCTGTGAGGGGCTTCACGCAGCCGAAAGCCCATTCATATGCAACGAGTGTGGGAACACCTTCCAAGGAGGCCCCGATCTTACTCAGCATCAGACAGTGCACACTGGACAGAAGTCCTTCATATGTAATGAGTGTGGAAGGCCCTTTAGCACACATTCAGACCTCCTCAGGCACCGGCTTACCCACCGCGGAGAGAAGCCACACATGTGTACTGAGTGTGGAAAGGCCTTCAGCCAGAGCTCCAGCCTTAAAAAGCACCAGAAGTCCCATGTGAGCGAGAAGCCCTACGAATGCAGTGAGTGCGGGAAGGCTTTCAGGAGGACCTCCAACCTCATCCAGCATCAAAGAATCCATTCCGGGGAGAAGCCGTACGTGTGCAACGCCTGTGGGAAGGCCTTCAGGCGGAGCTCCAACCTTATCAAACACCAGAGGGTCCATACAGGGGAGAAGCCCTTCGAGTGTGATGAGTGCGGGAAGGCCTTCAGCCAGAGCTCACACCTGAGGAAGCACCAGAGGGTCCACACCGGGGAGAGGCCTTACGCGTGTAGCGAGTGCGGCAAACCCTTCAGCCGGGTGTCCAACCTCATGAAGCATCACAGGGTCCACACAGGGGAGAAGCCGTACAAGTGCAGTGACTGTGGGAAGGCCTTCAGCCAGAGCTCAAGCCTCATCCAGCACCGGAGAATCCACACTGGAGAGAAGCCTCACGTGTGCGGTGTGTGTGGGAAGGCCTTCAGCTACAGCTCAGTGCTCAGAAAGCACCAGATCATCCACACGGGAGAGAAGCCGTATGAGTGCAGCATCTGTGGGAAGGCCTTCAGCCACAGCTCTGCGCTCATCCAGCACCAGGGTGTGCACACGGGCGACAAGCCCTACGAGTGCCGCGAGTGCGGGAAGACCTTCGGTCGCAGCTCCAACCTCATCCTGCACCAGCGAGTTCACACTGGAGAGAAGCCCTATGAATGTACCGAGTGTGGGAAGACCTTCAGCCAGAGCTCAACTCTCATTCAGCATCAGAGGATCCATAACGGGCTGAAACCCCACGAGTGTAACCAGTGTGGCAAAGCCTTCAACCGGAGCTCAAACCTCATCCACCACCAGAAAGTCCACACTGGAGAGAAGCCCTACGCGTGCATCGAGTGTGGGAAGGGCTTCAGCCAGAGCTCGCACCTCATCCAGCACCAGGTCACCCACACCGGCGAGAGGCCCTATCAGTGCAGTGAGTGTGGGAAGGCCTTCAGCCAGCGCTCGGTCCTCATCCAGCACCAGAGGATTCACACTGGGCTGAAGCCCTATGGCTGCACGGCTTGTGGGAAAGCCTTCAGCCAGCGGTCAAAGTTGGTCAAGCACCAGCTGATTCACACCAGGGAGTGAAAAGAAACCACACGAGGCTCCACCCCGACTCCCCTGGCAATGTCGCAGCCTCTCCCATCCCGAGACTTGAGCTGGGCTCTCTCACTCCCTCCACTCCACAGCCACTGTCCACAGAGGCCATTGTCCACAAACCGGAGACCCTCCTGTGAGACAGGCTCCCTCCCCTGATTGCCCTGCCATTGCTCCTGCTTCATGTGACCTCATTTCTTTTTGGTTTGTTTTTCCAGTTTGTTATCAGACTGCCATATTTGTTAGAAGGGAAAAGATTATAGAGGCTGCATACTTATGAAGAGAGTTTATTACCGTAATGGAACATAACCAAGGAAGTAAACTGACGTTTGGTTTGAGATGTTAACCACCGTACTTCTTTCGTTTGGTCACCAGTCATAAGAACTGAGTTCTCTGTCAGTGGCTGTAGTTGGCATTCTGTTTACATAAAGTCAGGTCAAGAGTGTTTCAGGTCTGATCGCTGTCACCCTCCCCCAGAGGTGGTGCATACTCGTTACCACCAACTCCTCACCCCTCTCCCTCCCATCCCATAATGGGATTCCCCCGCTGCCCCCTTTCCTTGGTGCCTGCCTGCAGTCTGAGGTTGTGTGTTCTCCTCACTCTGCTGTGCCTCAGGCCCCTGTGGCCACACTTAAACGTGAGGCTCTTGCCCAAGCTCCAGTCCTGGCCTCACCCACAGAGGTCCATTCTCTCCATGCCCCTCCTGTTCACCCCACAGGCTCCCAGGCTGTTTTTTCCCAGGTCCATCATCAGACATTTATGGGGCACCTAGGTGCCCCTAGGAGGTGGGCACTGGTCCCGTAATCCCCAAGCAGGGGGAACTTGGCCCAGAAGCAACACCTCTACCACCAGGGAGGCCTTGACCTGGGGGTGTTACAGGATGGATGGGTTGGGGTGGGGGGCACCTCCTGCATTGCTCCAGGAGAAAGGGTAGCAAGGGGCAGGTATCGTCAGGTTTGTAGTTACGGTGGGAAGGTAAGGTCTTGGCTCCTGTGTTTTCAAGGAAGTAGAGGCAAGACCAGCAGTTGCAGATGCAGAGGGAGAGGTGGTGGGAGGTTTGGAGAGAATGGAGTGTGGAAGGGTTGACTTGGATGCACAGGTGTGTCCCGTGGGCTTGGGCAGCATGGGCTGCCCACCCTCACCTCAGAGACCCTGCGAAGCAGCTGGCACTGCTGCCCTGCAGAGGCGTCTGTCACACCCTCCCCTCCACTTCAGCCCCTCCCCCAAGGCAACACCCCAGTGAGATGCAGCTTGGATGGCAGTCCTGCCCTGCCATCCTCCAGCTCCCCGCCTCGGTCTTTGCCTGACGAGACCTCTCGCTTTCTCACTGTAGGGCAGCTCCTCGGGCTGCATGTTCCTCCTCATCCAGCCTGGATTTGATGATTCCCATTTTCAGTAAGTACATGCTGGGCACTTGCCCTGTGCCATTCACAGGGGGGATACAGCAGGAAACAAGAAAGACAATAATGCCTGCCAGGCTTCCCTGGTGGCGCAGTGGTTGAGAGTCCGCCTGCCGATGCAAGGGATGCGGGTTCGTGCCCCGGTCCGGGATGATCCCACATGCCGTGGAGCATCTGGGCCCGTGAGCCATGGCCGCTGAGCCTGCGCGTCCGGAGCCTGTGCTCCGCAACGGGAGAGGCCACAGCAGTGAGAGGCCCACGTACCACAAAAAAAAAAAAAAAAAAAAACCACTTTGGAAAGAGGTTGGCAGTTCCTTAAAAAGTTGAACATACGTCTATCATGCCACCCAGCCATGCCCCTCTAGATATTTACCCTAGAGAAAGGGAAACACAGGTCCACACAAAGACACACAAATGTTTGTAACAGTTTTAGCTGCAATAGCCAAAAACTGGAAACAACCTCGTGTCTATTGCAGGTAAATTTATACATCACAGTGGATAAATACATTGTGATACATTCTTACAATGGAATACTACCCCCCACACTCAAAAGGGACAAACTATTGATACATGCAGCAATCTGAATAAATCGCAAAATAAATACGCTGAGTGAAAGAAGCCAGGCCGGGCTTCCCTGGTGGCACAGTGGTTGAGAGTCCACCTGCCGATGCAGGGGACACGGGTTCCTGCCCCGGTCTGGGAGAATCCCACATGCCGCGGAGCGGCTGGGCCCGTGAGCCATGGCCGCTGAGCCTGCTTGTCCGGAGCCTGTGCTCCGCACGGGGAGAGGCCACAGCAGTGAGAGGCCCGCTTACCGCAAAAAAAAAAAAAGAAGCCAGGCCAAGACTTCCCTGGTAGCGCAGTGGTAAAGACTCCACGCTCCCAATGCAGGGGGCCCGGGTTCAATCCCTGGTCAGGGAACTAGATCCCACATGCGTACTGCAACTAAGAGTTCACATGCAGCAACTAAAGAACTGGCAAGCCGCAACTAAGAAGCACGTGAGCTGCAACTAAGAACCCCACCGGCTGCAACTAAGGAGCGCACATGCCACAACTAAGGAGCCAGCGAGCCACCAGAAAAAAAAAGAAAAGCCAGGCCCACTCACCCCAAAATAATAACTCCTCTAGGATCCCACATATATAAGACTACAGAGAATGCAAACTAAGCTAGAGGACAGTAGATCCCTTGCCAACAATGGGGAAGGGAATGCATTTAAGGCTGTTGGAGATATGTTCATTGTCTCAACTGCAGGGATGGTTTCACAGGCATATATTTATGTCAAATTGAACAATTAAAATATGTGCAATTTATACCTCAATAAAACCTTTAAAAAAGACACAGCAGTCAAGTATTTTTAAAAATCAATGTACTATCAGCCTTATAGTGTATTTCCCCCTAAGAAATTTCCATTTCTCTTCTCTGAACAGGGTATTTCTAAGTATCCTAAGTTGTACACATTAAGTAGGTTGAGGATGAATTGAATGATGAAAGTTAATGAAATCAGGTTAACAGAATATAAGTTAAAGGTGATTTTGAAGTCTAACCTTTACAACCATCTCTCTGGTATCAAATTGATTGATTATAACTTGTCAGGTTGCATCAAAAAAAGACTGTAAGGGCTTTTTTTTTTTGCAATTTTTAACCTTAAACAAGTGATAATTTTGTGTTAAAAACAGAGTTTTTAGAAATCTGCAACTTACGTCACAAACGGTTAATATAATAGTGCTTCTAAAATCAGAGGGAAGAGACCAACAAGTAAGTGAAAGTGGCACTTAAACATATGAAAAGATGCTCAACTTCACCCCCAAGAAAGATGCAAAAGGAAACCACACCACGATGCCATTTCTTGCTTGGCAGAATTGGCAAAATACCAAATATTTGACAACATCCTTGGTTCACAAGGCTGTGAGGAAACATCACCAGTGGAAATGCAAGATCCTACAGCCCTGTGGAAGGGAGCTGGGCAACGTACAGCAAAAACAGATTACAAATGTCCACTTCTAGGCATCTACCCTAAAAGTAAACTGGCAAAACTATGAAAAGAGCCATATAGATCTACTCATTACAGCATTAATTTTAATGGTATCAGACGTCCAGTCATAGCAGACTGGCTGAATACACGATGGCACATTCACGAGAGAGGCGAATGCAGCTGCTAAAAGGAGAAAGGGACATCCCTAGACACTGCTAAGGAGAGATTGTCAGGACACTGAAGGGAAAAACGCCAACATGCAAGGCAGTTGGGACAGAACTACTGTTCATTGAAGTTCACTCCGATTTTTCAAAATGGAGGGAGAAACCATAGCATTGATAAATGGCTGCCAATAGGGTGAGGGCAGTACGAGGTTGACGGGAACAGGGAGAGAAGCAAGACTTCTGACTGTACTTCGTTTTGTAGACTTGACTTTGGAACCATATAAGTTTTACACAATCATAAAACAAAATTATATCAAAATTTGAAAAATGTAACTTTAAAAAGCAAAACCAAAATGAAACAAGTGAACTAGTATAGAGTTAGGGTCTTAACCCCACAGAAGCAAAATTTTTCAGTTTACTTTGAAGCAGAGTAGTATCCCAAATGGGATATATCCTAACAACAAGAATCAGTGCAAAAAAAATCAAGACTATTTTCAATAATCATACTGTTAATAATATTGACATTGTTATTCTGAAACCATTACATATAAATGATAAATAAGTAACTGTGTTTAGATAATTAGGATCCAGGATTTTCAATATAGGAAAAACAGATACACATGTAAAACCAGGCCTCCGGTGGATGAGTAGAGGCTGGGGCAGGGTCTTCCAATCTGCCTCCATCCTGGCCTGAGGTTGAGTTGCGGGGTTCAGGGTGCAGGTGCCGGGTGCTTTCTGATCCTGGTCTCCGTGGCTTCATAGCAGACCCTATCCTGCGATCAGGGCCCATGGGTAACCTATGCCAAGATGGCAGTGAGCGCAGCCTATATTAAAAAATAATAACAAAATAAATAAATAAAAGAAGTTAAAACCACCTAGCTCTAAATTTGAATTTGAAATATCACTGAATTCACGATTCTTTTTTTTTTTTTTTTTACATTTAAAGTTATGTATTCTACCTCTGTCCTCTGAAAAGACCTAGAAGTAATGTCCAGCCTGGTGGCAATGAGCATCCCTAGAGCCCCACCCACCCGACCCCCGTGGCCTCCAAACACCATTTCCCACTCAGGTGGACTAGGGCTCCTTGAAAAAAACAGATTCCAGCCTGAGGATCCAGGGGCATGGGAGCTGAGCCTAGGACATCTTGTCATATCAGAAATCTAGGAAGAAATCAGTGAGCAAGGGGCTTGTGTCAAAAAGACTCAGGGCCAACTTGAAGAGGTTTGCACTGACCAAAGATGGGAGGATATGAGTATTAATTTTCAAAACTGTAATGAATTAAAACACATTAAATATATTAAAATTTTTGCGTTCAAATAATATAGAAAAAGAAGTACCTACTTGGTCAGCTCTGGAGAATGCTAGAAAACCAAATCATTATTCTGAAAGTTAGTAAATAAAGGGAATAATTAAGCATTTAACTTGCCTTTTCTCTATGGACCATATTTCAAGGCAACCAAACACTTGATATGGGGAAGTTTGTCTTTACAGAACTGTTCCCGCAAATGCAGAAGGGATACCAATAGGAGAATGTTACCGTCTTGCAAACTCTGAGCGAACTGCACCCAGGCAATGACTGTCAGTGGAAATACAAGCGCCCACGTGTGAGTATTCTTGCCCCCACCAGCCTAAACCCAATTAGTCTCTATAAGTTTGCAAGAACGTCTAAGGACAGAGGGCGCCACGAGAATCTGAATGGCAAAATCCCAAGTGTGAGAAACTCCACAGAACACATGACCTGATTTTAATAAATAGATTTCAGAGAGGAAAAAAACAAGTGGGAGGAGGCTATAGATTAAGAGACTCTACATCCTGTCGACCAAGTGCATTGTGCATTTGTGTACCTGGTTTGGATCCTGATTCACACAAACCGGTTATAAAAAATGAAAATAACGTCTGAGACAAATGGGAGAATTTGGACACTGGATATTTGATAACAGGGGATAATGGTTGCTATTTAGGTATGATAATGGCTTCGTAATTACCTTTTGTAAAGGCCCTAATTTTTTAGAGACAGATATGGAAATGATGGGATGGGAAGGAGGTAACTGGATAAAGAATAGGTGAGAAGAGATTGGCTGTGGGTCAACCACTAACAAGTGGTTGTGTAGTGGACGTGCGGTTTCATTATACACTTTCCCTACCTTTGTGTGTCTCTGAAATGTTCCAGAATAAGAAGCTAAAAGGAAAAAAGAAAGAGTGAGGGGGAAAGTGGGTCCCTGCAGAGGGGCTCCTGTCCCCGTCGCCTGCTTCCCAGCAGCCTCACCAGCTGAAGTCATCTAATTTGCATGTTGATGGTGTTTCCCCACCGGGATGTGAGCTCCAGAAGGAAGGAGCTCTCTGCTTTGCCTGCTGCAGATAAAGGAAATTGGGAGACTGGAAGCCTCTGAGTAGCGAGTCACCTCCTCCTGGACAACACGTGTGGACTGTGGAGTGCCCCGTCTCCTCACACCCTCCTGACATCCAGCAAAGGACCCGGATGAGACATACAGGGGTCGTTTCCCAAGCGCAGTCAGACCTGTGGGTCAGTTCCCAGGAGTTGCTGGAGGAGAATAAGTGTCCCTTTGTGATGTAAATCGATATGGCTGGGCTGGTGTTGTGGTGTCTGAGGGTGTTCGCTTATCAGTGTCATTCATCCCTCCATCCACTCATTGCCAGCCCCTCTTCCAGGTACTTGGGACACGCCAGTTCACAAAATGAGTAGAATGCCTGTAGCACTGACGTGCCAGAGGGGTGAGTGGGAAAGGGGCTCAAAAGAGATTTCATTTGCATTTCCCCGATTATGCATGATTTTTTTTTTTTTGGCCACGCTGCACAGCATGTGGGATCTTAATTCTCAATTTACTTTCACAAATAGGAGAGCATGTGTTCATGCACACATGTGCATGTGTTGTTGTTAAGTATATACCGTATGAGGGTTCACTCAGAGGCAGAGCCACTAGGAGACAGAAATTATATAAACAATAAAAGATTGTATTTAAAATATGTATGTTACAGGGATTACACCTCACGCAATTGCGGGACGTAATCAAGCAATTCCTATCGGCTCTTGTATTTGCGTCCGATGCTGGAGCAAGACAGGGTTGGAAAGGGAAGATGGATGTAAAGTGGGGAAACCAAGCACAAGCTGGGACCTGTGGTCATGAGCTGGAGCCTCTAAGGACAGACAGAAAAGCCTTTGTTTTCTTTGATGATGTGGGTGTCCTGCAGAAGGAAGGTGGAGCAAGTGTAGGCCTGTTGCTATCTTGTGCCACCCAGTGAGCCGGGGACAATTGTGCGTGGCAGTGGCACCTGAGTGGACCTTTCATAGCTCACACCACCTCTGGACACCCTCTGTAATTCACATATTGATTGTGTCCTGCCTGCTTTCCCCACTCGAAGCATCAGTTGGGACCGAGATTGCTGGGATAGAGCTCACTCCCTGTTGTTAAAAGGTAAACTGAGGCATATTAAAACTTTTGAAGAGCTTATTTGAGCAAACACAGAACGGAATCGGGTAGCGCCAAACCAAAAGAGGTTAGGAGCGCTCTGCCAACAGGAGCTAGGGAAGAGGGTTTTCTAAAGAGGCAGAAGCAAAGCAAGGAGGTTGACGGGCCATAACTTAAGCAGTCGCCTTATTTGGAAAGCCTTGCTGGGGGCTCCTTAAGTAGCTACCAAGGCAGCAGAGCCACTGCAGCCTTATGGCCTCCTTGTTTAATTACGTTAACACTGGCAACTGGCCAAAACCACCTGGGACGGTCCAATAGTAGAGCCAAATCGGACGACCTTGGTCCTGAGCTTCAGTCCCTTGGCAGAGGGAACTCTGCTCCACAGGGGTGTGCGTGCTAGACGAGCTCCCCGTGGGAAGCTGACCTCACGCTCCGCGGAGTGGGAACCCTGCCCCTGATGCCGGTGCCTGCTTCCCAGAGAATTACTGCCACATCCTCCCCCACTTCCAGCCTGGGGCCTCTCCCCAGACCACTTCTGCCCAGCAGTCGGGGCACCGGCTCAGCCTGGCCAGTCCTCCCAGCCTGCCGAGCTCTACCCTAGCCCCAGCCAACGTGCCACTTGGAAGGACACCAGCCCGTCCTTGGGGGGCCAGCGGGTGCGGTAGGAAGCAGGGATGACCACCTCTTCCTTCCGCCCGCGCTAGTCCTCCACGTCGGCCACAGCGTCGTCCTCGGACGCTCCAGCCCCGGACCGCGCGCCGCCCCCGAAGTGCGCAAAAACCAGAGCAGGGAGATGGGGAGGCGGTCGCCGCCACACATGACGACACCGCCAGCCCGTGCCAGGCCCCGCCTCGGCGGGGTGACACCGGCTGAAGCAGGGCGGGGGCCGGCCGTGATAGGAAGCAGCCAGTAGCGCCGCCAGGGCCAGCAGTAAGAGGCCCACGCCGGAAGTGCGGCCTTGGGAGGCCCGGACGCGGCGTGGCCTCTCTAGGCGCGGTGGAGGCCGCGTCTCTCGGTGGCTCCGGAGCGCGAGTCAGTCAGGAGAAGGCGTCAGTCAGGAGAAAGGCGCCGGGCAGGGAAGGCGGGGCCCACGGCGGACTGGGAAGTGTCGCGCTCTAGGAGTGGTTGCCTGGGAGGCGTGGGCGGGGGCCCTGGGAGGCGGGGCGCTCCGGGATTGGCGGGTGCGCAGACGGGGCGGGGTGTCCCCTTTGTCTGAGTGAGGTTCGGGCGGCCGCATCTGCGCGTGAGGCTGCGACGGGGACGGTGAGTCGGGGCGCGGGCAGCACCGGGAGCCTCTGCCCGCGCGGCGGGGGGCCGGGACCCTCCTCGCGGCCGGGCGCTTCCCACGCGCGCCCCCTGCCCTCTCCAGGCGCACTCCGAGCCCCCGCCCCACTCTCGCCTCCGCCGGGCCCTCCCCGCCCAGCTCCCGCGAACGGCGAGCCCTGCCCAGCGGGTGGTCCTCGACCCCGCGAGCTCCAACCTCTCGCGGCGCCTGGGGGCGGGCCGGGGTCGCGGGACCGCTGTCCGCGGGGGTCGTTCTCAGCGTCCCGGCGGCCTTGGCGTCTCTCTGGGAAAAGTGCTTCCTCTCGAGTTCCCCTCCCGCCTCCATTTTCCATCGAGGCTCGTTTCCCGGTTACTTTGTAAAAGCCCTTTTTCGTGAGCGCGACCAGCCTTTCCCAGAGTCCGCGGGTGTCTGCCTGCTGGAAGCTTTCCGGGGCGCTTCAGCGGGAGACGGCGTGCCGCCTTTTCAGCCGAGCCCTCGGTGTGCGCTGCCCTTGGCGTTTCCTTTCTCATCAGCTCGGTTCTTTAACCTACGTGTCTTCTCAAATTGTCATTTGACTCCGGTTATGGTGTTTTGTTCCGTTTTGAGATGGAAGATTTCGAGTGTTTAATGGTCAGATATTTACCCTCGAGGCTTTTGGCTTTGTGCTGTGTTTTAAAGGGCTTTCCCTATTCCAAGATTAGTTGTTAAATAAATTCTTGTTTTTCTTTGGTACTTGTGAAATGTTGGCTCCATCTGGAATCATTTTGGTGTGGGGCAAGTTGGGAATCCAGCTTCAGTGTTTTCTCTAAATCCTGATATTTCTGACACAACCTACTGAATAATTCATTTCTCCATTGATTTGGAAAATCACCTTTGTCGCGTGTTAAATTCTCCCAAGTCTTGGGCCCATTTCTGGGATTCATGGTGCTTTGATGTGCAAAGGTTTTGATTTTCATGCGGCAGATCTGTGGATCTCTGCCCCCCAGACTTTATTCACGTTCTTTTTATGATGTAATCTAAAGATTTATCTTTTATTCTTCATTAGCCGAATGCTTTCAGTATATGATATGAAATGATCTCATTTTTTTTTCTGTCTTTTGGGGGGTTTTTTTTGTGTTTTTTTGTCGTATTTTTTTAATCTCTGCTTTTGCTTAGCTTTCTGGGAGATAAGCTGAGCCTTGTGCAAAGACCTAAGTTCAGACCCCTTGTCCAAGTGCCTGCCGGTCACTGGACCACCTTCCCCGGATCCGTTTGTTCACAGACGTGGCCCTGCTCTGCCCCTTCTGGTCCAGGCCCGCTTGGCTCTCGGCACCAGGGCTTTGTGGATACAGTGGGCAGAGTTAGCATCACGTGTCTAAGGTTTATTTTAACCTTGTTTCTTGTTGCCATCTGTGAATAGAACCTTTTTCCCTGTGTATTTCCTGACTCCGTGTTGCTGCTGTGTAGGAAAGCTATCCGCGTGGATGCATGTTTGTGATCGTTTACTTCCGAAGGTTCCAGGGTTGTGCTTTGGGCTTAACGGGTGGCTCAGAAGTGCCTCTTTGGGGGCCTCCCTGGTGGCGCAGTGGTTGAGAGTCCGCCTGCCGATGCAGGGGATACGGGTTCGTGCCCCGGTCTGGGAGGATCCCATATGCCGCGGAGCGGCTGGGCCCGTGAGCCATGGCCGCTGGGCCTGCGCGTCCGGAGCCTGTGCTCCGCAACGGGAGAGGCCACAGCAGTGAGAGGCCCGCGTACCGCAAAAAAAAAAAAAAAAAAAAAAAAGAAGTGCCTCTTTGGAAGGTGATTCCACCCTGGAGGGTGGGGCTCCGTGGAGATGAAGAAAGACGAGGCAGACCTTCCAGCAGGAAAACCTGGGGGTGAGGACGGTGAGGATGAGGGGGGAGACTCTGGGAGCCACCCACCCCAGACCAGGGACTGGGAGTGTGCCTGTCATGCTTGTCACTGTGGGCAGGTCTGTGGAAGGAGGGCTCTTTCACATCAAGATCATCAGCAGTTCCAGCAAGAGCGATAAGTTACTAAAGCTTAGCTTACAAAACAAAATAATAACAAACGTTAAGTCCTAAGCTCTTTGCGTCTCTGCAGTCCCGTTTTTAGTTCCTGTCCCTAAGTCACCACCCGAGCCGACCTCACTCGGCAGTCTCACTGCAGTGTGACCACTGCTGCAGAGAATGTTGGCCTGTTCTGGTTTGTTTGGGTTAGTCCTTGGCGGGTGTTCCAAAAAACGAAATTCCTGCATCTGAAGAATGACGGTGACCCGCGGGTGGGGGGGTCACTGTCGCGGGCACCCCTGGGGCGGGTGCTTTTTGTACTTGCCGCTGTGTTGGGGGCGGCGTGGCCTCCTTAGGCAGCTCCTCAGAGCCAGTTCTGACCCTTGGTGGTGGCGATTCCTGCTCTGGGGACCATCTAAACAGGACTTGTCCTGCCCACCTGTTCGCCCTTCCTGATGACTGGAGCTCTGGGCATCGAGGTGGGAGTGGCTGGTAAAAGCCAGGTTCAATGCCCAGGTGGCTCTGTTGTCCTCCCTGTGGTGTCGGTTAGCGGCCTGCAGTGTTTTTTTTTTTTGCACGTCTTTGCATCTGGCACAGACTTGTTCCAGGAAACCCAGACCTTATCTACCAAAGTGCAAAAAAAAAGAAAAACTAGTTAGTACCACTTTAAAAATTTGTTTCCTTTATTTTTTATCAGGATGTAAGTGTCTTATTCCATTTGGGCTGCTATAACAAAGCACCACACACCAGGCAGCCCGTAAAAACAACAGACATTGATTTCTCACAGTGCGGAGGCCGGATGTCCGAGGTCAGGGGGCCAGCAGGGGCGGGTGAGGCCCTCTTCCTGGCTGCAGACGTCTGTGTCCTCACGTGGAGGAAGGGGCAAGGGAGCTCTGTGGGGTCCCTTATCAGGGGGCCTCCACCTTCATGACCGAAGCGCTCCCAAAGGCCCCACCTCATAACACCCTCACATTGGGCATTAGGATTTCAACACATACATATACATTTGGGGGACACAGACATTCAGACCAGAGCAGCAAGCATACTTCAGGATACTTCACGCTTTTTCCCTTTGGCAGTTTGCAGAGGTCATCCTAGGCAGAGGTCTTTTGCTTTTGTGCTTCTCTGGGACTCACCGCAGGTGGGAATCTTTTCGGCTTCTCCCTCTCCACCCCTCCGTGCCTCAGCCTGTTGGCCGCTGGGTTTGAGTTAATCCCATCGGGTGGCATGACGCTTAGTCAAGTACTCTCACCTGAGAGGAGGTGTGTCATCTCTCTGTCTTACTGGTGTGGACAAGGGCTCACACCCCCTCGTGGCCCTGAGGTCATTGTTTGTGAAACAGGAGCATTGTGGACACACTCCATATCCCATGCTTTTGCTGACCCGTCTGGCCCCCGGGCGCAGCCTGAATCTTGGTCTTAGCAGGTGCCGGACTGGTGTGGAAGGACTGTGGCTTTGGCAGCAGCACCACCCTGAAGGCAGCTTCTGAAACCACACGACTCACACGGGATTCGAGCTGATGGGATGAGACTCGAACTCACTGTCTTTTCATTGAAACCACACGCCTAGGCTCAGGACTTAATGAAGCTCAGGTTCTGTATGTCAGCGGTCCCTAGCCTTTTTGGCACCAGGGACCGGTTTCGTGGGAGACAGTTTTTCCACGGACGGGGTGGGGGGGGTGGTTCAGGCGGTAACGCCAGCGATGGGGAGCGGCAGGTGAAGCTTCGCTTGCCCGCCACTCGTCTCCTGCCGTGCGGCCCGTCCGGTACCCGTCTGCGGCCTGGGGGGTGGGGACCCCTGCTCTGTGTCTCAGCGCAGAAGGAATTCATAGTAAGAGGCAAAGTGATAGGTGAGAAGTGGAATTATTTGGAGAGGTACGCATTCCTTAGCATGTGGTCCGTCTCAAAAGGCGAGAGCAGCCCTGAAATACGGGGTGGTTACTTTTTATGGGCCGGGTAGTTTCATAGGCTAACAAGTCGGAGGGTTGTTCCAGCTTTTCCAGGGGAAGGGCAGGGGCCTCGGAACCGTGGGGGCTGTGGGTGTGTCATTTAGCTGATGTACCACAGTGAGCACATGATGAGGCTCTGGGGGGCGAGCCTTCCACCGTCTTGGGCGTAGGTGGTTCTCACCAGTTTCTGTCACACCTGACATCTGTGTCCTCCTTTAAGGGCTGTGCTCTGCCCCCACCCCTCCTGGTTTCACGTCCCTCCCAGGAGGGCGTGCACTGCCTAAGGATGTATCTGCTGCCCCTAAATATACCAGGTGACTTTCTCACCTGAGAAAGAGCGTATCAGAAACTCCGCTTCCCCAGTGCTGCTGACAGCAGATGTTCGCCTGGCACTTGCTGTTCTGAAGGGTGGAGTGTGGTCTCATTGCTCCTGTAATTTCATACACTTATTCAGCAAACATTGAGCCACTGGGGCTCTGCTGGGGCAGGAAGGGGGGTGTGAGGGCGACGAGGCAGAGGACCCCAAGGGGGCTCAGGAGGGGCCTCAGCGAGAGGGTGACATGGCCAAGCACCAGCCGAGGGGCAGGAGCCACCCCAGCCAAGGGGAGGCCCGGGCAGGGCTGAGCAGCCTCAGGAACGGTGTAGGGGCGGGGTGGGGTGGCCTTGGAGCCGAGAACAGTCACTGTGTTCCCATGGGGGGGCAGGACAGGACAGTGCTGCCACAGGCCCAGATTCTGGATCGTATGCAGGTACCAGATCAGCTGGGGCAGAACCGGGTGGAGGGCGGGGTCGGTGTTTGACGTTAAGTGTCTGAGGTGCTAGAGGACACCCACTTGGAGATGCCCGGTGGAGGGTAGGAGGTCACCAGTTGAGCGCACCAAAGGGAGCCCCTGGACTCCACTGGACAGTCAGGCCTGTGCAGCGGGAAGCAGCTCAGGTCACAGACACGGGCTCGGGCAGGAGCTGGCCTGGCCCAGGGCCTTGTGGCCGGCCACCAGCACCCACTGGGGAGGCTGTGAATAGGGCGCCTGTGGGTGCTCATTACTGGGTCCTGGCCCAGGTATGGTCAGCCCGTAGTGCAAATGACTGTCCACCTCTGCTAGGTTCCCAGAGGACCAGAGCTGTGCCGTTAACAAAGGTCGGTACCCGTTTTCGGGTGAATCCTGGGGTGCTTTTATTCACGCCTTGAATTCTAATTCTAACTAGAGTCGTGTTGCCTTTACACGCACAGACACACACGCACACGCGTTTTGGGGGAGTGGGCGTTTCTGGTGGACGGAGGGGTGGGCGGTGAGGGCCAGCCTCTCTCTCCGCCAAGGCTTCTGCTCCCCAGAGGCAGCCACGGTCAGGAGTTCAGTGTGTATTTTCCTGGGAAGTTGTGTGGTAAACGTACTCATCCACTGGCCGTTTTACAAAGAAAGTGAGGTGGTGGCTCCCTGACTTGCTCCCCCAGAGGCCCACAGCGTGAGGTGAAGCGTCCTGCTCGGCAAGGGGCCTGCCTGAGGGGGTTGACCTCGTTCTTGCGTCGTTTCTCCCGAGCAGTCTGCCTGCTGGGCTTCTGTGTCCCTGTTGCGGACCCGCCTCGGCCTCCAGGTGACGTCAGCCCCATCACCCTGCCAGGGGAGCTCTTGGTCCCCCCTTCTGTCTGGCAGTTGGGGTGTGACAGATAGCTTACTTGGCCTGGCATTTCCCCAGAACCTGCCCACCCTCGGGCCTCCCTGTCAGGTGCTCAAACCAAATCCCTGGGTCACTCTGTACTCCCACCAGAACCCGACCCCCGCTGGAGCCGCCAACCGGGGCAGGACCAGGCGTGGCCAGGGCATCAGTGGGCCCACAGGAGGGCTGTGGTCAAGCCAGGCATGCAGGGCCTGGCATGGGGTCCCCACAGGTTTGCGGCCTGGCAGGACTGTCCACGCCCAGCAGCTCTGGAGGCAGCCAGGCCCAGTGCCTCCCTGGATGACAGCTTGGCTCCTGTGAGGACGCGCTCACCCGAGCCTGTGCACGCACTGCAGGCCATGCCAGCTGAGCTGGGCAGACGGCCCACTGCCCTAGGGGTGCACCGCCTCCCCAGGTGTCAGGTGGGACCTTCCTGGGCCCGAGAGCTCGGGGCCCATCTGTGCTGCTCTGGGACTGGAGTCATAGTTCACGGGGGTCCCAGCTGGGCCCGTCACGTGCTCCCTGCTCTTCCTCAGTCCCACAGGCTCCTCTGATTTCCATCTTCCCCAGGGACCAGGTGATGGCAGCGGCCAGGCTCCTACCGCCACCGGCGGTGCCCCAGGTGAGTTACCCCGAGGCCTGCACAGCACCCCTGCCTTGCTCACGGTCCGCGCACGCCTGGGGCTCCTGGTGGCAGCCTAAGCATCACTGCATCCTGAATGCTGTGGCCCCTTCCTGTCACTGCCCCCGCATCCCTGGGCCTGTCCCCACACCCCCATGCTGCTTGCACCCACCTCATCTCGGATGGAGACACTCAGTCGACCTGCAGCAGCCCCTGTCGTTCCAGGCCAAGGTGACCTTCGAGGACGTGGCCGTGCTCCTCTCCCAGGAGGAGTGGGACCGCCTGGGCCCTGCTCAGCGGGGCCTCTACCGACATGTGATGATGGAAACCTACGGGAACGTGGTCTCCGTGGGTAAGGCCTCTCTGCACGCCTCGTCTGTCTGTGTGCTCTGCCCAGGGCGGGGTTAGGGTGCTCACAGATGCTGTGTAGACAAAAGGCCTTCCCTCCCCGTGCGCAGGAATTCCAGGATCCAAGCCCGAGGTGATCTCGCAGCTGGAGCGAGGAGAGGAGCCGTGGGTCCTGGACAAACAGGGAAATGAGGGGCGCCGGGGCCTGGGCACTGGCCGCTCAGGTGAGTGGGGAGCCGCCTTCCTGCACCAAGGGCTGAGCACCTGCGGGTGCTGATGGGAGGTGGCCGGAGTGGCTTCCTCCTGGGGTCTGATTTGGCAGAGGGACCCTGCGGGCAGGCAGGGCCGGGCCCCGTTCTGGTGGGACCTCCAGCGTTTGAGGGATCCCTGGTTGGTTGAGGGAGGAAGGAAGCACCCTCAGTGTAGAAGGGAAGTTTCTTAACCTGGTAGGTCGTGGGGCTGGGGCTGTTTGAGATGAGGAGCCTACCATCCACGGCCACATGGCGCCATCCAGGCATCCCATCCAAAATAAGGCAGGACAGACGGAACACAGCAACAAGATTGAAGCTACAGAACTGGAAAGAAGTCGTTGAAAATCATATGATTTTCTCCTGTAAGATTGACCAGAATTCACAAGAGAGTTTGCTAGGTACAAAATCAGTTTTATTTCTATTTATCAGCACCAAAGGTATGATTTTTTTTCTAGTTTTATTGAGATATAATTGACGTGACATTACAAGTTTAAGGTGTAGAGCATAATGATTTGACTTAAATATATTGTGAAATAATAACCACAGCACGTTTAGGTAACATCCACCATCTCATATAGGTACAACAGCAAAAGAGAAAAAAATTTTTTTCAAGATGTGATTCTCTTAAAGAACATTTACAGCAGCATCAGAGAGGTGAGGTGTCCAGTAGTTAATCTAACAGACGAAGCACCAGACCTTTATGGAGGCAAGTGTAGAAGGGAGGGTGCTGGCAGATGCGTCCAGTCCTGAGGGCAGCGGTCAGCAGTTGCTTTAGGGCGGGGCGGGGGTGGGCGACATCCAGTGAAGGACGAGGACAGGTGTCTCAGGGAGCCTCAGCCAGCCTGCCCTGCAGGACGCGGCCCCTCTGGCTGTGAGGACAGCATGGCACCAGTCCCGTGGCTGCTCCACTCCAGGGTCTCTAGGTGCTGTGTGGAGGGGCACCAGGTGATACGGACAGCCCGCCTCTTACTGACCCGCAGAATCAGGTATCCTCAGAGGAGCAGTGACTTCGCTGGACCCGGAGGAATGCGATTTTCCAGGGAATGTAGAAAAGGCACAGCATCATGTTGAGCAAATCTTTGACTGCAGCTGCACGGGGCAAGAAAACAGCTGCCCCCAACCAGACCTGGGTCCCTGGTGGACCAGCTGTGGTTTCACCTGATGGAGGTCTTAAGACGAGTGCCCTTCAGATCTGATGAAAGAGACCGCCGTTCTCCAAGGTCATGGCGGGTTGGAGAGAGCAGCTTTCGCACAGAAGCGCCTGCTCACACTGCCCCCCACCCGCAGGCCCCAGCGGACGGGGTGTGCACAGAGCAGGAGCTGCCTGCTGCAGCCCGGGCCGCCACCACGTGCCTCGGCCTCACCCGGCAGCTCCTCGAAGGGAGAAGCGTGTGCGCCTGCCCGGCCCTGCCATCTCCAACCCAGTGAACTGCACTTGCGTCTCGTAACAGCAAATGAGAGGGTTTTCCACTCTTGGGAGAGGCGTGGGTTTTGTTGTCCCTTCAACTCTCTGTTCCTTTTGCAGACACCTTCACGTGTGACCACATGACAGCTTGTGTGCAGCAAGACAGCACGTCCTGTCCCTGGGGTGAGTGTGTGTCTCGTCGTCTTTTCGATCCAGTGCAAAACCCCTGACGTGTTTGTGCTCATGGTTCACGAGGAGGTTCCCAGGCCGCTCCGACGCAGAGCGTGTGTTCTCACGGCACAGCACACACAATCTCTACAGAATGGCGGGGGGGGTGGTTAAATTAGAAAATTGGTTTCAGTGGACTTGCTTTTTCCCCTTTATTTGTCTTGTTGCTACTGTACACTTGAAACAACGATGAAGCTGCCATCCTGAGAGTGTGGGGCAAGAGGCAGCCCATCCCCGCATTCGTGGCAGCCTGGGTCTGTTGTGTGCTGTGTTTGTGCCATGGATGATGGAGGGAGTTACCTCCTGAAATGTTAAATTATTCTTCACTGTTAAAGTCGTCTTTCTTGTCTTGTTACTCTGGCATCAGGCTAGAAGCCACCCATTCAGGAAGCTTCAAACATCAGAAGTGATACTTTTCCATGCAAATGAGTAATTATTTCTTTGACCTGCCAGCTTTACTCTGTGATGATGAGGCTTATAAGTCAAAAAAAAAGGAACTAAAACTTGTTTTCTGCTTAAAAAAAAAACATAGTATAAGTTTTTAAGAACATGCAAAAATCTCATTAAACAGATGACAGTGAATTCAGATATTTCAATGAAGAACCTGTTGAATACTGTTACCATTTATCAGTACAGTGCACACTTAATAAATACATTGCTCTGAAGAGAATAAATATGAAGAAACTCCGAATAAGAAAAATGGGCACAACACTTGAACAGGTTCTAATAGAAGAGAGCCAGAGGAGAGGCCAGGTGAGAGGGTGGCAGCCACCGACAAGCCAACGGAAGAGGCCTCTGCACGGTGTGCACCACCGTGGAGCAGTCAGTAGCGCAGGGAAGCAGTGGTTACCCTGGACCAGCCACTATACACCCTGTTGTTTGTTCCCTCTTCTGTTTCTCCTTTCTAAAAAGTTAGGTATCTTTCATGATTCTATCTTATCTCCTTTGCTGTCTTCTCAGCTGTAACTCTGGGCTATTTTAGTGGTTGTCTCAGGGTTCACAGCATGAGTCTTCAGTCTGTCAGTCTGCCTTTGGCCCCTGCTTCTCTCTATGCGATGTGTCTTTTTCTCTGGCTGCCTTTAAAATGTTCTCTTTGTCCATGAAATGACAATGAAACCTACCTTGCTGGCACCTTGGTCTTGGGCTTCCCAGCCTCCTGTTGTGTAAGCCCCCCAGTCTGTGATATTTTGTTAGGACACCAAGCCAACTAAGATAACCCCAGGATCCCTGCCCTCTGATCCCTGGTATACATGCCCTGCATAATCCCCAGGACTGTGGTTATGTGTTTTATGATTAGGTTATGTGAAATGGCACTGTTGCCTTTAAAGAACAGAGAATGCTCTAAGTCTGGGTCTAGAGGTCAGAGACAAGTCAAATTCAAAGCAGGAGGAGGGAATTCCCTGGCAGTCCAGTGGTTAAGACTCAGCACTTTCACTGCCTTGGCCCAGGTTCACTCCCTGGTTAGGGAACTAAGATCCCACGAGCTGCTCTGTGTGGCCAAAAATAAATTTATTAATTAAAAAAAAATTTTTTTAAAGCAGATGGATTTGATGCCTCATTGCTGCCTTAAAGATGCAGGTAGGAGGTAGGAGCAGAGGGTGACTCCCAGGCGGCATCCAGCAAGGAAACGGTCACCTCGGCCCTGCAGCTCCAAGGAGCTAAATGTTGCCAACAAAAAAAAAAGAGCTGAGAAGTGGATTTATCCCCTGAGCCTTCACACAGGATTTCAGACTGGCTGACACTTTATCTCAGCCTTGTGATACCCTGAGCAGAGAACCCTTCCCCGCCATACAGAATTGTGGCCTACAGAACTGTAAGCTAATAAATACAGTTCCCAGTGCTCACACAAGGCTGGGAACACTGTCTCTTCCCACCAGCAAGAGCGGAAAACCTTGTAACTCACAAGGCATCATCAGGTAGAGTACTGAGTAGGGTCTTGCCTCACTAATTGGGGGGGAATAACCTTAAACACTGCTCTGGTCAGACTAAACAGAGTTGAAAGGCAAGAACCATACAATTTCCAAGTAACTTAGCCATGTATTAGAACAAAGCTCAATAATGTTTATAAAAATACGGAAGTATCCCGCACCAAGCAAGGGGAAATCCATGATCTCCAGCATCTAACCAGAGATACAAAGAAGCAAGAAAATACAACCATGATTAGAAGAAAAACCAGTCAAGTGAAACTGACCAGAAATGACAGGGATGATAGAATGGGAGACAAGGATATTAAAACAATAAATTCCATATGTTCAGGGAGCTACAGGAAATAGTGTATTAGGTAGAGGCATGGAAGATTATTTTTTTTAAACCCAAATCTAATTTCTAAATATGAAAACAACGATGAGATGAAAAATTCACTGGGTAAAATTAGTGGCAGATTAAACATTGCAGAAGAAAGGATTAGTGAACTTGAAAACAAAGGCATGGAAACTTTTGAAAAGGAAACAGGACAAAGGCTAAAAAAGACTGAAGAATATCGGTGAGCTGTGGGAGAACCTGAAATAGCCTGATATATATCACTGATGGGAACAAAGCAGGAAAAATATCTGAAGAAGTGACAGTTGAAGTTTTTCCAAATTTGATGAAAATTATAAACTCAGAAATCTAAGAAGCTCAAGGGACCCTATGCATAATAAACATGAATAAAATTACACTAAACCACATCATGATTAAATGTTGACAACTGGTGACAAAGAGAACATTTTAAAGGCAGCCAGAGGGCTTCCCTGGTGGCTCAGTGGTTGAGAGTCCGCCTGCTGATGCAGGGGACACGGGTTCGTGCTCCGGTCCGGGAAGATCCCACATGCCGCGGAGCGGCTGGGCCCGTGAGCCATGGCCGCTGAGCCTGCGCGTCCGGAGCCTGTGCTCCACAACGGGAGAGGCCACAGCAGTGAGAGGCCCGCGTACCGCAAAAAAAAAAAAAAAAAAAAAAGCAGCCAGAGAAAAAGACACATCGCATAGAGAGAAGCAGGGGCCAAAGGCAGACTGACAGACTGAAGACTCATGCTGTGAACCCTGAGACAACCACTAAAATAGCCCAGAGTTACAGCTGAGAAGACAGCAAAGGAGATAAGATAGAATCATGAAAAATACCTAACTTTTTAGAAAGGAGAAAAAGAAGAGGGAACAAACAACAGGGTGTATAGTGGCTGGTCCAGGGTAACCACTGCTTCCCTGCACTACTGACTGCCCCATGGTGGTGCACACGAAGCAAGCTGTTGTACTGGCCAGCTCAGGTCGCCATAACAGAATGCCACTGATCGGGTCCTGAAGCATCAGAAATTCACTTCTCACAGTTCTAGAGGCTGGCAGTCCAAAGTCAAGGTACCAGCTGATTTGGTTTCTGGTGAGGGCTCTGCTCTCTTCCTGACTTGCAAGTGGCCACTTTCTTTCTTTGCTTGCTTGCTTCCTTCCTTCCTTCCTTCCTTCCCTCCCTCCCTCCTTCCTTCCCTTTCTTTCTTTCAATATTTATTTATTTATTTGCACCAGGTCTTAGTTGCGGCTTGCCAGCTCCTTGATTGCAGCTTGCCAGCTCCTTAGTTGCAGCACATGGGCTCCTTAGTTGTGGCATGTGAACTCTTAGTTGTGGCATGCATGTGGGATCTAGTTCCCTGATCAGGGATTGAACCCAGGCCCCCTGCATTGGGAGCATGGAGTCTTATCCGCTGTGCAGGTGGCCACTTTCTTGCTCTGTGTTCACTTGACTCTGTGCCTGAGGAGACATAAGGACACTGTTCTCATCGCTGCGGCCTGCCCTGATGACCTCAGCTAGCCCTCAGCACCTCCCAAAGGCCCCACCTCCAAATACCATCACACAGGGGGTTAGGGCTTCAGAATACAGATTTGGGAGAACACAAACGTTCAGTCCTTGACAACCTCCCTGTTCCTTCCCCAATTTTAGGGTACTGTCCTAAGTTTTATATATGTTGTAAAACCACAATATGGAACTACTGTTTTTGCTTTAGACAGTTGTCTTTTAGAGTGACTTAGAAAACTTTTTCGTAGTCTTTTATATTTACCTTCATTTTAACCATTTCCAAAAACCGTCATTTCTTTGTGTGATTCCAAGTTTCTGTCAGGTATATTTTTCCCCATGAAGAATTTCTATAACATTAATGTGGATTTCATGGTTGGGAACTCTCTCTGTTGGTTTTTTTCTTTTCAAAAAGTTATCCTTTTTTTTTGAAAGGTATTTTTTGCTGGGCACAGAGTTGTAAATTGACAGGTGTTTTCCTCTCAGCACTTGAAGGATGTCCGTGCATTGTCTTCTGACGTGAAGGTTTCTGATGACGAGTCTGCTGTATTTCTTACATTGGTTCCTCTGTGTTCTCTGTGGTTTTTTTTCCCTGTAGCTGCGTCTAAGATTTTCTCCTTCTCTTTGGCTTTTAGGAGTTTGAATAGGAAACATGTTTGTGTTTCTCTGATCTTGGATCTGTGTTTTGATATCATCCGTTATTGTTGGAAAAATCCCAGCCATGATCTTTTCAGATGTTTTACTTCCTTGTCCTCTGTCTTCTCCTGGGATTCTAACAACATGCAAGTTGGGCTGTTCAGTGTTGTTTTTATTGTTCACTGTTCATTTTTCTCTTTGTGTTTCAGTTTGAATAATTTCTGTTGACCTATTTGCAAGCTCCCTGGTCGTTTCCTCAGCTGAGTTGAGTCTACTGACGAGCACATCAAAGGCGTCCTTTACCTCTGTCGCCGTGTCTTGTGTCTGATGGTGCAGGTTGTTCCAACACAGGGGTCACCTCTGAGCCTGGCGTATCGCCGCTTAGTGTCTTGAGTGTGTGTGTGTGTGTGTGCACGCATGGGCGCGCACTCACACGCCCTTTTCTTTTTTGGTATCTCTTACTTTTTTATTGAATGTCAGCCATCACTCATGGGACAGCGAAAGAGGTAAACTGTCTGTCTGGAAACACAGCCTCTCCTGCTCAACTCTTAGTGTGAAAGGCAGAGTCGGTTCAGGCAGGAGCTGGGCTGGGTCCTTTGTGCCCATCGCTGCCTTCAGGGCGCCACCAGATTCAGATTCCACAGGCACTTCCTCATGCAGGGCCGGGGGCACTCAGTCTCCCGTGTGTTTCTGTACCTCAGAGCCTTCCTCCACCCGCAGTAGCCTGCTGTGGCTTGTTGCTCAGCACTTTTTAGACTTGGGGAAGGGGGGATGGAGCAACCTCTGCTGTCCTGGTCTGTCCTTGGGCTCAGCCCTCCCCCAGCTGAAGGAGGTTCTAACTGTCTGGGCCCAGGGTCGTTTCCTGCCCTTCCCCACCCCCACCCCCCAAGCACAGGGTAGTCTTCCCTTCCCCCAGCCATGATTTTCATCTGTCCCCAGAGTGTCAAGTTTGCTTACCCTCCCCCAGTGACTCACAACTTTTGTTCCGTAGAGAAGGCTCCCCCCTCTTTCAGACCTGAACCCCCAAGGGAGGCTCCTTGTGATACTCCCCCCAGGGGAGGTCCACAGAGATGCGCCCTCGTGTCCATGCTCCCAGGGGCTCTTTGTCAATTTGTTAATGTTTTAGCTGGAGTCTCCGAGCCGCTTGTGTGGTGGCCCTGCCTTCCATCTTCCTCTCACCCCTCCCTTCAGCCATGGGCCATCCCACACACCTGTCTCCATTCAAGCACCTGTCTTTGCCTAGATTTCGGGTCAGTTGGTTATTATTGTGACATTAGTTCTGTGATGGATTCAGGAAAGTTAAGATTCTGTAGATTGTCTACCTTTTTCTTGCTGTCGGGGTGGAAGAGATGCTCTTTCCAGGTTTCTAGCCCCTGGGGGAAAGCCGTTAACAAAGTGATATAATAATACGTGTTGTCTTAAATAATATAATAACGACATTAATGGTAGAAGAACATGGGAATCACAGCTAGATTGGTCAGTGCAGTCACGAGACTTTGCCCAATTGAGATTGTGTTCTTCTGAGGGTCCCGGGGAGGGGCCCTCAGAGGCAGTGCTTGGAAGCAGAGGGCGGTGACTGTTCGGTAACAGGAACAAGGGCTTGGACACTGGGGTTGGAAGAGGAAGAGAAGAACAGAGGAGAGACTTCCCTGGTGGTCCCGTGGTTAAGACTCCGCGCTTCCAATGCAGGGGATGCAGGTTTGATCCCTGGCCAGGGAACTAAGATCCCACATGGCACATGGTGTGGCCAAAAAAAAGGGAATCAGAAGAGAGACGTGGGTCCTGAAGGCCCCCAGCTGCAGGGGGAGGAGCCAGGTTCTGTTTTGGACTTTGGGCGTGGATGTGCTGGTAGGCCCTCCAGACGAAGAGGCCTGGCTGTAGGCAGGACACCCACCTGAGCCCTGGAGAGCAGTATGGGTGGGGAGGCCAGGATGTCCCCGTGTCGGGGGCAGCTGAAGCTCGGGGTGGGACCCCAGCCTCTACACCCCTCGCCCTCAGTGTGATTTCTTTAAGGAACTCTAGGTAAGTCTCCCCAGCCCTGCTCCTGCCTCTTCCGAGATGACCCTCTGCTGAGGGTTTGCTGCAGTCGGGCTGCCTCCATCCCCCTTTTTTTTTTTTTAATGTTTTTGGGGGGTTTTAAAAATAAATTATTTATGTTTATTTTTTACTACATTGGGTCTTCGTTGCTGCCCACGGGCTTTCTCTAGTTGCGGTGAGCTGGGGCTACTCTCCGTTGCGGTGCGCGGGCTTCTCGTTGCGGTGGCTCCTCTTGTGGAGCACAGGCTCTAGGCACGCGGGCTTCAGTAGTTGTGGCGCACGGGCTTAGTTGCTCCGTGGCATGTGGGATCTTCCCGGACCAGGGCTGGAACCCGTGTCCCCTGCGTTGGCAGGCAGATTCCCAACCACTGCGCCACCAGGGAAGCCCCTGCCTCCATCGTTTTGCAAGAAGTATTAGCATTTGGTATGTCTAAGTCCCTCCAAGGTAACTATTTCCTGGATGTCACAAGACATCACAGGTCAAATCAAGCACATGTTGACCGCGTTGGCACCAATCTCTTTCCAAACACTTCAGTCAAAGTCTATCTTAGAAACTCCCTTGCGTGGTGGAGGTACTGCTTGGGTTCCGAGTCCATTATTTTCCAAGGGTCCTGGTTGGGGTTTGAGGGAGCCCGTGGCACAGCACCTGTCTTCTCAAACCAAGTTCTGAGTGAATTAAAAAGTAAAGCTTATATCGCAATAATGCTGTTACCACCAAAAAAGAAAAGAAAGGAAAAGCTGATGGGAATTGAAACTATTCTTACTACAGAAAAACGGACAGTTCGGTGACAACGTGCCTGGTTGCCATTCAGTATGCTTCCTCATCAGAAACTCCAGAAAGACCTTTAACCACCAGATTCAGGCAGGGAGGGGCTTCTGGGTCTTCACTGTGAAGCAGAATGCAGGTCCCCTGAGCTGAGAAGGCCCAGAGGAGGGGAGGGAGAGGCAGGTGCCACGGGCACGCACATTAGTGCCATTCTAGCTTGTGATCTCCTGGTGTTTCTGGGATAGCATTTGTCAGTCTGCTTCTCCCAGGGGCTGCCGGCCCCGGCACCTGTCACAGGCCCCAGGAGTGTCCTTGTGTGGCGAGGGAGTGAGAGTTCCCTCCTCGGATCTTCCTCAGCCCCCGGGGCTTCTCACGCTGGCATGTCCCTCAGCGACCGCCGTTTTTAACACTGTCCCCGGCGAGGCCTTTGGGAAGCTAGAGGCCGCAGCACAGTGGGTGCTGAGCCGGGCACTGGGAGGGTCGTGGGAGGACTGGCTCCGTCCTGTCCCCCGTCTCGTGCCGTCACAGCCCTGCCGCGGGCCAGCTTCGCCTGCTGAGCGTCCCTGATGGACATCGCTCCGAGCAGGCCGTCCTCCGGGACAGTCCTGTCCCCTGGTGACGTCAATTCAGTGGCTCTGTCTCCGAGATTTAAAAAAATGTCCTTGGCACCCCCTGCTCTGCCCACTCAGCCTACAGAGCCCCTGCCCTGACTGTGGAAACATCCCCTGGCGTTCTCTGCCATCCTCACGGACGCCTGAAAGCCCTGTCTTGTCCCCCAGGGAGCAGTCGGCTGGACACGCACGCAGTGCTCATGCATCTCCTAGCAGCCCCCGTCCCACCCCCCACGGTCATAGGTGTGGTCCTGCCTCAATTCCACCTCCGATGGCCTCTGGACACTCCAGGCAGGGCGGGGCTGGGGTGGCAGTGGGCTCTGACCTCGTGTGCCCCTCACAGGGGCCCTCGGACTGGAGCCGGCCCTTCTCTCCAGCCACACTGTCGGCCTGGGCACCTTTTGTGTCACCTACTGGTGGCCTCTCAGCCATGGGCATTCAGGGGCCTCCCTGCTCCAGTGAAGCGCCTTCAGGGTGGCAATTGCTCTGCAGTTTCAAGTGGGTTAACACGCTCACTGTGGTTTTGTTGTTTCAGGATGTGAGAACAAAGAGCAGGACCAGAACAGAGACTCGAGTCTGAGACCGCTCACTTCAGAGGAAATTTCGATGATTCTGAGGAAAACACCTGCCGAGTGGAGTGATCAGGGAAGCTGTGAACCCGAGGAGGCCTTCTGTCTGAGTCCCAGCCACACTGGCCCCCCCGAAGGCCGGGCCCTGAGTCAGGGCCTGCCTGTCGCTCAGCGAGCAGCTGTTCCTGGCGGGGAGAGGCCCTACCGGTGCGTGGAGTGTGGGAAGTGCTTCGGGCGGAGCTCCCACCTGCTCCAGCACCAGCGCACCCACACCGGGGAGAGGCCGTACGTGTGCGGCGAGTGCGGCAAGGCCTTCAGCCAGAGCTCGGTCCTCAGCAAGCACAGGCGGATCCACACGGGCGAGAAGCCCTACGCGTGTCACGAATGTGGAAAGGCCTTTAGAGTGAGCTCAGATCTCGCTCAGCATCACAAGATCCACACCGGGGAGAAGCCACACGAGTGTCTCGAGTGCCGCAAGGCCTTCACACAGCTCTCCCACCTGCTCCAGCACCAGCGCATCCACACCGGGGAGAGGCCGTACGTGTGCGGCGAGTGCGGCAAGGCCTTCAACCACAGCACCGTGCTGCGCAGCCACCGGCGGGTGCACACCGGGGAGAAGCCGCACGCGTGCGCGGAGTGTGGCCGTGCCTTCAGCGTGAAGAGGACGCTGCTCCAGCACCAGCGGGCCCACACCGGGGAGAGGCCCTACGCCTGCGGCGAGTGTGGCCGTGCCTTCAGCGACCGCTCCGTCCTCATCCAGCACCACAGCGTGCACACGGGCGAGAAGCCCTACGAGTGCGGCGAGTGCGGCAAGGCCTTCCGGCACCGCTCCACCCTCCTGAACCACGAACGCATCCACACCGAGGAGAAGCCCTATGGCTGCTACGCGTGCGGCAAGGCCTTCGTGCAGCACTCCCACCTGACCCAGCACCGGCGGGTCCACACCGGCGAAAAGCCCTTCGTGTGCGGCGAGTGTGGCCACGCCTTCAGTGCCCGCAGGTCGCTGGTCCAGCACCAGCGGGTCCACACGGGTGAGAGGCCATTCCGCTGTGCACAGTGCGACAAGGCCTTCAGCCTGAAGGCCACGCTGGTCGTGCACCTGAGGACCCACACAGGCGAGAGGCCCTACGAGTGCAGCCGCTGTGGCAAGGCCTTCAGCCAGTATTCGGTGCTCGTGCAGCACCAGCGCATCCACACAGGTGAGAGGCCCTATGAGTGTGGGGAGTGCGGCCGCGCCTTTAACCAGCACGGCCACCTGATCCAGCACCAGAAGGTACACAAGAAGCCGTGACCTTGGCCGCCATGCAGACGCGCACTCGGGAACTTGGGCACCCAGCCCCAGGAGGCCTCCAGTCCAAGGGAGGTGCCCGTCAGCGTCTCCAAGTATCACTGAGAAGGGAAGCACTGACATGTCTCTGGAAGAACCTCAGAGGATGCCTCATTTGTTTCAACTTCTTGAGGTTCAACTGCAGAGTAATTACACAATTGTAGAGAATTTTGGTGAAGACAGTTCCAATTCATTATTTAACATTCGTTTATTAGAAGTGAGGAAGTAAAGGAAGTTACAGCATAAGGATTACTGTCACAGTAAAACTTCCTCACTCCAGATAAAGGTTTTCTTCTTAGAACATTGTATGCCTTTCCTAAGTTCAATGACTGTTCTGATTATTGCACTTAAAATTAGAATGTTGGACTATATTTTCAGTATTCTGTTAAGCACTACAATGTTGTGTGGATAAAATGATATAAAAAAGATTGTCACCAAGTGTCGTAATGTATTATGACTGCAAGTCCTGTGTGTGTGGAACCACTTGTTTTGTATGAAAACCAGGTGGCAGGGGGGTGGGGGGGCGGGACTCTAAAGATGAGTGAGAAATTATGTACGTTTAGAAGACCCTTTATCTACTCCTTTAACTTTTCAAGATCAGAAGGGATGTCCTAACTAACTTACTTATTACTGAAGATTCAACTCAAAAATGGATTTTTTTCCTCAAAACCTGTGCATAGAAATCATGGTATGTCTTGGGTTTCTGGGCCCATGTAGGCTTAGGAGGCCTCTTCGCACTCAGAGCCCAGACCTCACAGCTGCTACACCACGTGGGTGCCTCTTTATACACTATGGTGTTTCCCAAAAATAGTGTTACTAAAAAGACAGTTCTTTGGCACATACTTTTTTTTTTTTTTTGCGGTACGCCGGCCTCTCATGCTGCGGCCTCTCCCGTTGCGGAGCACAGGCTCCGGACGCGCAGGCTCAGCGGCCATGGCTCACGGGCCCAGCTGCTCCGCGGCACATGGGATCTTCCCAGACCGGGGCACAAACCCATGTCCCCTGCATCGGTAGGCAGACTCCCAACCACTGCGCCACCAGGGAAGCCCTGGCACATACGTTTAAAACAAAATTCTCAAATAGCTTTTTGTTTACTCTTTCTGATATTTCTATTCCTATGACTGAGGGTTTTCTTTCATTTTTTACTCCTAGTTCCAAGAGAGTCTAGTATTCATTGTCGTATACTGTGATTAATCTAGTTTATTCATAATTTTTAAAAGTTTTTTTCTCTCTATTGAGAACACATCAGCTTCTCAGGAAAAATCAAGGACCAGAGTGTTGATTCCCCCCCCCCTTTTTTTTTTTTTGGCTGTGTTGGGTCTTTGTTGCTGCACGTGTGCTTTTCTCTAGTTCTGGTGCGTGGGCTTCTCATTGCAGAGCACAGGCACCGGGCGCACGGACTTCAGTAGTTGTGGCACACGGGCTCAGTAGCTGTAGCTCTTGGGCTCTATAGCGCAGGCTCAGAAGTTGTGGTGCACGGGCTTCGCTGCTCCATGGCATGTGGGATCTTCCCGGACCAGGGCTTGAACCCTTGTCCCCTGCATTGGCAGGTGGATTCTTAACCACTGTGCCACCAGGGAAGTCCTAGAGTGTTGATCCTTACGTCCATAGCAATCACTGATACAGGTAAAAGCCTGTTTTCCCCTCTCTGCAGACACTGCTGAGAGGAGCTTACATCACTCAGGTGTAACATGAGAGGAACTGAGATCACAGGGAAGCTACCAAACTTTATGACTCAGTCCATGACTGGCATCTGAGTCCCAGTGCTACTCAGAGCTGAGCCCACCACTACTCAGGACACAATTCCTAATTGTGTGGAAGTTTTAGAGTAAGAAACAGTCATGTTCCAAGACAAGGCTGCCCACTCTCACCACCTCTATTCAACATAGTACTGGAAGTCCTCGCCACAGCAATCAGACAAGAAAAAGAAAGAAAAGGCATCCAAATTGAAAGGGAAGAGGTAAAGTTGCCATTATTTGCAGATGATGTGAATACTACTGGGTGGGCCAAAATGTTCATTCGGCTCTTTCTTTAAGATGGCTCAGTAGCACTTAATTGTCTTCATTAAAAACAATTTTGTTAGCCTGTATGTGACAGCTGTCATATCAGCGTGCATTTAAAAAAAGACTTGTATCAAAAGTCTTGAATTTCTGTGTAGCCATTTTAATATCGAAGATGGAAGAAAAAGAGCAACATTTTCAGCATATTATGCTTCATTATTTCAAAGAAGGTTGCATTTGCAACCTAAATGCAAAAAAAGATTTGTGCAGTATATGGAGAAGGTGCTGTGACAGACTGAACGTGTCAAAGGTGGTTTGCGATGTCTTGTACTGGAGATTTCTCGCTGGACGATGCTCCATGGTCGGGTAGACAAGTTGAAGTTGATAGTGATCAAATAGAGAACATTAACTGAGAACAATCAACATTATACCACACAGGAGGTAGCCAACATACTCAAAATATCCAAATCAAGCATTGAAAATCACTTGCACCAGCTTGGTTATGTTCACCACTTTGATGTTTGCGTTCCACGTAAGTTAAGCGGAGAAAACCTTCTTGACCGTTTTTCCCATGCAATTCTCTACTTAAACATAATGAAAATGTTCCATTTTTAAAACAAATTGTGATGGGTGACTGAAAAGTGGATACTGTACAATAATGTGAAATGGAAGAGATCTTGGGGCAAGAGAAATGAACCATCACCAACCACACCAAAGGCCAGTCTTCATCCAAAGAAGGTGATGTTGTGTATATGGATTGGAAGGGAGTCCTCTATTATGAGCTCCTTCGGGAAAACCAAACGATTAATTCCAACAAGTACTGATCCCAGTTAGACCAAATGAAAGCAGCACTCATCACAAAGCGTCTGGAATTAGTGAACAGAAAACGCATAATCTTCCATCAGGGTAACGCAAGACCACTAGTTTCTTTGATGACCAGGCAAAAACTATTACAACTTGGCTGGGAAGTTCTGATTCACCTGCCATATTCACCAGACATTGCACCTTCGGATTTCCATTTATTTCAGTCTTTACAAAATTCTCTTAATGGAAAAAATTTCAACTCCCTGGAAGACTGTAAAAGGCACCCGGAACAGTTCTTTGCTCAAAAAGTTTTGGGGGAGCTTCCCTGGTGGCGCAGTGGTTAAGAATCCACCTGCCAATGCAGGGGACACGGTTCAAGCCCTGGCCCGGGAAGATCCCACATGCCGCGGAGCAACTAGGCCTGTGTGCCACAACTAGTGAGCCTGCGCTCTAGAGCCCGGGAGACACTACTGAGCCTGCATTCCACAACTACTGAAGCCCACACACCTAGAGCCCGTGCTCTGCAACAAGAGAAGCCACCACAATGAGAAGCCTGCGCACCACAACAAAGAGTAGCCCCTGCTCGCTGCAACTAGAGAAAGCCCGCGCGCAGCAACAAAGACCCAACACAGCCAAAGGTAAATAAATTAAATAAATAAATTTATTAAAAAAAAAAAAAAAGTTGGGCTTCCCTGGTGGCACAGTGGTTGAGAATCTGCCTGCCAATGCAGGGGACATGGGTTCGTGCCCCGGTCCGGGAGGATCCCACATGCCGCGGAGCAGCTAGGCCCATGAGCCATGGCCGTAGAAGACCCTAAAGACTCCACACAAAAACTTCTAGAACTGACAATCCTAAAATTCATATGGAACCATAAAATACCCAGAATTACCAAAGAAATCCTGAGGAAAAAGAACAAAGCAGGGGACTTCCCTGGTGGCGCACTGGTTAAGAATCCGTCTGCCAATGCAGAGGACACAAGTTCCAGCAACGAAGACCCAATGCAGCCAAAAATAAATTAATAAATAAATTTATAAAAAAGAACAAAGCAGGAAGCATAACCGTCCCAGATATGAGACAATACTATTGGGTTGGCCAAAAAGTTCGTTTGGGTTTTTCTGTAACATCTTACAGAAAAACCTTAACTTTTTGGCCAACTCAGTACAAAGCTACAGTAATCAAAACTGTGGTATTGGCACAAAAACCAACATATGAGTCAATGGAACAGAATAGCCCAGAAATAGGCCCACACACCCATGGTCAATTAATATTTGACAAAGGAGGCAAGAATATACAATGGTAAAGAAAAAAAAGTCTCTTCAGCAAGTGGTGTTGGGAAAGTTGGATGCATGTATATCAATGAAGTTAGAACATTCTCACCATAAACAAAAATAAACTCAAAATGGCTTAAAGGGCCTCCCTGGTGGCGCAGTGGTTGAGAGTCCGCCTGCCGATGCAGGGGATGCGGGTTCGTGCCCCGGTCTGGGAGGATCCCGTATGCCGCGGAGCGGCTGGGCCCGTGAGCCATGGCCGCTGGGCCTGCGCGTCCGGAGCCTGTGCTCCGCAACGGGAGAGGCCACAACAGTGAGAGGCCCGCATACCACAAAAAGAAAAAAAAAAAAAAAAAAAAAATGGCTTAAAGTCTTAAACATAAGACATGACACCATAAAACTCGTGGAAGAGAACATAGGCAAAACATTGCCTGACAAATCGTACCTGAGGCAGTCAGTCTCCCAAGGAAATAGAAATAAAAACAAAAATAAACAAATGGGACCTAATCAAACTTACAAACTTGCACAGCAAAGGAAACCATAAGCAAAACAAAAAGACAATGTACAGAGTGGGAGAAAATGTTTACAATCAACTGACAAGGGCTTAATTTCTAAAATGTACAAACAGCTCATACAACTCAACAACAAAAAAACAAACCCAGTTAAAAAGTGGGCAGAAAGCCTAAACAGACATTTCTTCAAAGAGGAAATACAGATGGCCAAAAGCCACGTGATAAAATGCACATCGCCAATTATTAGAGAAATGCAGATCAAAACTACAATGAGGTACCACCTCACACCAGTCAGAATGGCCATCATTAAAAAGTCTACAAATAACAAATACTGGAGAGGGTGTGGAGAAAAGGGAACCCTCCTACACTGTTGGTGGGAATGTAAACTGGTACAACGACTATGGAGAACAGTTATGGAGGTTCCTCAGAAAACTAAACATAGAATTGTCATATGATCCAGCAATCCTACTCCTGGGGATATATACAGACAAAACTAATCTAGGGGCTTCCCTGGTGGCGCAGTGGTTGAGAATCTGCCTGCTAATGCAGGGGACACGGATTCGAGCCCTGGTCTGGGAGGATCCCACATGCCGCGGAGCAACTAGGCCCGTGAGCCACGACTACTGAGCCTGCGTGTCTGGAGCCTGTGCTCTGCAACAAGAGGCCGCGATAGTGAGAGGCCCGCGCACCGCGATGAAGAGTGGCCCCCACTTGCCACAACTAGAGAAAGCCCTCGCACAGAAACAAAGATGCAACACAGCAAAAATAAATAAATTAATAAAAACTCCTACCCCCAACATCTTTAAAAAAAAAAAAAAAAAGATGCCTAATTGCTGAATAAATGAACTATAAACATTCATTTAAAAAAAAAAAACTAATCTAAAAAGATACATGCACCCCTATGCTTATAGCAGCACTATTCACAATAGCCAAAACATGGAAGCAACCTAAATGTCCATTGACAGATGAATGGATAAAGATGGGGTTTATTTATACAATGGAATACTACTCTGCCATAAAAAAGAACAAAATAATGCCATTAGCAGCAGCAATGGATGCAACTAGAGATTATCATACTAAGTGAAGTCATAAAGAAAACGACAAATACCATATGATATCACTTATATGTGGAATCTAAAATATGACACAAATGAACCTATTTTTGAAACAGAATCTTGGACATAGAGAACAGACTATTGGTTGCCAAGGGGGAGGGGGTTGGGGAGGGATGGAGTGGGAGGTTGAGGTTGGCAGATGGAAGCTTTTATATATAATGTTTAATGGATAAACAAGGACCTACTGTATAGCACAGAGAATTATATTCAATATCATATGATAAACCATAATGGAAAAGAATATTTTAGAAAAGAATATATATATATATGTATAACTGAATCACCTTGCTGCACAGCAGAAATTAACACAACATTGTTAATCAACTATATTTCAATTAAAAATATATATTGTTTTTTAAAAAAAGAAAAAAAAGGTAATGCTCTGTTGGAAAAAAAAAAAGAAATGGTCATGTTGTAGTCAAGATGAAAATAAGAGGTCAGGTAATTTCAATGTACAGAGATGCTTATTTGGAAAGACCCTCTGTATCATAGGACAACTTGAGTTACACAGTGCAAATCATTCTGATTGCTAAATCCTCCAAGTAAGTTAGGGTTTTGGGGGAAATCATTCCAAAATGTATAGTTTGCTTTCCCACCTTGCCAAATGAAGTGCACTTACTCTGTCATTCTGCCTTTTCTTGCTCTCAGCTGCACTGACCTGGGTGGCGAGCTGCAGTGCCCCTCTCCCTGGGAAGGAGCCTGGAACATGCATTTTTGCTACTTGCCTTTCCAAGGAGCAGGAGTAGCACATGATCTGCTGGGACCTAAGGGCAGTCTGCCCTTTTTGGAAGTCACGTCAGAGGCTGGAATGACCTTTGGGGTCCCCCTCACCCTGGTAACACCATTCTCAGCCATTATCTCCCACCTCTGACTTGTCAGCAGCATTCACACTTACTTTGGATTTTTTTTAGTTCGAAGTCTTTACATTTTATGTATTTAAATCTTTCTCTTTATATTATTTCTTCTTACAGCTACCAAAAAATCTGATGCTTAGTTCTCTTCAAATTTTCTATTATTTGGAAAATATTTTAGACCACCTAAAATTTGACGTACTGTGTATAATCCGACATTTTCCAATAAAAAAGCAATGCCTGGAACCCATATTTATGCGTGAAGGAAGATCAGTAACTTTGGCTTAAGGATCTCCTCCACGTCAGAGGCCATTGGACATGAGTGGGCGATGCAAGCAGGAGAGCCTGAGAAAGGCTCATGGGTGCCAAATCCAAACAAAGCCACGCCTCCCCTGCCAATCAAGCAGTGAAGGCTGTGCTGTGATAGGCAGAGCTGTGAAGGGATAGGAAACTGCATTGCTGCTGACAATACAGTCCGCCTGTGTCGGGTGTGGGGACCCAACAGTGTGGCCACGTCCTCTGGAGGAAGATGACTGTGCGCCAGGACGTGGCTGGCGAGTGCCAGGCAGCCCAGAGGCTCTCTGAGGGGCAGTGGCACTCCCGGACGACAGGTCTGGAAGGTGAGTCCACCAAAGTCCACCCCGTGCACAGAGAGGCCGGAGGTGGAGGCCCAGGAGTCGGACTTCCCTGGGGGCAGGGGAAAACCAGAGGAGTGGTGGTGGGGACAGCATTGGGGTCTCGACTCTGGCCCATCTGGATAAGTCTGGGGAACACTTTTAGTCTCATGTGTAAAAGTTCCTGAGCTGAGAAGTGCCGGTGAGATGGTGTGCAGTGCAGGGTCCCCAAGACAGCTCTCACCTCTGACACCACTCACAGGGTTCAGGCTCCACAAGATCACTCTCAAGTTCAGTAACTTGCTACATGGACACAAAGAACTCACCTTGAAAGCTGATATAACATGGTTACAGTGTGTTACAGGGAACAGACACAGATTCAAATCAGCCAAGAGGCTGCATGGGGCAGAATCCAGGGAAAGTTCCAGATGTGGAGCTTCCGTTGTCCTCTCCCTGGAAAGTCACAGGCAGCATTACTTTCCTGACACTGGTGTGGGACACAGTGCACGGGTATGGCAACAGGGAAGCTCACCTGAGCCTTGGCATCCAGAGCTCTTACTGGGGCCGGTGACAGCTGGCTGCCTGCATGACCAACCTCAGGCTCCAGCCCCTCCAGAGGTCAAGCTGATGCCGTGCAGCCCAAGGACTCCCCATAGGTCACTGTTGGTGTAGACCACCTCGCATGGCCCAAGGCTGCAGGTAAACAAAGATAACTCTTCTCAGGCAGGACATTCCAACCATCCAGGAGCCCAGGACAGAGGCCAGCCCTCTCCTGAGGTGAGGGTAGTCTTTTCTGCAAAGGTGATTAAGAGTGGGTTGGAGGGACTTCCCTGGTGGCGCACTGGTTAAGAATCCACCTGCCAATGCAGGGGACACGGGTTCCATCCCTGGTCCAGGAAGATCCCACGTGCCGCGGAGCAACTAAGCCCGGGCGCCACGACTACTGAGCTTGCGCTCCAGAGCCCACACATCACAACTACTGAGCCCGTGTGCCACAACTACTGAAGTCCATGTGCCTAGAGCCCGTGCTCTGCAACAAGAGGAGCCACCGCAATGAGAAGCCCGCGCACAACGAAGACCCAAAAGTCTTGAGACATACAGAAGACAAACAGATAAATGATAGAGATAAACCATTCAACAGGAACCTCGTAAAATGTAAATAGATTAAACTATCTTATTAAAGGGCAGATATTGGCAGAGTAGATTTTAAAAGCCAGGATCCAGGGACTTCCCTGGTGGCACAGTGGTTAAGAATCTGCCTGCCAACGCAGGGGACACAGGTTCGAGCTCTGGTCCGGGAAGAGCCCACATGCCACGGAGCAACTAAGCCTGTGCACCACAGCTACTGAGCCTGCGCTCTGGAGCCCGTGAGCCACAACTACTGAAGCCCACGTGCCTAGAGCCCGTGCTCCACAACGAGAAGTCACTGCAATGAGAAGCCCATGCACCACAACGAAGTGTAGTACCCGCTTGCTGCAACTACAGAAAGGCTGCGCACAGCAACGAAGATCCGATGCAGCCAAACATAAATAATTAAAAAAAAAAAAAAAGGAGAATCTGCCTGCCAATGCAGGGGACACGAGTTCGAGCCCCAGTCCAGGAAGATCCCACATGTTGTGGAGCAACTAAGCCCATGCACCACAACTACTGAGCCTGCGCACCGCAAATACTGAGCCCACATGCTGCAACTACTGAAGCCCGCACACCTAGAGCCCGTGTGCTGCAACAAGAGAAGCCACTGCAATGAGAGGCCCGCGCACCGCAACAAAGAGTAGCCCCCACTCGCCGCAACTAGAGAAAGCCCGCGTGCAGCAACGAAGACCCAACACAGCCAAAAATAAATAAAATTAAAAAAAAAAAAGCCAAGATTCAACTACATGCTGTCTACAAGAGACTCTCTTTAGATATAAGGACATCAAGGAAAAGCCCAACAGAGAGGGCTTCAAGTCTACAGAACATTTAAAAAAGAATAAACACCCTTCTCAAACTCTTCCCAAAAACTGAAGAGAAAGTAATACTTAACTTATTCTATGAGTCTAGCATTACCACGATATCTATGAGAGACAAAGACAAAAAACTATGGACCAATAGCCTTATGAGTATTCATGCAAAGATCCTCAACAAAATACTAGCAAACCAAATTCAACATATTAAAAGGATTATGCATGGGGACTTCCCTGGTGGTCCAGTGGCTACGACTCCACACTCCCGATGCAGGGGGCCTGGGTTCCATCCCTGGTCAGGGAACTAGATCCCATAGGCCGTAATTAAGAGTTCGCACGTGGGCTTCCCTGGTGGCACAGTGGTTAAGAATCTGCCTGCCAATGCAGGGTACACGGGTTCAAGCCCTGGTGTCCGGGAAGATCCCACATGCTGCGGAGCAACTAAGCCCGTGCACCACAACTACTGAGCCTGCACTCTAGAGCCCGTGAGCCACAACTACTGAGCCCACGTGCCACAACTACTGAAGCCCACATGCCTAGAGCCCGTGCTCCACAAGAGAAGCCACCACAATGAGAAGCCTGCGCACCGCAAGGAAGAGTAGCCCCGGCTCGCAGCAACTAGAGAATGCCCGCGCACAGCAACGAAGACGCAACGCAGCCAAAAAAAAAAAAAGAGTTCATGTGCCACAACTAAAGATCACACATGCCACAACAAAGATCCTGCATGCCACAACTAAGACCTGGTGCAGCCAATTAATTTTTTTAAATCCCCATTTAAAAAGGATTATGCGTGATGATCAAGCAGGATTTATTCCCAGAATGCAAGGAGGGTCAACATACGAAAATCAACCACTGTAATACATCACATTAATAAAATGAGGAAAAAACACCACTTGATCATATCAACTGAGGCAGAATACTACCCAACTCACTGATCTACAGATTCACTACAATCCCTATCAAAATCCCAATGACGTTTTTTTGCAGAAATAGAAACACCCATCCTAAAATTCATATGGAATCTCAAGGGACAGCCAAAACCACCTCAAAAAAAGAACAGGTAGGGAATTCCCTAGTGGTCCAGGGACTTAAGACTCCACGTTCCCAATGCACAGGACCCTGCTTCAATCCCTGGTCAGGGAACACAATCCCACATGCCATAACTAAGCATTCTCATGCCCAACTAAAGATCCCACATGCCACAACTAACATCCAGCGCAGCCAAATTAATTAATTAATTAATTAAAAAGTTAGAGGACATACACTTCCTGATTTCAAAACTTAACTACAAAGCTACATTAACCAAAACAGTGTGATGCTGGCATGAGGACAGACATATAACCAATGGAAGAGAATAGAGCCTAGAAATAAACCCTTGCATGTACAGTCGATTTTTGACAAGGGTGCCAAGGCCATTTGTTATGAACTGAATGTTTGTGTCCCCTCAAAATTCATAAGCTGGGGCTTCCCTGGTGGCGCAGTGGTTGAGAGTCCGCCTGCCGATGCAGGGGACGCGGGTTCGTGCCCCGGTCTGGGAAGATCCCACATGCCGCGGAGCGGCTGGGCCCGTGAGCCATGGCCGCTGAGCCTGCATGTCCGGAGCCTGTGCTCCACAACGGGAGAGGCCACAACGGTGAGAGGCCCGCGTACTGCAAAAAAAAAAAAAAAAAAAAAAAAAAATTCATAAGCTGAAGCTCTAACCCCCAATGTGACTGTATTTGGAGGTAAGGCCTGTGAAGTGGTGATAAAGGTTAAATGAGGTCATAGGGTGGGGCCCTGATAAGAAGAGGGAAGTGACACCTGAGATCTTGCTCCACCAAGTGAGGACACAACGAGGCAGCTGTCCTGCAACCCTGGAAAGGAAGCCTCACCAGGAGCCGAATCAGCCAACACCTTAATCCTGGACTTTTTTTTTTTTAATTTATTTAATTAATTTATTTTTGGCTGCATTGGGTCTTCGTTGCTGCACGCGGGTTTTCTTTTAGCTGTGGCGAGCAGGGGCTACCCTTCATTGAGGTGCACAGGCTTCTCATTGCAGTGGCTTCTCTTGTTGCAGAGCATAGGCTCTAGGCACACAGGCTTCAGTAGTTGTGGCATGCAGGCTCTAGAGCGCAGGCTGACTAGTTGTAGCACACGGGCTTAGCTGCTCCGTGGCATGTGGGATCTTCCCGGACCAGGGCTCGAACCCGTGTCCCCTGCATTGGCAGGCAGATTCTTAACCACTGCACCACCAGGGAAGCCCAATCTTGGACTTCTTAGTCTCCAGAAATGTGAGAAATAAATTTCTGGTTTTTAAGCCACCTAGTCTGTGGTATTTTGTTATGGCAGCTTAAGCTAACACACCATTCAGTGGGGGGGAGAAAAAGACTTTTCGAAAAATGTTATAGGGAAAACCGGATAACCACACACAGAAAAGTTTAAAGTTGGACCCTTATCTTATACCATATATAAAAATTAGCTCAAAACAGTTCAAAGACCAAAACTTAGTACCTAAAAATATAAAATCCCTTAGAAGAAAACGTAGGGGCAAATCTTCATAATCTTGGATTTAGCAATGATTTCCTGGATATGACACCCTGAGCACAGGCAACAAGAGAAAAAATAGATAAACTGAACATCATAAAAATTAAAACCTTCTGGCATCAAAAGACACTATCAAGAGAGTAGACAGACAACTCATAGAATGAGAAAATATTTGCAAGTAGTATATCTGATAAAGGATTACTATGCAAAATACATGAACTCCTACACCTCAACAACAAAAACAAACAGCCCAATTCAAAAACGGGCAAGGGGTTTGAATAGACATTTCTCCAAAGGCGGCACAGAAATAAATGGTCAATAAGCACATGAAAAGACGTTCAATATCATTAGTCATCATGGAAATGCAAAACAAAACTACACTAAGTTACCACTTCACACCCACTAGGATGACTATGGATAAAATAATGGAAAAATAACAAGTATTGACAAGAATGTAGAGAAACTGGAACCTTCGTGAATTGCTAGTGGGGATATACCATAGTACTGCCATTGTGGAAAAGTGTGGCCATTCTTCAGAAATTTAAACATAGAATTACCATATGATCCAGCAGTTTTACTCCTAGGATTATACCCCAAAGTACTGTAAAAAGGGAAAGTACAAGTACAGATCTGTATACCAATGTTCATAGCAGCATTATGCACAATAATCAACAGGCAGAAACACCCAAGTAATCTATCAACAAATGATGGGTAAACAAAACATGGTATCTACAAACAGTGGAGTTATTATTCAGCTGTAAAGAAAGAATGTTGTCCTGACACCTGCTACAACACGGATGAACCTTGAGGACATTATGCTAAGTGAAAGAAGCCAGGACATAAAGGGCAAACGTTGTATGACCTCACTTATATGACGTAATTAGAATAGGCAAGTTCTCTGAGACAGAAAAATGGAAAGGGGGAGAGTGGAGAGTTACTGTTTAATGGGTGCAGAGTTTCTGTTACAGATAGAACAGTTTGGAAACAGATTTGCTGATGGTTATACAATATTGTGAATGTATCTAATGCCACTGAATTGTACAGTCAAAAATGGTTTAAATGGTACATGTAACGTTGTATATATTTTACCACAATAAAAAAGGCAATTGTTAATTCTATTAAGTGATACAGAAAAGTATGAACCATATGCTAATTTTTTAAAATTTACAACGTGTAAAACAATGTAAACACATAGAATTCTATGCAGTGTGAGTTTTCCAGGATTGAGGAAATGAGCTGCACAGAAAGCACCGCAGGACTTCTCTTGAGGATGCTGTTCGGTGTGTCTGGACGAAACCTACACCGGGCGCAGTGATGGCGAGTCCTCTTTGTCTAAGGGGAGGCTACAGGAGTTTCTCCTGTTTGCTTACGCTTCTCACTCGATTTCTCTAAAGTGAACATGCACTGCTTCTGTTTTAAGACTGTTTTTAATTAGACAGAAATGCCCTTTCACCTGTGGCAACACTATGTGGACAGCAAGTAAAGGGCTGGGTGGGGCACATGCAGGAAGTGCACAGCAGACCTCAGGGGCCTCCATCAGTCACGGGGAAAAGTCTTCCCGGAGGTGAATCCTCTGATGCTGGGACATGTTGGAGCTGTGCCGGAAGGCCTTGCCACACTCGCCACACGTGTACGGCTTCTCCCCGGTGTGGATCCTCCGGTGCTGCAGGAGGTACGTGCCCTGGCTGAAGGCTTTCTTGCAATCAGTGCATTTGTACGGCTTCTCTCCGTGGTGTGACCTCTGATGGTGGATGAGTCTGGAACTGTTGTGGAAGGCCTTCCCGCACTCACTGCACTTGTAGGGTTTCTCTCCCGTGTGGATCCTCTGATGCTGGATGAGGTGGGTGCTCTGGCTGAAGACTTTGCCACAGTCATTACATTCATAGGGCTTTTCTCCGGTGTGGCTTCTCTGATGTTCAACAAGCTTGGTTTTTTGGATGAAGGCTTTCTCACATTCATTACATTTATAGGGTTTTTCTCCAGTGTGGATTCTTTGATGCTGAATAAGGTTAGAACTCTGGGTAAAGCCTTTGCCACATTCTTTGCACTCGTATGGCTTCTCTCCAGTGTGGGTCCGACGATGTCGGATGAGGACTGAGCCATCACTGAAGGCCTTCCCACAGTCGTTGCACTTGTAAGGCTTCTCCCCAGTGTGGACCCTCTGGTGATAAATGAGGGACGAGTAGGCACTGAAGCGCTTCCCACACTCGCCACACGTGTAGGGCTTCTCCCCGGTGTGGACCCTCTGATGCTTCATGAGGTTGGGCCTCTGACTGAACGTCTTCCCGCACTCATCGCAGCGGTAGGGCATCTCCCCGGAGTGCATCCTGCGGTGACTGATGAGCTCGCAGCTCCGGTGGAAGGCTTTCCCACACTCGTCACACTTGTAGGGCTCCTCCTCACTGTGCAGCCGCTGGTGCTTGGCAAGGTTAGCACTGTACCTGAAGGCTTTCCCACAGCAACCACAACAATGCAATGGTTTTCCAATAGGAATTTTGTGATCTTCCTTAACAACTAAATTTGCAGTGAAAACTTTCCCTAAATCACACACTATATCTGTTTTTTTGGACCTGTGTACACGCTTATGGTTATTAAGATATGATCTCTGTTCAAAACTCTGCTCACATATATCGCATTTGTGAGGTCTCTGATCAGGGAGAGGGCTTGACCCCAACCTGAGGTTTCCCCCAGACTCCAGGCCACTCTCCTTGTTGGCCAGTGTGACTGGCCTGGGGCCTCTCTGCTCCACAGGCCCGTCCATGCTCCCCTCTGGCTCCCTGACATGCTCACAGGCTTCTCCCGGCTCAGGTCCCCGGAGAACACTCCCCCTGAGTCGGTCCAGTTCTTCCCCATAGAGCATCTCGCCTGAAGTCAACTCCTGGTTCTCAGTCCTGGTCCCATGAGCTGAAACAACAAATGGAACACCTCACGGTCACCTGTTCTGACTCTGGAAGGAAGGTATAAAGATGCTGCTGACCACCTGTGGAGTACCATCTCCACCATCTCCAAAATCACAACAACACCATCTCCAAAGTCTTGCAGACATGAGAGCCTGGAGCCCAGAGGCTTAAAAGCCTCGCCTAGGGCTGCAATCTCACAGCAGCACAAGCATCCGCCCAACTCTTAACACCCACACCATTCCTGCCTGCCTTCTGCCCACAGAGCCTGCTTGGTTGGGACTGCAGGATACCTGTCCTCATCACAAAAGGACAGAAGATGGAAGCTTCATAGCATCATGGAAACCAGAGCAAGGAGGGGTCCCAAAAGTCATGAAGGATATCTGACAAAGAAATTAAAGCTGAGCGAGTGTAAGGTTGCCTGACAATAGCTAATCCACCCCAAAATCCATGGTGGGAAAACCAGCTGCCTCCCCAGAAGGGCAGAGAGCAGAGCTCATGCCAACTGAGGAGGAGAGGATAGAGCACACAGGCTGGGCCCCTCAGCCCTCCCTAGCAGGCCATGCCCATTCCCAGGGCTCTTCCCAGGGGCCCGAGAGGCCACCCCAGGAGCCAGCAGCACCCTAAACTCAGGATGCAACACGGGGTGCCCTCAAGTCTGAGGCCCATGTCTCCACCCTTTCTTCCCTGACGAGGCACACAGTGACTCCACTTGCAGGAATACACTCACCAGAAATGCATTCTCTGTGAGCCAAGACACACACACACAGCCCCAAAAGGGGGACAACCAAATGCCCTGCAGAAGTACAATGGAAAAAACCTGTGGTGTGTTCACGACAGAACAGCAAACAGACCGAACAAACTCCATACAACATGGCAGGCTCAGCACATGCAGGCGCCCCGCAGGACTCAGATAGAAGGGCCGGTGGGGAGCAGTGAGAAATGACGGAGGAGGCCCTGTGGGCTCCCAGGGAACTAGATAGGTTCTCTATTTTGATCTGGATGATGGCTTTTCATAAAAATCGACTGAGCTGTAGATAGGGTCTGTCCCATTTCTGTAAGTATTTATATTTGAATAAACAAATGTACAAACGTGAAGTTCAAGTCCTTGGAGCCAACAGCTCCTTCCTAGGACATCAGCAAGACACCTGCAGAGAGTCACTCATCAGCGTCCTCTGTGGCAATGGACCCAGGACACCAGTCCCCACAGCACTTCCACTGAGAGCAGGAACCACAGCTCGCGTGCACAGAAATGGAAATGCGTTCAGTGAAAAATCCAGCGACCCTGCAATGCACACAGATCGCTGCATTCCTGTTAGGAAGCGACGTCTGTGTGCGGGCACAGACCAGACTTCACTGGAAAAGGGACAGCAGGTACACACTGGAACACATTTGTATCTGGGTGCTGAGATCTCGGGTGATGTGTACTCCCTCCCTTTCCTATAATGGCCTGTAATCATCTAGTAGGTTAACTTAGAAGAGGGCAAACGAAGCGATGTTCTCCATCACTATGGCCCCGCCTGACGGTCTGACGCCCCTCGGAGGGCAGGAGCCCTGGACAGTAGGGCTCCATGGAGCCCGGGGGGCCTGGCCTTCCTTCACAGCACACCCGAGTGCCTTCCCCTCTTCTCCTCCACCAACACTGCCCCCTCTTACCCTCCTAGAAGATTCAGCTCAAGAATCACCCTGTAAATAAGCAACAAGGATATACTGTGCTGCACAGGAAAACATAGCCATTACTTTGTAGCAACTTTAAATGAAGCATATAATCTGTAAAAATACTGAATCGCTACACTGTACACCTGACACTAACAGGATATTGTAAATCAACTATACTTCAATTAAAAGAAAGAAAGAGTCACCCCACTGTGGCACCCAAGCTGGCAAAGGTGACCCGGGTTTCAGCAGAGGCCACTCCCAGGGCTACTGCACTGGCCATAATGCATCCTCCTCCAAACTCATGAGTGGGCTGACACTACATATCATGGACCCCCACACATGCTTGTTCAGCAAGTGAGTCAGGGAGTCAGCCCCCCTACGCACCTGAGCCATCGATGGTCGGTCGCTCTCTCCCCTGCACGTCCGGGACCCACGGCTCATCCCCTCGCTCCAACTGTGTAATCACCTCCGGCTTGGGGCCTGCAGGTCCAGCTCCTGGGAAGGAGACAGGGCCTGGGGTTGATGCCAAGGACACAATGTGGGCTCACCCTGGGACTGGCGGGGGAGAGGACACACAGGTACAGGGGGTGATGGGAAGTCTGGATACTCCCTGGAGGGGTGGACGTGGTCATGAAGATGAAGATCTGAGCACAGGGGACTCTCTCCACCAGGAGGTGCACCTACATTGGGCCTGGGGCAGGGAGGCAATCTTATCCGGTGCTGGCAAACCCAGCCCCACCCAGGGCCCTCCTCTGTGCAGACCAGGCCTGCCTGGGACCAGGGTCAGTGACACCCGTCTCTGGGCCCAGGGGATGAGGCCCCCAGCCCAGGCCCTGCTGAGCCCTGAGTCCCCAGGACTGTTCCCTGAGTTGCATCCCAGGAAGGGGCCTCACCCAGCGAGACCAGGTTCCTGTAGGTTTCCAGCATCACATCCCTGTAGAGGCCCTTCTGAACAGGGCCCAAACGGCCCCACTCCTCCCTGGAGAGGAGCACGGCCACGTCCTCGAAGGTCACTTCAGCCTGGAACAACAAGAGCTGCTGCCGGCCCAAGCGTGGCTCAGGCTGGGCCCGGGCTAGAGAAGCAGCACAGGGGTGATCACAGGCCTGATCCCTCAGCGTGGCCCTAGGGGGTGACCTGATCCCTTGGCTGCTGAGCCAGCTCACTCAGGGAGGTTGGGGGATTCCCAGGGTCACCCTTTCTCTGCTCAGCGCCCCACAGCAGAGATGCCTGACAGTGTTTGTTGAGGCCAAGCAGACAGGGAAGTCCTGGGAGAAGACCTCACGCCTCCCAGGGAAGAGAGATGCTCACCTGGGGCAGGGCAGACAGATGCAAAGCTGCCATCGCCTAGCACCCTGGGCTTCCCGGGGATGGAGGCAGCGGCCCGTCACTCAGGTGCTGAGGGACAAGAAAGGGACATGTGCAGGTCCAGCCTGGCCCCTCCTGCAGCGGCCTCAGGGCTCGGCCTTCCAGGCAGACTCCGCTCCCGGCAGACACACACAACAGTTCCGGTCCTCTGCCCCCACCTCCTCCTGGGCACCAAGTAGTTCATTCAGGAGGAGGACGGAGAAAGTCATTCACTTTCTATGAAAGAATAAAGATAACACACTAAGGGCTGAGGAAGAAAAAGGAGTGAAAAAAAATCAATAGAAGGCATAAAGCAAAGTCAAAGATGAGGAGGCAAAAAATACAAAACTAGTAGAAACAAGACCAATGGATGTGTAACAGTTAGAAGTAAAAGGACTAAACTCACCTACTGGAAGCGCAAGACTCTCCAATTAGAGACACAAATGCACCTATACAACCTAAAATAACACAGAAAGGCTAAATGTAAGACAGACCAAAGAAACACTCATTAAAATAAAGCTCTAATAGCTATATTTACCTTTTCTGTATCTTTAAAGCTCTTTATTGGAGTATGACGTTCACACAGCAGAGTCGACAACCCGAACACACAGCTCGAGAGGCCCGGCCCACAGAACCAGGCCCTGGCAGCCCTGCCGCCGCTGCAGGCTCTGCCGCCTCTGCCTGGCTCCTGGCAGCGCAGATCAGCACCCTGCGGACTCTGTCAGAGGGGCTATGCCTTCTGCATTCGTGCTGCCTTCTTCCCCCTAGCACGGTGTTTGCAAGTTAAACATGCTTCGCTGCATGTGCCTTAGCGATGTTTATACCAATCAAAACAAGACTGAAAGCAAAAGTCATTATTAGGAACAAAAGCAGACACCGGGTATTAATAAAATGAAAAATCCACCAAAAGCTGTAATTACAAACGTGTATCTACAAACAAATTCTCGAAGTATAGAAAGCCAAAGCTAAGTGCACTGCCAAAGAGAAACGTGCAAACCCTCCCCTGGAATGAGAGATTTTAACACACTTCCCTCAGAAATGAGTGGATCCAATAAAGTATACTTACTTAAAGCACAGAGAATACACTTTTTCAAAATGTACACTGAAATTGTAAGAAACAACACATACCAGGCAAAAAAGAAAGTTTCAAAATATTCCGGGGACTTCCCTGGTGGTCCAGTGGTAAAGAATCTGCCTTCCAATGCAGGGGATGTGGGTTTGATCACTGCTCGGAGAACTAAGATCCCACATGCCATAGGGCAACTAAGCCCGCGCGCCACAACTTCTGAGTCCACACGCCCTGGAGCCTGCGCGCCACAACTAGAAGACAAAACCCACACACCACAACTAGAGAGAAGCCCACACGCCACAACAAAGAGCCCGCACACTGCAACTAAAGAGCCCGCGTGCCACAACTAAGACCAAATGCAGCCAAAAATAAATAAAATAAGATAAATAATAAAAAATAAATCTTAAAAAATGTGTCTGTGTATGTGTGTATATATATATATATAAAAAAAACACAAAAAATTCCAAAGGCTGATATCATTTGGCAAACTTTCATAATGTTGTTCCACTAGAAATACCTGATTTAAAAAAGGACCCCCCTTCAAGAAAAACACAGAAATGGAAATTAAGGTGGAAATGGAAACAAAGACTACCTAAGGGAAACCTTAATGCACTTATTTTAACAAAGAGATTGAAATAATAATCTAAGCATTCAACAAGAAACCAGGCACAGAATAAGAAAGCAATTCAAGGAAAGAAGATGAAAAAAAATAAACACAATTTAAAGAAACAGAAAATAATCTCAACCTTGGTTCTTTGAAAATGCTAATAAAATACACAAACGTCTGGCAAGTCCAATGTGGGGAAGGGGAAAAGGTGGAAAAGGAAATACTATTAAGAACAAAAGAGGGAACACAACTCTACACACCACACATAAGAGTAGTGGTTCTCAGAGTGCAGGCCAAGACCCTGGCACTCCTAGAGCTCAAGTCTGTTTCATAACAACGCTAAGGGAGCACAACAGAAGCATTAGCATTAGTCAGCAACAAGAGGCAAATGCTTGCTCCCTCACCCAGCTGCTATGTAACAGTGTACCAAAGACCCTAGCCAATGCATTAAGTCACAGAAAAAGAAATACAAGCTACAGTTCAGTGGTTAGGACTCCGTGCTTCCACCGCAAGGGACACGGGTTTGATCCCAGGTTGGGGAACTAAGATTCCACATGCCACCACGCAACCAAAATAAAAAAGAAGAAGAAGAAGAAAAAAGACAATCTACATAGAAAATCCGAGAGTATCAACCCAGTGTTGGGATGATAAAAGTTCAACAGGATTGCCATATACAAGGTCAAGAGACTAATTAATATCACTCCCATATACTAACAATCAGCAACCAAAAAAACAGCATTCCTAACAGCTACAAGAACTATACAGCACCTACGAAATCTAACAAAAAAAATCTAACTTTATGGACAAGATGATAAAACTTCATTGAAGGACACACACATAAAAAAACAAAACCTATGGAGAAACAGACAACGTTCATAAACAGGAGGGCTCAATATCACAAAAATGTCAGTTCTCCCCAAATGAATCTATTAATTCTGTACAAGTAAAACTGCAATGGGACATATCATGATATCTAACCAAAATGACTCTAAATATCACAAGAGTAATGATCTAAGATTAACAAAGGCAATGCCAAAGAAGAACTAAGGCAGAGCCATGCCCTACCAGATATCAAGTCTTATTATAAGGCTGTGGTAATAAAAGTGAAATACAGCTGTCCCTAGGTGTCCATGCAGAATTGATTCCAGGACCCCAATAGGATACCAAAATCTGAAAATACTCAACTCCCTTATATAAAATGGCATAGTATTTGCATATAACCCACACACATACACATCCTCCCATATACTTTAAATCATCTCTAGATTACTTATAATACTTAACACAATGTAGATGCTATGTAAATAGTTGTAGATACAATGGAAATACTATGTAAAGAGTTGCCAGGTGGGTCTTCCCTGGTGGCACAGTGGTTAGGAATCCACCTGCTGATGTAGGGGACACGGGTTCGAGCCCTGGTCTGGGAAGATCCCACACGCCACGGAGCAACTAAGCCTATGTGCCACAACTACTGAGCCTGCGCTCTAGAGCCCGCATGCCACAACTACTGAAGCTCGCGTGCCTAGAGCCTGTGCTCCGCAACACAGAGAAGCCACTGCAATGAGAAGCCTGCGCACCACAATGAAGAGTAGCTTCCACTCACCACAACTAGAGAAGGCCCGCGCGCAACAACGAAGACCCAACGCAGCCATAAATCAATCAATCAATCAATAAAATAAAATAAAATAAAATAAAATAAAATAAAATTTATAAAAAAAGAGTTGCTAGGTGTAGCAAATCCAAGTTTTACTTTTTGGAACTTTCTGTAATTTTTCTTCCTCCAACACTTTCAATCCTCAGTTGGTTGACTCCGCAGATGCAGACCCCACAGACACAGAGGGCTGATTGTAAGAGCACAGGGAAGGAGAATGGCACAGATCCACGCATATATTAGTGACACACGTGCAATGTGAAGGGCAATGCACCATTCAATAAATGGAGCTGGCACAACTGATTTTCCACAGGGAAGTAAAATTAGATCCTGCCTTCCATAGCACACAAAAATATATTTCAGACAGGCTAAAGGCCTAAATGTTTCTTTAAAATGTTTTTAGCGGGCCTCCCTGGTGGCGCAGTGGTTGAGGGTCCGCCTGCCGATGCAGGGGATACGGGTTCGTGCCCCGGTCTGGGAGGATCCCATGTGCCGCGGAGCGGCTGGGCCCGTGAGCCATGGCCGCTGAGCCTGCGCATCCGGAGCCTGTGCTCCGCAGCGGGAGAGGCCGCAGCTGTGAGAGGCCCGCGTACGAGAAAAAAAAAAAAAAAAAAAAAAAAAAAATGTTTTTAGCTATTATAAGGAAATAATACGGAAAACACACCATCCATAAAGGAAAAGTTGCTTAATTTTACTCCATCAAAAAAAACTTCTGTACAAGACATCACAAAATTAAAAGCAAACTGGGACTTCCCTGGTGGGCCAGTGGCTGAGACTCCACGCTCCCAATGCAAGGGGCCTGGGTTCAATCCCTGGTCAGGGAACTAGATCCCACATGCCACAACTAAGAGTTCGAATGCCGCAACTAAAGGTCCCGCAGGTGGCAACGAAGATCCCGAGTGCCACAACTAAGACCCGGCGCAGCCAAATAAATAAATAAATATTTTTTAAAAATTAAAAGCAAACTGCAGGGTGAAAAAAATATTTTCAAACCTATGTAATAAAAGATATACAGCATAGACTAAAAAATACAAAACAAAAAGAAACAAACCATCAAAAATTTAAAAGGGAATTCCCTGGTGGTCCACTGAAGACATGAGAAACATGGACTCTCAGAGTCCCGTAGGTAGTCCGGTAGTCGCTCTGGAAATCAATCAGGCACCACCTGGTAGAGCTGAAACTCTGCAAACCCCTGGGTCAGGAAATCTAATTCTAGGTACGTGCCCTATAAAATAAAAACTCTTGCTAATGCACAAAAGACACACAAGGATGTTCCTGCATGTCTGTATACAAGCAAAAAAGGGAACAACCTCAATACTCATCATCAGGGAACAAGCAAGGTCACAGCGGTTGAAAGGAATGAACACATCACTGTCACAGAGGAGACAAAACACAAGTTATAAGACTGAGTAAAACTGGTAGGTGTAGAATATCAACAGTATGATACGTAAGTAGATTTTAAAATACAGAAATAATATTAAGTGTGTAGAGGTATAAAAAAACATGCTGAGGGCCTCCCTGGTGGCGCAAGTGGTTGAGAGTCCGCCTGCCGATGCAGGGGATACGGGTTCGTGCCCCGGTCTGGGAGGATCCCATATGCCGCGGAGCGGCTGGGCCCGTGAGCCATGGCCGCTGGGCCTGCGCATCCGGAGCCTGTGCTCCGCAACGGGGGAGGCCACAACAGTGAGAGGCCCGCATACCGCAAAAAGAAAAAAAAAAAAAAAAAAAAAAAAAAAAAAAAAACATGCTGACAGCAAAATAACAATCAACAGAGTTATTTTTCTGGCACCTAAGAGATGGGAGCAAATACGTGCAAACAACATATCTGATAGGGGTTAAGATCCAAAATATATATGGAACTCACACAACTCAATAGCAAAAAAAACCATATAACCCAACTTAAAAGTGGGCAAAGCACCTGAATAGACATTTCTCCAAAAAAGACATACAAATGACCAACAGCTACATGCTCAGGTGCTCAACATCACTCATCATCAGGGAACTGCAAATCAAAACCACAAGGAGGGGGCTTCCCTGGTGGCGCAGTGGTTAAGAATCCGCCTGTCAATGCAGGGGACACAGGTTCAAGCCCTGGTCCAGGAAGAGCCCACATGCCACGAAGCAACTAAGCCCGTGTGCCACAACTACTGAGCCTGAGCTCTAGAGCCGGCATGCCACAACTACTGAAGCCCACATGCCTAGAGCCCGTGCTCTGCAACAAGAGAAGCCACCGCAATGAGAAGCCCGCGCACCACAACAAAGAGTAGCCCCCGCTCTCAGCAACTAGAGAAAATCCATGTGCAAGCGAAGACCCAATGCAGCCAAAAACTAAATAAGTGAATAAATAAATTAATTTAAAAAAAACCCACAAGGAGGGGCTTCCCTGGTGGCGCAGCGGTTAAGAATCCGCCTGCCAATGCAGGGGACACGGGTTCGAGCCCTGGTCCGGAAAGATCCCACATGCCACAGAGCAACTAAGCCCATGCGCCACAACTACTGAGCCTGTGCTCTAGAGCCCGTGAGCCACAACTACTGAGCCCACGCGCCTAGAGCCCGTGCTCCGCAACGAGAAGCCACTACAACGAAGAGTAGCCCCCGCTCGCATGATCTCACTTATACGTGGTATCTAAAACAGTCCAAATCATAGACTCAAGGAGTAGAATGGTGGTCGCCAGGGTTTGGGGGTTAATGAAAATGGACATGATGCTCAGAGTACAAACTTTCAGTTATGTAAGATGAGTAAGTTCCGGAGAGTTAATGAACAGCCAGGTAACTGTAGTCAACAATACTGTATTATATACTTTGAAATTTGCTAAGAGAATTTTTTTTTTAATTTAGACTGCTACGGGTCTTAATTGTGGCATGCAAACTCTTAGTTGTGGCATGTGAACTCTTAGTTGCGGCAGGTGGGATCTGGTTCCCTGACCAGGGGTCAAACCCAGGCCCCCTGCATTGGGAGCGCGGAGTCTTAGCCACTGGTCCGCCAGGGTTTTTAACAGTTTTCCTAAATTACAAAAAACAAAGGGCGGTGGGGTGGGTGGGTTTGAAAAAATTGTAGCAAAAAGAGAACTGGCAATCCCAGTCCCTGACGTTTGCTAATCCATTTTCTGTACTTAAGTTTTATCGAAAAGGACTTTTTAATGCTACATTTTAAAAGCACAAAACAATGGGGCAAATAAAAAGGTTTCACACCTTGAATAAAAGCCTCTAGAAAGAGAAAAATTTGGCTGCTGGGAGAAAGGCTTCCGAGGGCCAGAAGCAGAAGGGTGGGAAGGAAGGGAGATACGTCCGGTGGGGCGGGGTGCGGGACCCGCAGGGCCGCAGGGGAAATGCGGAGGTGGGCTGACGCTGGAGGTGACGGAGTGTGCGCGGGCATGAACCCCCCGAGCTGGAGGCCCGCGAGGAGGGTACCGGGGGCGGAACGAGTTGGGGGCGGAGGGGGAGAGGGGAGCACAACAGTGCGAGGCCGGCGCGCGCGGCGCCTGGTTACCGGCAGCATCACGCGCCGCGGAAGCAGCCCCTTGGGGCGACCCGGGAGGGGAGTCCGGTGGAGAGACCCCAGGGCGGGCTTGGGACCGGTGACGGAGACTCCGCAGCGGGAGAGGGGCCTGGCGAGGAACGACCCCGACCGGGGGAAAACAGTAGGGTTTGGGGCCTTGCAGTGGGACCAGGGGCGGGAGCTCTCGGTGTCGAGGGAAGGGTCCGCGCTCCGCGCCCAGGAGGCCCCGCCGCCGCCGCCGCCGCCCCCACCCCCGCCACCCCCGCCACCCCCGCCACCCCCGCCGACCCCCACTCACCTCAGCGCCGCCCAACGGCGGCCGCACGACCAGGCCCCGCCTGCCACTCCGGCCCAGCCGACCGAAACCCGACCGGAAGTGACGTGGCCCTCCCCCCGGATCCCGGCAGAAGACGCCTTAGGGTCGCTCTGGGAAACGTACGCCGCGTCTCGGTGGTCGGCCGCCTCGAGGAAAGTAGAAGCTGCATCGTAGATCGGGAACGCTGCCACCAGGTGGCAGTCTGGAACCACGACCCCCCAGGCTTCGCAGCGAAGGCAAGGCGGAGGCTTTGGTGACCAACAGATTTCCAGTAATTCTCCTTTTCAGTGAAACTCTCAAGACACTGCAACCAACAAAAGTTCAGGCAGGCCCTTTCCTTTGCAGCTGAAGGCAGAAAACCACGCCCTTTCTCAGGGCCATGTGAAGAGGATACTTACTGGTCAAAGCAGCCCTTGTTTTAGTTTAACCCACTGCCCCCAGCCCCAACTCCTATAAATGGGACCCAGTGTCCACTCAGGGTCTGAGTGCCCGAATGCTCCTGGAGCAAACTCTCCCTGTTGGCCAGTCCCCTGGACAAAGCCCCAGGCCGCTTTACCCAGAAGGGAGCAATACTGCAAGCAAGTTATGGTTCAGGCGAACATGTCCAGTGCCCTTTCCTTCAGAAGGAACCATTGCCCTCCTCTCATGACCGAGGTCCTAGCCCTACTGGGTCACTGTCTAGGTGTGGGTGGCACAGGACATGTGGGGCCCCAGGAAGGCAAGACTAGAACTGAGGTTCGCACTAGAGACAGGTGTGGACCACAAGAACCGGGAGCCACCTGGCAACCAGTGAGGCCCTGCCGCCCACGAGGAACCCTGCCAGCCTCCCAGAACAGTCAAGGGGACCAGTTCTCATGCGCAAGACTCAGGAAGGTGGCTGCCAGACTCCAGCCGGTGCCCTTCCACCCAGTCTGTAAGAGGGCATCCCACCTCAGCCTGCCATCCACCCTTGCTGGCCAATCAGCCTACCACTCACTCCAGTGGTCGGTCAGGCACAGTGGCTTGCAGCTCCTGCTTTCACATCAGCTCACGAGGGGTACCACTAGGGGCAGGGAGCTCTGGCTGGCCTCTGGGAAGCAGGTGTCCTGGTCCTGAGGCACTGATGGGCCTCCACTCGCATTTTGGTGCCCAGTCTGCCCTGGCTCGATCAGCTTTGACCAGTCCATCATTTAGTCTGGGACAAGGTGCTAGTGGGCTATTGCCAAAAAGGAAGCCCATCTGTTGAGAAACTAGTCTGGCCCTTCCATTGCAGGCAGCACCCCTGCTCTCCAGCCTGTGGGTCCAGGGACACCACTCTCTCACTCAACAGCACCCAAAGCCTCATACAGATTCTCCAAGTGCTCAAGATAAGTCAGTGAACGGAGGTCTGGGGGATATACGCCTTGTGAGTGGGCTTCTCTGCTCCATGTGCAGGTGGTGGGGGATTCCAGGAGTCAAGATGTGAAGCAACCCAGCAGCCCTACCTTCTCTGTCCAAAGCTTCCTCCCTATACGTGGAACACCAGGGCACTCCTCCCAGCAGTGACCCTTCCCTCTGAAACCATGGAAAAGCGCAGCTCAGCTGTGAAAAAGACACTTTATTGAGCCCCCAGCCCTAATTCTCTTTCTCCTGCACAGTCTTGGTTCCCCGGAGACGCCCAGTCCGGCGGGCAGCAATGAGACCCACTTTCCGGCCAGCAGGGGCATCTCTGCGGATGGTAGAGGGTTTGCCGATGTGCTGGTGGTTGCCACCTCCGAAGGGATGCTCCACAGGCTGCGGGAAGAGGGAAGTGGTGTTCGGGGTGGCCCTGACCTGCCTCAGGAGGGCTTGGGGAAGGGTATAATCCACCAGCCTGTGCTTACAAACCATCACCGAGAGCCTCACACTACAGATCCCCCACCACAGAGAAGGAGCCTGTCCACCCAATCTCACAGCCCCAGTACACTGAACACCCCCACCACTGTCCATTTCTGGGCCACTTACATTCATGGCCACACCCCGCACGCGTGGCCAACAATTCCTCTTTGCCTTATACTTGTGGTAGGCACGGCCAGCCTTCAGAATGGGCTTGTCAATGCGGCCACCTCCAGCCACCACACCTGTTGGAGACCAGGGACCTCAGGGAGATGTATCACACCCTGCCCAGCACTGGGGGACCCTCCCATCAGGCAGAGCACCCCCTGCTCGGTCCGTGCCAGTGTCCCACCCCCCGTGTGTCATACAGGATCACACATTCCCAGGAACCTCAGAAATGCCTCGAAACCATCACCAAGCACCAAGCCCCCTTGCAGCCTATCAGCTGACAAGTTTCTTCAGGCGCTGCAGGGTCGTTAAGCCAGGGCTTTATTCACATCGTCTGGAATGCCTGCCTCGATCCACGGTTCTCCAGGAAGTCATCCCCTTTGCAGGGTCTGACACTGGGCTCCTGCAAGCACCTCCCCACCCCAAACAGGACAGCTGACCTAGCCTGCCACTTCTCTGCCGTTGTTTTGTTTATTCTGTGAGCATATCCTCAAGAGCCTCCCCCATGCAAGACTGGCTTTGCCACACGGATTCAAAGGTGTTGACAAAAAGCAAAGTAAACACACTTGGGTTCATACGCTTTTTTTCTGGGTGACTTTAAGGAAATTACACATCTTTTGGTAGGGTGTTAATGGGCAGGGATCACATAAGTCCACGTTATCCCCAAGCGCAGACAAGTCTGCCTTAAGAGTCTCAGCGGGTTCGGTCTCATTCAATACCCAGCCAGCAGTTAAGTAGGAACTGCTACGCCCGCTTTAGAGCTGTGCTCAAGCTTACACGGCCCACACTTCAGTGAAGCAGGCAGCTGGGTTCCAGGTCCCTGTCTAGCTGCTGGCTGTCCACAGGACACCCACAGCATTCAACTGCCACCTTCCACTCACCGACCACAGCCCTGTTGGCGGAAGAGATGACCTTCTTGGAGCCCGAGGGCAGCTTCACTCTGGTCTTCTTTGTCTCAGGGTTGTGGGAGATGACAGTCGCATAGTTCCCAGAGGCCCTGGCCAGCTTGCCCCGGTCACCAGGCTTCTCCTCCAGACAACACACAATGGTGCCCTCGGGCATGGTGCCCACTGGGAGCACATTGCCGATGTTGAGCTGGGCTGCGAGGGGAAACAGCAGCACCCGGCAGCAGTCAGCAGCGTAAGGTGGTGTGTCCTAACCACTGCTTGCCAGACACAAAGCCAGCGCAGCGCTCCACAGCCAGCCTCCTCCTACAGCTCTCCGGGCGCCCACCGGCTACGCGTGGCCAAGCAGGTCTCGCCACGTGAAGGCTGCAGCCTCAGTGTTCCTCCCCCCACCCAAGGCGTAAACCTCAAGGAACCGCAGGTCCCTCCCCACCGCGACCTTCCATCTAGGCGCGACGCTCACCCTTCTTGCCGCAGTACACGAACTGGCCAGTGTGGATGCCCTCGGCGGCGATAAACAACTCCGTCCGCTTCTTAAAACGGTACGGATCCCGGAAGACCACCTTGGCAAGGGGCGCGCCGCGGCCCGGGTCGTGGATGATGTCCTGCGGGCCGAGGCGGCTTGAGTGGCGTGGGTCCCCCCGGGCGCCCCACGCCCCCACCCGCCCCAGCCCGCGCCCCGAACCTTCACGATGCCCTTGATGTAGCCGTGTCGCTCAGCGAAGTCCACGGCGCGCAGACGCGCGGCGCCCTTTCGGTGCTTCACATGCGCGCGGAACACGGAGCCGGCGCCCTTCCTCTGCCCACGGATCACGCGGCCCATCGCGGCGGTCTGGGGGCGGCTCATGGTCAGCGGCCGGGCGGCCCAGGTACCCCCACCACCCCGGGTTCAGGGCTCCCGCTCCCCCGGCTCCTCCCTCCAGGTCTCGGCACCCTCCGCGCCCCCATCCCCGGCCGTGAGACCCGGCGCCTTCTGCAGAGCCGGCTGGGGTCCCTCACGGGCCCTAGGGCGCCGGATGGCACCGGATGGCACCAGGCGGCACCAACACGTCCTACCTGCTGCTGGGCACTGCCGAAAAAGGAGACACGGCCTTCAAGAGCCGCCTTATCTTCCGGGGCGGGGCCGAGAGCCCTTAACCTTCCGGCTAGGAGCGGCGGTCGCCACCGCAAGGCACGCCGGGATTTGTAGTCCTCTCGCGGGCGCCAGGGGCCCCTCCCTCGCGCCGGGGCCTCAGCGCAGGCGAACTGAGGTGGTTGGTCCCCGCAGTGCGCAGAGGCTCACGTGGTCTGGCGGGGAGGCTGCTCTCCCGCCGCGGGGCCGTCGAGTGGGCGGGCAAGCCTACCAGAAAGGGAGCCTCCAGTAGGGCACATCTTTCGGGGAGGGGGCTTCTGGAGAAGTGGGAGGGGTCCTTCCAGAGAGGGTCCCTGGAATTAGCAGAAGAGGCGGTGGATCCCCTGAGTGAGAACTGCTAGTAGGCGAGGACAGGGAGAGCTTAGTGACCAGGGCAGTGGGTGTGCAGGTGACGCCTGAGGAGGGAGAGCCAGCGAGGTAGGGAGAGAGTGAGGGCAGGGGTCTCAGGGAGCAGAGGGGCTTGCACTCAGGACTCCGGGGTGATGTGTTTGCAGCAGTGCGGGCAGGTGGGTTTTGCAGGGGTGGAGGCCAGAAAGACATCAGGAGAAGGTGACAGGAGAGGGAAGGAAGGGTCCACGTGGCCACATGCTGAAGCCCCAGGGGAGCACGAGGCGCCCGGAGAGACAGCCGACTCTTGGCAGAGATAGCTCATCCGAAGGCAGCACAGCCTACACCAGGGCCAGGAGCTGAGGGGCACCCGGGCCGCCCTGGGGCAGGGTGACGGGCTCTGGGGTCAGCTCGGGATAGGCCTGGAGGACCAGAAGGGCAGAGGAAGAGTGGGATGGAGGCAGGGACAGTGCTTGGACTTGTGGGCTGTGGGGTCCCTAGGATGGAGTATGGGGGGGGCGGGGCCCGTGGCCCTCCACTCTCCCTCTGACCCTGAGTGAGGCAAGATGGAAACACCACAGACCGTGCCTTCAACGGACTCCGGTCCAAGTGGGAAAAAAGTTGAGTACAGGGCAGGAGTCAGCAGCAGGTGGTGACAAGGACTCTCTGTGCTGGGCACAGGCCTGTCACCTGCAGCCCCTGCTGCCCACCTCCTCAGGCCCCCTCCGGCACCTCGTTCATTTTGCTCTCAGGACCCCAAGCCCCTGACCTCCTCAGGTAACATTTCCCTGGGGGACTCAGGGAACTTCCGCTTCTGTTCAGGGCTTGGGGTCTCCTGGTTCCTCCTGCCAGCTTTTGAGTCAAGCAAGGCTAAATCCAAAAGGCGATCCTAGAGATAGCAAAGGAACCTTAGAGAAAGGCTTTGGTACAAACCAACCAATCCAGAGCCCACACTCCCAACTAGCTCCTTTATGAGACTCACACACCACACCAATGTTTCCCTGCCCTACATCACCCCAGGACCAGGTATGGGACAACTAGAGACCAACTACAACCTGATAACCTGCAGCCTGCTGAAATTATTCAAACACATGATCCTAAGCTTACTCAGTGTACCTGCTCTGCCTTGCCCATTCCCTCCTGCGGAAACCGCAGTGAAGGCTCTGGGCCACACCTTCCCTCCCCCTTTGCCTCCTCAGCAACCTAGTGCTTCCCTGTGTTGGCCCCGTGTGGTGTGCCCTGCCTGCCATTCCAGAGACCTGTGAGCATAAATGTCTTCCTTCACTTCCGAGTCTGCATGTCTTACCATCCCCGATTAAAATAAACCCGAGGTACATTTTAGCACACCATGAGATTCCTGAGTGCTCGGGGATGGTGATGGCCTTCAGGGGCTCTGTCTGTTCTGGTTCACTGAAAGTGTTACTGCTCTGGGCCATCTACTAGACTACAGAAAATCTAGTAGATGGCCCAGACTGGCCTTGGAAACACAGCTCTTTGAAAATAATTTTTCTTTTGGCCGCACAGCTTGCGGGATCATAATTCCCTGACCAGGGATTCGAACCTGCACCCTTGGCAGTGAAAACGTGGAGTCCTAACCACTGGACCGCCAGGGAATTCCCAAAAATAATTTTTAAACTGGGCTTTTCCCCTGGGAACACTTACAGCTTGGAATCCCAATCGCAGGCTGGAAATAGCTGGAAAGTAATCTGGGTTGGCCCAGAGAAGGGGCACTGTGACCATTTGGGGAACCATGCAGGCCCCTGACTTTTTCAAAAATATTTATTATTTTTTTAAACAATCTTTTCAAATTTATTTATTTATTTATTTATTGGCTGCATTGGGTCTTCGTTGCTGCGCACGGGCTTTCTCTAGTTGCGGCGAGCGGGGGCTACTCTTTGTTGCGGTGCGCGGGCTTCTCATTGCAGTGGCTTCTCTTGTTGCGGAACACAGGCTCTAGGCGTGCGGGCTTCAGTAGTTGTGGCACACGGGCTCAGTAGTTGTGGCTCGTGGGCTCTAGAGTGCAGGCTCAGCAGTTGTGGCACACGGGCTTAGTTGCTCCGCGGTATGTGGGATCTTCCCGGACCAGGGCTCAAACCTGTGTCCCCTGCATTGGCAGGCGGATTTTTAACCACTGCGCCACCAGGGAAGTCCCTAAATATTTATTATTTATTTATTTATTTAGGCTGCTCCGGGTCTTAGCTGCTCGTGAAATCTTTTTTTAGTTGTGGCATGCAGGATCTAGTTCCCTGACCAGGGATCGAACCCCGGCCCCCTGCATCAGGAGCACAGAGTCTTAGCCCCTGAACAACCAGGGAAGTTCCCCAGGCCCCTTACTGTTAATAGTCTGTTTGCTCAGTGGGTCCAAGGCTCAGTGAGGATTATGGGACTCAGCCATGGAGGCCCTGGAATGGCCTGCAGTGGATAGAAGCGTCTCCTTCACCCCACTCCCAGGCAGCACCCTCAGTGCCCTGGTACCTGCACCTCCCACACTGCCCAGATGTCTGTTGGGTGGACACTCTGGGCCAGGCTTTCGTGGTGGCTGAGATGGCTCTGTCCTCAGGGTCCACAGACCCAAGCATCAGCCCTGGCTCCCCCTCTTGCTCCCTGGGTCATCCTTACTTTGAGTGGGAGTGCTCCTCTCACCTTGAGTGGGCCAGGCTAGGGCCCAAGTTTGCCAGCACCTCCTAGCTCTAGATGGTGCAGTGTGAAGACCCTCCAGCAGGAAGGCACCCAGTAGATCAGGACCACCAGTGAGCTCAGGGTACCTGAGCGCTTGGCTGGCGATTACGGTTAGGAAGCAGGCGTATTCCCAGCCCTCTCCCATTCTCCATTCCTTCGTTTATTCATACTTTGCACAGATGCTCTCTGAGCGTGACCAGGGAGGATGTGGGGACGGGACAGTTGAGTTCGAGCTGGGAGGGGTGGGGTGGGAGCGCCGGGACCATGCCGCACAGGGTCCCAGGGAGAGGAGCTGGTTCCTCCGAGCGTATTTGCTTTTCCCTTCCACCTCCCCTAGGAGTCGGTCCGGGAGCTGATTCTGACCATTTCCTTACTTTGGTTTGCACCAATTTCACAGTGGCTTTGCCTGGGACCCCGGGATTTGGATCATCGACGAGTCGGGTGTCAGGGCCCTCCCCGCGAAAAGCTCTGCGCACCCTTCCCCCGCCCTTCCCTCTCCGGGGCTGTCCAGTGTGAAGAGCTCCAGGGACCAGGGCCGCACAAAGCTGAGGCCTCCAAAGACGCAGGCAGCGTCCTCCCCAGGGCTGCAGGGACCTGGGGAGGCTCCTGCTGAGTCCCAAAGAAGTTGGGGTGCCCGCCCCTACACAGAGGACAGCGTGGATCTGGGAGAACACCCAGAACAGGTGGCCCCGGGGGCCACACGAAGTTGGGGATGGGTGGGGGCGCAGCGAGGAGAAGCCTTGACCTGACCTCGGGGCGCGCTGCCCTTCGCTTGGGGTCCCACCCCATCCGGTCTCTCGGCAGGTCCTGGGCTGTCCTGCTGCCCCGAGCCCCGCGATGCAGCCAGGGACCCCCGCCCGGAGTCCCGATTGACGACCCTCCCCTGGGCCTCTCCTTCTCCTGGTGGTCCTCACCCTTTCTGGGGCCCTCCCAGCCTCATCTCTGAGCTGTCGGTGCCCCGCCGCACTCTGCGGTAACCTCGGCCTGGACCACCTGCCCCACCAGGTGCAGAACACCTGCTCTTTGCACATGGCTCCTCTGCGCCCCCAGCAGGCCGTTCTCCCGCATCCCGTTACCTCCTCCACCCCGGGCACGGCCTGGGTGGGGGTGTCTCCGTAGTCCTGGGGCCTCGAACGTGCCCAGCGGGTGCGTTCTGCTATGGAAAAACCAGCACATAGAACCAGTGCGGGAACCAGCGCCCTCGGACTGGTGACCGGAGGTGCGCGGGATCGTCCCGGGCGAACTTCGGGTTCTCCGCCCGCTTCGCCCGGGTCCGCTCCCCGCCCCCAGGCCAAGAGACACCGGGCCCAGACCCACGCCTTTCCTGGGCCCCGGCTCCGCCCTCCCCGTACTGTGACCCCGCCCTTTACCGGACTCCGCCCCGCCCTCTCCGGGCTCCATCCTTTCCCCAGCGATCGGGCCCCGCCCGTTCGCCGGCTCCGAGGAGGGGGCGGGGGCCAGCTGGGAACCACCGAGTTGGCCGAGCCTCCGAACCGCCCAGAACGGCCGGAAGGCTGCGGGGCAGAGCGGCCGCGGGCGGCCGAGGCCCATTTCCGGCGTCGTCCCGCGGGTGGGTCCTCGAGCGGCCCCGGGGAGGGTGAGTCTATGCAACCCGCGCGGATTAGTGTCGGGGCGGCCCACGTGCTCTTCGCCCTAGGACGGAGAGGCCGCCTACCAGCCCCAGCGTCCTCCCGCCTCCGACTCTGCAGGCCCCGCGCTCCCCCGGCCTCTCCGCGGGGAAGCGCGGATGGCTCTCTAGAGCCCGTGGGCGCCTGGCGGGGCGGTGGTCGAGCCTCGGCCGTCTTGGCAGGCAGAGGTGGGAGGCGGGAGGGGGAGTCCCGCAGATCCGGCCTCGCGGCAGCCTCGTAACCTTCCCGCCGGTTCTAGGCCTGCTCCAGGGGCATCCTTGCTTATCCTACCTGCATAATCAACTCCCTCTAGGGCCCTCTTTTTCCCTCCCTCACTGCCCGTCGAAGACCTAGACTTAGTGAGGGTGGCAAAAAGGGCCGTACCTTGGGGGAGTAAGATATGTATTTTCTCTGAATTCTGGTGGCCGCTAAGGGCGTGCGGTTCCCTACAGGGGACCCAGGATCCAGCACTGGCCAGGCCCAGGTGGGGACCCACCTGACAGTGGTCACTGCTGCCTTAGCCTTGCTGTCCTCACGGCCTGGGGCTTCGGCCCTCAAGCCGATTTGAGAGCCAAAAGCTCCCCTAGGAAGCCCGCTTCTTATTCTGACCTCCCAGAGAGATGCCTGGGGAGGGGCCAAGTTTATGTACTGGGGTTGGGGTGGGGTCCTGTGTCCACTTCTCTTGTCCCTGCAGTCCGTCCTTCCGGTTCCTGGCTATTCGAGCCTCCAGTCGCATCATGCTTCCTCTTGCGGCCCCAATGGCTCATTCAGCCCCGGTTTTTCCTGCCTCATGCCCTTTGCACACACTGTTCCTGCTGCCTGCAGTGCCCTCCCCACCTCCATTACCTTGGCCGAGTTAGCACCTAGGGGAAGTGACCTATCAGGCTAAGTCAGAATTTCCTGGTTTCAGCGCTTTCAGAGTTTCTTGTGCTTCGGGGCTATTATCACAGCTGTAATTTTTCATTTGTTTGTGCGGTCGTTTAACTCTCTTCTCCAGTAGACTGTTCCGTGAAGGCAAAGTCTTTGTGTACTGTTCACTACTGTATCCCCATTGCTCGGTTGAGCACCTGGCACCCGTGGCAACCACCCATTACATGTTTGTGGAGTGATTCATACATACTACACACTCTGAAAGATGAATGGAGCTTTGGGGGGGCAGGTACTCAGGTGCCCTGGCGACTTTGGCCCCGCCCCAAGTCCCTGCCAGAGAACACCTGGGGTTGGAGGTACAGGATCGGAGAACGTAGTACCACGCCCCTCGATTAGCCTGGAAGTCAGGGGTTGGGGCCTCCAGGATACTGATCTCTAACCTTTTCGTAACTTCCAGCAGGTCTCTCGGCCGGGACACGCGGATCTCCACCCAGCCAGACGCATGGTAGGAGTCTGACTTCCCCCTTTCCCTCCCTCGTCCTGGGAGGGGCCCTTCCTCCTCCTTTGGGCACCCCCCCTGCCCACTGGGCCTGGACCTAGACCCTCCCTCGGCTCCACACTGTGACCCTTGCCGGTCTCCAGCATGCCCATTGCCAAGGTAGTGAGCAAACACCTGCCCAGACCAGGCCCTGCCTGAGGCTCTCAGGGGAGGGTTGTATATCACCATAGTCTGGGTCCCTCTGCCTTCTCCATACCGTCTCTCCCCTTGGTTTTCTTTTCTTTTATTATTATTATTGTTTTGGCCACACTGCGTGGCTTGCAGGATCTTAGTTCCCTGACCAGGGATCTAACCTATGCCCCCTGCAGTGGAAGTGCGGATTCCTAACCACAGGACCGCCAGGGAATTCCCTCCTCCCCTTGATTTTAGAGCCAAAGGGGCCTGGTGACTGTCTCACCCAACTTTGTGGTCCATGTGCCTGAGACACCCAGGGGTCCCTGGGGGACTGGTGTGTGTCCTTTCAGGAGGCTGTGACGTTTGGTGATGTGGCTGTGCACTTCTCACGGGAGGAATGGCAGTGTCTGGACCCTGCCCAGAGGGCCCTCTACAAGGAGGTGATGCTCGAGAACCACAGCAGTGTGGCCGGACTAGGTGAGGCTTCATCTGGACACCCTTACCCCCTGCGTCATCAGTCAGCTCCCACCTAGCCAGGCCTCTATTATATTTATTTATTTATTTATTGTTTTATTTTATTTATTTTTGGTTGTATTCAGTCTTCATTGCTGTGTGCGGGCTTCTCATTGTGGTGGCTTCTCTTGTTGCGGAGCATGGGCTCTAGGCGTGCGGGCTTCAGTAGTTGTGGCACGCAGGCTCAGTAGTTGTGGGTCATGGGCTCTAGAGTGCAAGCTCAGTAGCTGTGTCGCAGGGGCTTAGTTGCTCCGCGGCATGTGGGATCTTCCCGGACCAGGGCTCGAACCCGTGTCCCGTGCATTGGCAGGGGGATTCTTAACCACTGCGCCACCAGGGACATCCCCAGGCCTCTATTATAGGCTGCGGATACGGAGGCCGTGTGGTCAAGCTCTCATGGGCTAAACAGGGGCCTTGGGCCTGTGAGTCCTTATGGGTCAGAAGCTAACCCCAGGAGGGGTCACAGTGAGCCAGGCAGGCTCCCAGGTTTGCACACATCACGTGATTTAGTCCTCACAGTGTAGGTGGACTTCTGGGAGCTGATGAAGCTTCCTTTTTGCCTGAGTGAATAGATTAACTTGTGAGAAATAGAATCCAAACTTGAAATAGCTTAAACAGCAGAAGAGAAGCTATCGGCTCATGGGATCCAAGGAGATGGTTGTTTGGTCAAAGACAGGGTGGCAGCGATGCTGCAGGTGCCACTCCGTGGAGGCTGTCAGGGCTCCCTGTGGCCCTCCTGCCCTGCCCTGTCTTCCTCTCCCATCCCCCACCACCACAGGCAGGCACCCCAGTGCGTTTCATGTCCGTCTCTGTGTTGTTGTGTCACGCACCCTGTGACGTGGACTGCACCCTTGTGAAAGGGGTGTGTGACCCCTGCTGCGCTGGCCCCATGTGGTCTCCAGCCCCATCACACTTGAGTGCCTGGGCCCCTGAGAGAGCATTGGGCTGGAGAACCGGAAGTGGGCTAGACACAGCAGCGTGGTCAGCCAAGGGCCTCTCAGCCTGCTGGACCAGGCCTGTCCCCTTCAGTCCTGGCCAGCCCGCAGGCCCAGCTTTCTCGTGTGTTTCCACGCAAAGGAGCACGCATGAGCCTGTCGTGATTTGAGCCCCCGTTTCTCTGATGACTGCTGACCTGGCGCATCTTTCAAGTCTTGTTAGAGTTGGGAAGAGCCAGGTATCTTCCATAAAGTGCTCAGAGCCTTGGCCAGTTTTCTGCTGGGGTCACTGGGCCTTATTGATTTGAATGTGTTTGTTATTTCTTGTATTTGATTTCATTGAGTCCAAGATGCTGTACATCGTAAACCACATCATTGTTTTATGTACCTTTGCGAGGTAGAGTGCTGCTGTTTATACTGCCACACGATGCCTTCTTATCCCTTCGGTTTTTTATCTCATACTTTTGAAGAGTGCGCTCAGACACACTTAGACAAGATGAAGTGTGCGTCCCTGAGACGGAACGGGAGAGACACGTGCAGTTAGCTGGCTGGGGTGTTGCTCTGTGCCCTCCCATCCTCTGCTGAACGGGTTTCTGTGTCCACTTGTTGACCTGCCGGCGTCCTGTGGTCCATGGAGAGCCTGAGTGGTGCTGCCTTTCGTAAGTGTTGCTGGGTTTTCGTTTTCTTGCCCGGTGTGGGGCAGCCATTCTCCTGCTGGATCTCGGTGATGAACCACACGGCTCCTACACTGTGCCCATCCTCGTGTCTCAGGCGTGGTGTGCACATGGTTGCTGATTTGCCAGTGACTGAATTGCAGTCACTGCCCTGGCGACAGTTTGCTTCTCCAGCCTCAGAAGAGCCCCGCTGCTCCTTCTCCCTGGCCTTCTGCTGTACGGTCACCTGGTGCAAAGAGCAGTGTTTACCACAGCGCTGGTTACTCCGCTGAGGCCCAGCCCACGTGTGCACAGGCTCCATGGCAGGTCACAGCGCCACCCGGCTAAGGACAGCACGTCCCAGATGTGACCCACATTCAGGAACCTGAATGTGCTCTTCAAGTGCGTCTTAGGATCCATCGAATGAGACAGGACTGCACGGGTGTTGGGCCTTGTAAATATCTGCCCCATTCTCTCCTGTTTGTTAGCTTTGTGAGGTGAGATTCTAATGTAATTAAATCGATCAGTTTTTGCGTTATGAGTTGTACTTCTGAAGTTTTATATTATATAAAAGTTCTTTTCTACTCCAAGGCCATGGGGATGGTCTGCATTTTCTCATGTGGATTTTATAGTTCATCTTTCTCTTTTAGACCTGGGGTCCACTTTTGTGCGTGAAGTTAAGTAAGAATCCTTTTTTTTTCTTTAATTTTTAAGATTTATTTTATTTTTGGCTGCGTTGGGTCTTCGTTGCTGTGCACGGGCTTTCTCTAGTTGCGGCGAGCGGGGGCTACTCTTCGTTGCAGTGGCTTCTCTTGTTGCGGAGCACGGGCTCTAGACGCGTGGGCTCAGTAGTTGTGGCTCGCGGGCTCTAGAGCGCAGGCTCAGTAGTTGTGGCGCACGGGCTTAGTTGCTCCGGGGCATGTGGGATCTTCCCGGACCAGGGCTTGAACCCGTGTCCCCTACTTGGCAGGCGGATTCTTAACCACTGCGCCACCAGGGACGCCCCAAGAATCCTTTTTTATCTTTGTCCACACACCGAGCCGTTTCTCCAGCGCTAAACAATCCACCCTCTCCAGTTGATTTGTGGAGCTGCCTTTTTCATATGTGTGATGGTGTGTTTCTGAGCTCTGGTCTGTTACGGGCCAGCTCTCTGCATTTTGTCAGGTGGTTCTGTTATTAGTGTTCTTTTTTATTGCTTTGGCTTGTGGCATGTTACTACCTGGTGGGGCAGCTCTGGCTCTTTATTCTTTTTAAAATTTCACTTACTTACGGCTAATCGAGTAGTTCTGTCTGTAAGTTTCGAATAAGTTTGAGTTCCTTGAAAACTGCACTGGAATTTTTATAGGGGAGTGGTTTGGGTTTGTAGACAGTGTGAGGAGCACTGGCACCTTTCTGTTAACTGTTCCCATGCGAGACCATGCATTGTGTCTCCATGTCTCTACTTGCCTCTGCAGACGTTCTTGGAGGGTGGGCATGTCCTCCACAGTGGTCTGGGGCGCGATCTGCAGTTTAGGTTGTTTTGTGCATGTGTCATTGTTCTGGTGTGTTTCTGGCTGATTCTTGCCGCTCTAGAGACATGCTCTTGATTTTGGAGGACAGACCTCGCATTTGGCCACTTCGTTGGACCCCCTGCTAGCCCTGGTGTCACGCTCTGAGGGGGGCCTGCGAGTGGACGCTTGGCGTTTTCCTGCCCCACGTGTCCCGATCCGTCGCAACGGCCAGAGCACCCGTGCTGCGAGGAGTGCCGTGGGCACGCGTCGTGTGTTCTGATTCCAACGGGAATGCGTGGAACTGAGGACAGAAGTGGGCTGAAGAGGTTTGCTGTTTTGTTCTTTTCGGCTGCGTTGCTGTGCGTGGGCTTTCTCTAGTTGCGGCGAGCGGGGGTACTCTTTGTTGCGGTGTGCGGGCTTCTCATCGCGGTGGCTTCTGTTGTTGTGGAGCACAGGCTCTAGGCACGCGGGCTTCGGTAGTTGTGGCTCGCGGGCTCTAGAGCACAGGCTCAGTAGTTGTGGTGCACCAGCTTAGCGGCCCCGCGGCATGTGGGATCTTCCTGGAGCAGGGATAGAACCCGTGTTCGCTGCATCGGCAGGCGGACTCTCAACCACTACGCCACCAGGGAAGCCCCCAATGTAATTTATTAGACTAACAGGCTAAGGAAGAAAAGAACATATGGGGCTTCCCTGGTGGCGCAGTGATTGAGAGTCCGCCTGCCGCTGCGGGGGACACGAGTTCGTGCCCCGGTCCGGGAGGATCCCACATGCCGCGGAGCGGCTGGGCCCGTGAGCCATGGCCGCTGAGCCTGCGCATCCGGCGCCTGTGCTCCGCAACGGGAGAGGCCACAACAGTGAGAGGCCCGCGTACCGCAAAAAAAAAAAAAAAAAAAAATTACGTTGGCATATTTCCTTATATTCCTGGAATAAACTCTACTTAAGTCATGTTATTTACATATGCATTCTAACCTTTTGGACTCGGGTAGTCAGTATTTTGGATTTTTGCATCCCTGTTCCTAAGCCAAATGGACTTGTATGATTTTTTGTTTGTTTGTTTTTTCTTTTTTGGTGAATTGTCATTATATAGTTTGGTATTTTTTGCATATAAGTTTCATAAAATGAGCTGGGAAGCGTTTGCTGTCTTTTTTAGTTTCTGGAAGAATTTATATAGATGGAATTAATTGAACTTTCGAGTTTTTGGTTGAACTCGCCTGTAAGACCACCTGGGCCTTGGGCCCTTGGGGAGGGAAGGTCTTTGACTAGAATTTACATTTTCTTAATGCCTCATGGTCTATCAAGCTTACGGATTTTCCCCTGTGCCGATTTTGTCATTTCTAGTTTTTGTACAGATAGATCTACTCATTCAGATTTTCAATTTTTTTTAGCATGTGTTTGTACTACTCTTTATTTTTCATCTCTATTATGTTTGTTTCCCTTATTTGTTTTATTTTTAGGCAGCATCATTTCACTGTGTTGACTGTGATTTTTTAAAAAAATATTTATTTATTTATGTCGGCTGCACTGGGTCTTCGTTGCAGCACACAGGATCTTTTTGTTGTGGCATGTGGACTCTTAGTTGCGGCATGCGGACTTCTTAGGTGTGGCATGCATGCGGGATCTAGTTCCCCCACCAGGGATGTAACCCGGGCCCCCTGCATTGGGAGCGTGGAGTCTTACCCACTGGACCACCAGGGAAGTCCTTGTGATTGGTTTTGCCACAAGACTATTCTTTTTATCTTTTTGAAGAACCAGCTTTTGGGGTTTTTTTGGGGAGGGGGTGCTCTTTCATTGCATCTTGCCCACCTTTGTTATTTTCTTCCTTTTTATTTATTTGTGTTTGCTGTGTTGTTTTGTTTGCAACTCCTTGAATTTAGTATTTACTTCTTCTGTGTTTATCATTCTTGTTTCTTTTTTTTAATAAATTTCTTATTTTATTTCATTTTATTTTTTATTTTAATTTTATCTCTGGCTGCATTGGGTCTTTGTTGCTGCGCGCAGGATTTCTCTAGCTGCAGTGAACGGGGCTACTCTGCGTTGCGGTGTATGGGCTTCTCACTGTGGTGGCTTCTCGTTACAGAGCACAGCTCTAGGCAGCGTGCAGGCTTCAGTAGTTGTGGCACACGGGCTCAGTAGCTGTGGCGCACGGGCTTAGTTGCTCCACGGCATGTGGGATCTTCCCGGACCAGGGCTCGAACCCGTGTCCCCTGCACTGGCAGGTGGATTCTTAACCACTGCGCCACCAGGAAAGCCCCCAATCATTCTTGTTTCTGGTCAGCGTATTTAAAAATGTGAAATTTTATCTGTAAGTACTGCTTCAGCTGCGCCCTACAAATTTTGACTTACAGTAAATACACTTTACTTATAGTAAATACCACTTAGTAATTCATCATTTAGTTTTCAGGTGGCTAATAGTTTTGAGCTACTTGTTGTGGTGGCTGTCATGTCCAGTTGCATTTAGATCAGCCGCAGTCTATGGTAGTATTCTGTGGCCTGTGCCTGACCCCCTTCCTGGCTGGCCCAGGGATGTTTCTCTGTGAGTGTTGATTATGTGCTTGGCAAGAACACCTGTTTCATGTTGACTGTGGGGGTCCTGCCATCACCTGAGCCTTCGACCTAGGCTCTCTCTGCCTGCCCTTCTCCACCCACACGGCTGGAAACCTGAGGTGTGCTCCAGCAGAGGGCTTGGCCAGCCCTTGGATGGGCTGGGAGCACATCACACAGCTGGCCCACGGCCTGGGGGCTGGCGGCCCCAGAAGGTGGGTGCCCGCAGCTCTCCACCCCTCTGCTGAGGCCCCCCAGGGCTTTGTGTGAGGACTCGAGGCTGGGGCTGCTGGGTGACCATTGGACTTCACACCTGATTTTTTTTTTTAATTTATTTTATTTTATTTTTTGGCGGCACCGCGTGGCATGCGGGATCTTAGTTCCCAGACGAAGAAATCAAACCCGTGCCCCCTGCATTGGAAGTGCGGAGTCTTAACCACTGGACTGCCAGGGAAGTCCTCACAACTTCTGATTTAAGATCCATTTTGTTTGCTGATTTGTCGTCGTTGTTGTTTGTCTTGTTTTTTAACCACGTCAACCTCTTGGAGTGTCCTTGCCCTCAGAACTGAGGGACTGAGGGAAGTGCTGGCAGCGCCTGGCTTCTCTCCCCCTGGGCTAGAGCTGGCGTGTGCTAGGCAGATTCGGGTGACAGGGCTCCCTGGGGATCCTGGCGCCCTGTGTGGATGGAGACAGGGACAGGCTGGGAGTCCAGGAGTTCCTCTGTGTCCAGCCTCAGGAGGCGACAGCCCTGGACAGAGAGGGCCCCTGTGCCCCAGTAGCCCCCAGCCCTTCACTCCTGGGAACCAGGGAAGGCTGAGCTGCACTCCCAGCCACACCAATGCCATCTCCTCCTCTGCCGCCTCCACAGCAGGATTCCTGGTCTTCAAGCCTGAGCTGATCTCCCGGCTGGAACAGGGGCAGGAGCCATGGGTCCTCGACCTGCAAGGAACGGAGGGGAGAGAGGCAGCCAGGACCTCCCGGGCAGGTGAGGCTTCCGGGCACAGGGTGAGAGGGCTGCAGGCGGGAGGCTGGAGGCAGACCCCAGGTGCCACCCACATGGGCTTGCTGGGCTGCCTGGGAATGCCATGGGGTGGGTCCGGAAGTGTAGACCGGTGGTGGGGCAGCCTCAGGAGAGACTGAACTACAGAAAAGCAAGGGCACAAAACACCTGTGCATTATGGCAAAAACGGTTTGTTTTTGAACCACAATTTCTTCAGTTTGTAATTTTTTTGGGGGGGGGCTGCGTTGGGTCTTTGTTGCTGCACGCGGGCTTTCTCTAATTGTGGCGAGCGGGGGCTACTCTTCATCGTGGTGCTTCTCATTGCAGTGGCTTCTTGTTGCGGAGCACGGGCTCTAGGCGCGTGGGCTCAGTAGTTGTGGCACTTGGGCTCAGCAGTTGTGGCTCGCAGGCTCTAGAGCACAGGCTCAGTAGTTGTGGCGCACGGGCTTAGTTGCTCCGTGGCATGTGGGATCTTCCCGGACCAGGGCTCGAACCCGTGTCCCCTGCATTGGCAGAACCACTGCACCACCAGGGAAGCCCCTGTAATTTTACTAATAGTCTTACTGAGCTCAGGTACACACATGTGGCTCTAAGGGGACCACTAAGTGTGGCTCTGAGTAGCTGTCCCCTCCCTCCGCGAGTGCTCCCTCTGGAACTTCTTGGGGCCCTGGGTGACCCCAACCTCTCAGATAAGGCTTTAGGGCTGTGTTAGTGTCCTGGGGCTGCTGTAACAAGGCATCACGAATTGGAGGCTTAAAACAGCAGAGATTTACTGTTTCTCAGTTCTGGAGGCCAGATGTCCAAAATCAAGGTATGGGCAGGGTCATGTTCTCTCTGAAACCTGTAGGGGAGGATCCTTCCTGCCTATTCTAGCTTGTGATGACCCCAGGTATTCCTTGGCTGGTGGCCACATCACTCCAAACCTCCACATGGAGGGCAGGCAGCATAGGTGGACCCTCCAGAAACCCATGGGAAGGAGGAGTCAGTATGGCCAGTGGGTGTGGCCACCTGGAAGCTGAGGGGCGGACTAGCAAGGGACGCAGCCAGGTGTGCATCAGAGGGCGTGGCTTGGCGGCAGCTGGATGCCACAGAGTTCAGGCCCGGGGTTCTTCTCAGAACCCCACCCAGTGGACAGCCGGAGCCCCAGTCCTCTTGGGCTCACCACCCATGTGCCCCTCAGGAGCTCTTGCACCTCATTTTTCTTGGTATCTAACATCCCTCTATTCACAGTTTTCAGTCCCTCTTTCCTCCTCACTCTACGTCCTCTGCAACCAGGAGCCTCTGACCTCTCGGCCTAGCCCTGCCTCTCACTAAACCTCCCACCCTATCGAGCTCACTTTGCTTCTTTGTAGATTTTTCCTCGTGCTAGTTCCACGTGGGAGGACCTTTCCCCCACATAGGAGGGAAGCTCCTTGCACTCTGCCAAGTACACTGTAACTGAATGAGTGCATAAAATGACGTATGAATGAAACCAGATTTTTAGAACTGTCAAAGGCATTGATTTCTTGTAGCATCTTTCCGTGTGCTCAATGCAGACTGTCTGGGAGGGGGCTCAGTCCCAGGGGTGGTCTGCACCCCTGCCCCATCCTCCAGTCTTTGTCCTTTCTCTGAGCACAGGGGATAAGCAGCAGTTTACTTCCTGTTCATTTCAGATTCTACAATCGGGACCGAGAGTGAGCAGGCCTGTGAAGACATTGACCGTCTAAAATCAGAATCCTGTGTGGTCATGGTCAAAACCCCGTCCCAGGACTTTCCCCAGAGTCCTGGCTTTGGAGACGCCTCTGATCCCGAGGTCTGTTCAGAGAGTCAGCCAACCTCCCTCTTCGAGAAAAACTGCTTGAACATAGGGACTGCGGCTCCCAGGGAGACCTTCGCTGAGGACGAGGCCCAGGGGTGTGGTGAGCAGGGGAGCGGTGGCCACCTGGGTTGTCGACATGACCAAAGTCAGGGGTCCTTGCAAAGATGCGACATCTGTGGTAGGAGTTTCCGATCTACTTCAGATGTCTCTCTGCATCAGGAAATTAATACACAGAAGAGACCTAACAGCTGCCAGGAGTGCCAAAAAAAATTACCTGATTGCTTACAGGGGAGAAATCTGAGTACCTTGCATGGAGAGAAGCCATATGAGTGTGAGGAGTGTGGGAAGGTCTTCAGGTTGTGCTCACAGCTTACTCAGCATCAGAGGATCCATACTGGAGAGAAGCCGTTTAAATGCACCGAGTGTGGGAAGGCCTTTCGTCTGAGCTCGAAACTCATTCAGCATCAAAGGATTCACACTGGGGAGAAGCCCTACAGGTGTGAGGAATGTGGAAAAGCCTTTGGTCAGAGCTCTAGCCTCATCCACCATCAGAGGGTCCACACAGGAGAGAGGCCCTATGGCTGCCGGGAGTGCGGGAAGGCCTTCAGCCAGCAGTCTCAGCTGGCCAGGCACCAGAGGACCCACACGGGAGAGAGGCCCTACCCATGCCAGGAGTGCGGGAAGGCCTTCAGCCAGAGCTCAACCCTAGCTCAGCACCAGCGGATGCACGCTGGGGAGAGACTTCAGCTCCCAAGAACCCCGGATAGTCCCAGCCTGGTTGCACATCAGAGGTTGCATGCTACCGAGAAACCATTTAAGTGTGACGAGTGTGGGAAGGCTTTCCGGTGGGTCTCCCGCCTTAGTCAGCATCAGCTGACGCATACCGGAGAGAAACCTTATAAATGCAACAAGTGTTCAAAGGCCTTTGGTTGCAGCTCACGGCTTATTCGCCACCAGAGAACTCACACTGGAGAAAAACCATTTAAGTGTGATGAGTGTGGGAAAGGCTTTGTCCAGGGCTCACACCTAATCCAGCATCAGAGAATCCACACTGGAGAGAAGCCGTACGAGTGCAGTGAGTGTGGGAAGGCCTTCAGCCAGAGCTCGAGCCTCATTTACCATCAGAGGGTCCATAACGGGGAGAAGCCCTACGAGTGCCTCGAATGTGGAAAAGCCTTCAGTATGAGCACACAGCTCACAATACACCAGCGGGTGCACACGGGGGAGAGGCCCTATAAGTGCAGTGAATGTGGGAAAGCCTTCAGCCAAAACTCTACCCTTTTCCAGCACCAGATCATTCACGCTGGGGTGAAGCCCTACGGATGCAGCGAGTGTGGGAAAGCCTTCAGCCGGAGCTCGTACCTCATTGAGCACCAGAGGATCCACACTCGAGCCCAGTGGTACCACGAGTATGGGAATGCTCTGGAAGCTTCTACCCACGTGAGCCGTAAGAAAGTTAATACTGTAAAGAAACTTCATAAATGTAATGAATGTGAAAAAATATTCAGATGGCGCTCACATCTAATTATACACCAGAGAATTCACACTGGAGAGAAACCTTATAAATGTAATGAATGTGGCAAAGCTTTTAATAGGAGCTCAAGGCTTACTCAGCATCAGAAAATTCACATGGGATAGACCACTCACCTTTACGAATGTGTATAAATGTGAATAAACCTACAGCCTTAACTTATTTTTTATGGGATCATTTATACTGATGATTTAAAATGTTGTGAAAGATTCAGAATTGCTCTCTTAGGAGAGGGAGCATCCAGATTCCCATGATGTGTATGTTTATTTGCTGGCACGTTTGACCTTCAGTAAAGCCCCTGTCCCTCACATGAAGGTGCACATGTGTAGCGTTTGAGTTCACAGAGGGAAGACCCCAGGTCCTGCAGACGAGGAAGAGGCATGAGAAAAGCCCCGTGAGCCCCGCCAGACGAGTGAGTTGAAAGAAGTTACCCAGGACGTCTTCCTTAAGCACCAGGTACTCAGACTGGCTTCAGCAGCAAGATATGCTCACTCGTGTCTGCGGGGCCCCAGGCGGCGCGGCCGGGTCCCCCTCACCTGACTCCCCCGGCAGGGCCTCTTTGGGGAGGAGCTGGCTCCAGCAGCGGTGCCTGGGCCCGGGGACAGTGTCACTGGCCCACCCTACGTCCAGAGTCCAGCTGCTTCAGTTACGAGAATCAGACGCGCAGCCCTCACTGGGATTCCCAACCCGGCCCTCAGCATTGCAGGAGCCTCACCTCAGTCCCGAGAACACCACCAGAGGCTGGGATGTGTGTTGGCTGCTGCTGGCCAGACATCCTCAAAACTCCAGCCATGGGGACTGCCAAAACTGGGGGGTCTGCGAGCAGACACACGAGCCCGTGCCTTCTCAAAGGCCTGAGGACGGTGGAGATGCCTGCTCACCGAGATCAGCCTGTCGGCGTGGTCATGTGGGCGCCACAGGTCCCAGGGCAGAGGGCCCCGTGGGTGCTGAGCAACAGGTGCGCGTGAGCGAGCCTGCTCCGCCCACATCACCTCCTCCCCGGGTTTCCTCTGCCAGCACAGCCTGGAGAAGCAGCCAGGGTAGAGTGGTCAGGGCCCTTGGCCTTCTTGGCACGGGCGGAAAGAACGTTCAGGGGAGATCACTGCTCCGCCCACCCCTCTGGTGAACCTGACTGACTGGCTGGGGTTGCGGAGCGGCTCACAGAACATCTCATCAAGGCCTGTGAGCCACAGGATGAGGCTGACATGTAGCATTGAGTCCAGCCCTGCTTGGGGCCCTGGCCTCGGCAGCGGTGACTCGGGACCAGGTGTGTCATTTGCACAGGCTGCCACCCAGGACCACCCCCCTGAGACCTGCCAATCTTTGGTGCCGTTGCCAATAATCACAGGCCAAAGGCGGCCTGCCACAGAGAGGCCACTTCTCCCATGTACGGACAGGTGACCCTGAGGGACATAGGTCACTTCAGGATTTATTGCAGCACGACTTGGGTCACCATCACACTGGTTGGGTGAAGCCCAGATCGCCTTGTGCGACACGGCCCAAAATCAGCCCGTGGGTTTGTATCAGGGGAGACAGTGCCACTCCGTGTGTACTGGAGGGCCTGGTGGGGCTGGGAACAGTGGAGTTCAGGGTGGCCGAGTTCACGTGAGTTTCCATTCTCAGCACGTGGACAGGGACTCAACCCTGTAGCAGCTCAGCCTGATCTGCCAGTTCGCCTGACACAAGGTGTGACATGTTCTCAGGTTGCAGTGTTGTCTCTGGGGATGAGGATCACCCCCCAACCTGCACCTTCGGGGGTGTTCCCGCCCTGGGCGGAGGACACCATGCAGTCGTTGTGCCCCCTGCAGCAGCTGTAACCCCATCTCCCCGGCCGTCCCCTGCTCCACCCAGAACTTGTGTCTGAAGGGTCAGTGCAAGAGGGCAGGGACCTTTACAGACTGTGCAGAGATTGTGAACAGAGATTATGTCCCCGCCTCGGCTGCTGTGCTCAACCAGGTGGTCACTGCCATCAGAGCCGGACAGGGTGGGCACATGTGAGTGGTCTGTATCTTAGGCTTTGTGAGCCACCCAAGAATGGGACAAGAGTCAGGGTCCCGGTGCACATGCCACACGCGCCCTCCACTGGCACCTGGTGCCGTCATGTGCTGGAAGGGCCTCCCGAGGCCCCATGCTCTCGCCTTCTGGCTCTAGGAAGGCTGTTTGTCACTGGGTGTGCCGTCCCCACAAGGGAATTGTCTCCTGGCCACTTCCTGGTAATGATGGACAAAGGGGTGGAAGGCCTCTGGACTCCAGGTTCTCCATGGGGCAGGATGCTTCTGTTTTCCCCTGACAGCACTTGCAGGCTGGCCAAAAAGGGCCAGAGGGACCAGCCTTAAATCTGTTTCAGCACCTGGATTCTTTCTGGATCAACACGGTCCTAAGTCAGCGGCTGGCTGACTGTGTGGCCCATGGGCCAAATGCGGACCTGTGCCCACACCTGTGAGGCCTGATGATCAGCCTGAGGCCACTGGGCTGGGTAGCTCTAAAGCCTGGGGCCTACACAGCCCGCAGAACCTGAGCCACAGTCAGTCCTGTAAATGCACTCATGTCCAGGAAACTTAATCACAAACAGCCAAGGGGTAAGGCAGCTGCTTCAGCTGTAGCCGATCTGACAGCTTCCTGGCTTCGCTTCCGAGTCCCCTGTTGGCAGGGCTCCTAACCACTTCGGCTTGGTGCTGCTCCCAATCCATGTTTGCTCAGATCAGGACTTTAATGTACCTGTTTACCTTTTAACAGGCCAAGAGCTAAGGATGGTTTTTACATTTTTAAATGGTTGGGGGGGTGAAAGACTATTTTGTGACATTTGAAAATGATATTGAAATCAGATTTCAGTGTGACCAAATAAAGGTTCTTGGAACACAGCTGGCCCATTTTTCTGCGGGTTGCCTCTCATCGAGTGGCAGTCCTGCCTCGTTTACTTGGGTAAAAACTTCATGCCTCCAGCCTTTGAGGGATTATTTTTCCTCTCTCTTCTTAGTGTGCTTTGTTCACTTAAATGTCCCAATACAACCAAGAATTCAATAGAAATACATCTCAAGCTCTGCATTCCAGCCTAGAATATCGACTGCAGAAGTACAGGGTGAGGAGTCCTTTCTTAGCTGAGTCCATGTGAGAAAGATGTGTAGTATTCATGTGTCACCTGGCAAGACATTGTGAGTTCAAACTACTGCACATGTTTGAGATCCCAGAGCACAGGAGAAGCATCTGCGCACGTCATGTGTGCCGGTCGCTTTGCAGGGAGGGAGAGGAGAGGGCTGCCTGCCGGGTAGTGCGAGTTCTGGACTATTCTGCTCTCTTTTCAAGCTATCGCTCCCAATTTGGGGCTTCAGTAATTGTAACACTAAACTCATTTTAAGAATTTCCGGGAATTCCCGGGCGGTCCACTGGTTAGGACCCAGCTTTCACTGTGTGCGGGTCCAGGTTCAATCCTTGGGGAACTAGATCCCTCAAGACGCCCAACATGGCCAAAAAACAATTTCCAGAACTATTCCAGAGTAGATTTTAAAATACTTTGGATTTCTCTTTTGGAGACAATAAATTAAACCCCTAATTTTGACCTGAAATTGCTTTTTGTCTCAATTATCAGGTTAAGCTTTGATTTATCACATTTTGAGCATTCTGGAAGCTTCACAAATAACATGGGGTGTGTGTGCAGAGCCCAGGTGGGTTTTCACATCCCTGTGTCCCCTTGTGTGTGTGGCTTGCACTCAGAGCCTGGGAAATGTTTGTTGTTGAATGAATGATGCATTCGGGGCACATCCAGGCTTTGAGGCGAGGCTTCAGAGGCCCACAGAAGAGAAAATTCTCCAGCAAAAAGAGTTTCCACGGAGATCTAAAGAAGGTTAACACACTTGTAGTTTTCCAGGTGCAAACATCTGTACAAGGTCTTGTTCTTGCCTGGGTACAAAGGTGGATTGGGCTGGCCCCTGCCCTCACGTCCAGGTCTGGGGTAGAGACTGACCACAGGTGAAGGTGGACGGTCCCTCTGCAGCCTGAGGGAGCCCTGCAGGCGCACGGGGAGGTGTAGCACTTACAGCCACCGCCCACCCCCAACTGGTTTTGTACGGCCCTGGAGCTGAGAATGGGTTTTAAATGGTTGAAACAAATTTTGTGACATGAACTTAAAATCTCAGTGTCCACAGGACATTTTTATTGGAACATGATCAGGCCCATTGGTTTAGATGTCTCTGGCTGTTTCTGAGCTACGATGGCAACAATCATTATGACATGAAAAGCTAAAATACTCTCAGGCCCTTTAGAGAAAAGTTAGCCACTCTCGATGTAGGTGAGAAGGGCCACCACTGCTGGCCCACAGGCCTGTGCCCCGCAGTTGGAGGGACCTTCTCAAGCTGTATCACGTCTGCCTCCCCGTACCCACGGTGAGGCCAGAATCCTGTGAGCCGCCTGGAGGCTGGTGGCCCTCATCGCCTGGCTCTGTCCAGCCCCAGGAGCCAACAGTCCCGGGAACAGCCTGCTGCCCATCTTCTCCGTCTCATGAAAGCCACTTACCACCTGTATGCCTCGTGTCACTGTTTGCCCATGTGTCCCTCCTTGAGACAGAAGCATGAAGGCTCACAAATGAACCACCCAGAGTCTGCAGTATCCGAGCTGTCAAGAGCTCCTCCGAGGGCCGAGGCAGGCCTCTGCGGCCCTCTCCTGGCCTAGCAGCTGGGGAAGCGGGGGGAAGGTCTGCCCCACAGCCGCTGTGGGAGGGGCAGCGCCGTCAGGGCCACCACCTCCAGCCTCCCGAAGATGGAGATAGTGTTCTGGTCCTGATGTTCCTGACCAGTGACTTAAAAGGCACAGACGGTGCTTTCTGGGGGAGGGGGAGGGAGGCAGGTGAGCGAGCAGAGCTCCACACCCCCACTTGCTGGCCGGGACCCCCCGAGGGTGGAGATGGGAGCAGATGGCACGTGTCTGCCGACCCTCCAGGGCGTGGACCATCAGGGTGGACACACCCACAGGGCTGGGGAGACAGAGCCAGACAGCCCCCGCCAGGAGCACAAGGACTAGGGGGTCTCTGCCGCCTGATGGGCAAAAGGGGTGCAAATCCTGGTGCTGACTCGCGGGACTCCCAGCCTCAGTCGGAAAAGCACCCCTGCCAGCCAGGACAACCGAGAGGATGATGGGAGGGTCCCTCGGGAAGGGGGTGTGCGCGCCCCTGCCAGGCACGTGACTTAGAGCCACGGCGTCGCAGCCACGGGGCCACTCCGTGGCAGCAGAGCTCGGAGCACCTGCTGGGGCACATCGGCCGGGCTCGGACCCCAGGTCTCCGTTCCTGGCTGCACTGGCCCAACTTCGCTGCAGTAACCGGCAAAACAGAAGCCCCCAAGCCCGTGGCCCTCAGCCCTAAACGTGTGTCCTCACTCTGGGGCCAGCAGCCGCTCAGGGCACGGGAGGCTGTCCTGCCACCAGGTTCGCATGCTCACAGAGTCGGCGGACTAAGGACAGGTGGGGAGGGACGGCTGGCGGAGAACGGACTGCCAGCTCCCCCATCAGCTGTGTGTCGTTGGGCAAGACGCAAACCTCTCTGCGCTTCGTCACCCGTGAGGCGGAGAGGCCTCGTGCCTGTGAGTTAATGAGTTAACACGCGCCCAGCAGAGGGCCTGCACCTGGCGGTTCCAATGGTACCTTCTCTGCGCTCGGCTGGGGCCTGGTCGACAGCGCCTGGCCTGTAGGGGGCGCTCGAGGTCGTGCTTTGGGTCGTTAGGGACATAATACCAAGGGCTTTAATATAATCACATTCTTTTGTTTGTTTGTTTGTTTTGTGTGTGTGCGGTACGCGGGCCTCTCACTGTTGTGGCCTCTCCCGTTGCGGAGCACAGGCTCCGGACGCGCAGGCTCAGCGGCCATGGCTCACGGGCCCAGCCGCTCCGCGGCATGTGGGATCTTCCCGGACCAGGGCACGAACCCATGTCCCCTGCATCGGCAGGCGGACTCTCAACCACTGCGCCACCAGGGAAGCCCGATCACATTCTTTAAAAAAACAAACAAAAAAAAAAAACTTTATTCTTGGCTGCACTGGGTCTTCGTCGTTGCGCGAGGGCTTTCTCTAGTTGCGGACAGCAGGGGCTACTCTTCGTGTGGCACGTGGGCTTCTCACTGCGGTGGCTTCTCTTGTTGCGGAGCGCGGGCTCCAGGTGTGCGGGCTTCAGTAGCTGTGGCACTACAGGCTCAGTAGTTGTGGCGCACGGGCTTAGTTGCCCCGCGGCATGTGGGATGTTCCTGGACCAGGGCTCGAACCTGTGTCGCGTGCATTGGCAGGAGGATTATTAACAACTGTGCCACCAAGGGAAGCCCCTAAAATGGTCACATTCTTTTTTTACACTGTGTTAAGAAGCCAACACAAAAGTCTACACATGGAATGATTCAATGTGGAAAGTGGTCACACTCTGCCTCCTCTGTTCCTGCTTCTAAATAGTTTTTTTTTTTTTTTTTTCCCCCGATACGCAGGCCTCTCACTGCTGTGGCCTCTCCCGTTGCGGAGCACAGGCTCCGGACGCGCAGGCTCAGAGGCCATGGCTCACGGGCCCAGCCGCTCCGTGGCATGTGGGATCTTCACGGACCGGGGCACGAACCCGTGTCCCCTGCATCGGCAGGCGGACTCTCAACCACTGTGCCACCAGGGAAGCCCCTAAATAGTTTTAATATAAAATCCTTCTATCGTTTCCTATTGACATCAATGATTAAAAAAAATTTTTATTGTAGTTGATTTATAATGTGCTAATTTCTTATGTACAGCAAAGTGATTCAGTTAAACATATGTATTTTTTTCATATTCTTTTCCATTACGGTATATCACAGGATACTGAATATAGTTCCCTGTGCTATACAGTGGGACCTTGTTGTTTATCCATTCTACATATACTAGTTTGCATCTGCTCATCCCAAACTCCCAGTCCTTCCCTCCCCCACTCCCACCCCCTTGGCAACCACAAGTCTGTTCTCCATGTGTCTGTTTCGTAGATATGTTCATTTGTATCGTATGCATTTTAGATTCCAAACATGTGATATCATATGGTATTTGTTTGACTTCACTTAGTACAATAATCTCTAGTTGCATATCTAGTTGCATAACATCACTGATTTTTTTTTTTTTTTTTTTTTTTTTTTTTGGCTGTGTTGTGTCTTCGTTGCTGCGCGCGGGCTTTCTCTAGTTGCGGAGAGCGGGGGCTATTCTTCATTGTGGTGCGCAGGCTTCTCATTTTGGTGGCTTCTCTTGTTGCAGAGCACGGGCTCCAGTAGATGCAGCATGCGGGCTCAGTAGTTGCGGCACATGGGTTTAGTAGTTGCAGCACATGGGCTTAGTTGCTCCACGGCATGTGGGATCCTCCCGGACCAGGAAACGAACCCATGTCCCCTGCATGGGTAGGTGGATTCTTAACCACTGCGCCACCAGGGAAGTCCTCACTGTGATTTTTTAAAATATTTATTTGGTTGTGCCAGGTCTTTGTTGCAGCTCGAGGGCTCCTTACTTGTGGCATGCGAACTCGTAGTTGCAGCAAGCATGTGGGATCTAGTTCCCTGACCCAGGGATCGAACCTGGACCCCCTGCATTGGGAGCATGGAGTCTTAACCACTTAGCCACCAGGGAGGTCCCAACATCAGTGATTTTTTAATTAAGAAAAAAAATGAAACACAGAAGTTGCTCTGGTCTGAATGTGTGTCCCCCAAATGGATATGTTGAAATCCTAATGCCCAGTGTGAGGGTGTTATGAGGTGGGGCCTTTGGGAGTGCTTCGGTCATGAAGGTGGAGTCCCCCTGATAAGAGACCCCACAGAGCTCCCTTGCCCCTTCCTCCACATGAGGACACAGACGTCTGCAGCCAGGAAGAGGGCCTCACCCGCCCCTGCTGGCCCCCTGACCTCGGACATCCGGCCTCCGCACTGTGAGAAATCAATGTCTGTTGTTTTATAGGCTGCCCGGTCTGTGATGCTTTGTTTGTTTTGCCCAAGAGAAACTTGGCACGCCCACCGGGAAGATGCATGTTCTGCTGCCATTAGACAGACCCTCATATCAGGAAGAGTTACATGAACAGAGCTGTGTTAACACAGAGACAGCACAGAGCGTAAATGTCAGGTCTGGTCAAGACAGTTTCTCCATGACCGTCTATGGGCAAAGGAGCTTTTTGAATCTTTTAATTTTTTTGTTTGTTTTACTTTTTCAGCTTTTCCAAACGTATCTTAATGATTACGTATTCCTGACGCATGCCCAACGGTCAAGGAAGAAGTCACAGCATAGTGACTGTGACAGGCAAGCCTCCATCACTGGTTGAGGCAGATGTGCTGCTCGGCTTACCTGTGCACGTTCTTCTGAGCAGGCCCGGGCAACAGCGAGCACAGCCCAGTCCAGCTCCTGTCCTCAGGGAAGCAGAGCCCAAGGATGCCAGCTGACGCTGAAGGAGACCTGGGGAGTCTGCACTCCTCAGCTGAGCCAGGACGGGGCCCCACCTGCGGCCTGGCCTCTGAAACTCTAGCTCCAAGCGCACAGCAGCACCTTAGGGTGGCCTCCTCTGTGCCCTTGGCCCACACCTAACTTGCTAGGACCCTCACTCAGGGAAAGGCCTTAACTAACCGAGATCATGGGAGTGTTCTGGAAACAGCACAGAGCAAACACTGCCGCTCTTGATGGGTTGTGGCATGGAGCAGGGGGCAGGAAGGGGGCGCTGGGGAACGGCAGGTGCCAGGTGGGCACCCAAGCTCATTTGCTGTTTTCAGAGGAGGTTCCTGCATGATGCTCGGGCCTATTAATACTACCAGACCTGTGACCTGGTTTTGTGGCAGAGCATGGAGGCGGGGACACGCCAGGCCCCTACCTGGGGTGTGGTTATGCTGGGGGGTGGAGGGCTGGCCACGAGCTCTGCACACTCCCACCCTAGAGGCACCCAGGTGAGGCCCCTGCTCCCCTCTCCCCTGCCACCGCCAACTCCACCAGACTCCCAGTCCCTACCCTGCTGCCCTAGGCTCTGCTATCAACACAGTATCCAGTGTGATCCTTTGAAAGCAATTGTCACATCACACACATTTCACTCAGAATTGAGCCAAAGCTCTTAGACAGGCCCTCGGCACTGCCCCCCGTGCCCTCCACTCACCTTCCCCTCACTTGGCTGCAGCCCTGTGGCCTGTGCACCACAGGCTGCTCCCTCTGCCCTCGCCTCCTTTAAGTCTTTGCTCAGGTACCATGTCCTCAAGGAGGCGCAACCCAGGCCCTGATTTTTTTTTTTTTTGGCTGCGTCTGGTTTTCGTTGCAGCATGCAGGCTTCTTTCTAGTTACAGCGCGTGGGCTCCAGAGCATGTGGGCTCTGTAGTTTGTGGCACGCAGGCTTAGTTGCCCCATGGTATGTGGGATCTCAGTTCCCTGACCAGTGATCAAACCCGCGTCCCCTGCGTGGGAAGGAGGATTCTTAACCACTGGGCCACCAGGGAGCTCCCCCCACGACCCAGTTTACAATGACGGCCCAGTTCTCCCTCAGCCTCGCCCCCCATCTCCAAAGGCTGCTCTACCTCCTGCCCCACTTCCCATCCTCCCACGAGCTACGTCACTTGTTTGTATTATGCACTTCGTAATGCCTCCCTCGCCCCACTAGAATGCTCTCCATAAGGTCCGGGATTTAAGACAGGGGAATGAAATGTGCACCCTGAAGCACAGGGTTCCCAAAATCACAGGAGCAAGAGCTCAGTCGTTAGGTGGGGCCAGGCTGAGCAACCTCTGTGTCCTCACAAAGGCCTTGGCCTGGACCCCAGACTGTGACTAGACCACACATGGCCACACCGGAGCAGTGGGTGCCCTTACCTGGCAACGAGACTAACTGACAGCTGGGGGGACGGTGCCTGCAGTTTGATGCCTACCCAGGAGAACATATTTTGTGTAGCTGCTTTACTTGCAAAAAAAGGGAAACACACAGCTGTCTTCTTCACTTAGAGAAATACACGATTATACTCAAACACTCACTGGAGTGCCTCCTGGGAAGGGCGGCCTTTGCTCTGGAGACACCTGTCTGAGCCAGCTATCCCCGGTGACCAGAAGGGGACCGGCAAGCAAGGCTCAGTCCTGCAGTTTGCGCTCACACCTCTTCTCCAGGTCGGCCATCTCCTTTAGGACCATGGCCACAGCAAACCGCAGCTCCTGGAACTTGGCCGTGGGGACCTCGAAGCGCAGGGCCGACCCATCCGAGAGCTTCAGCTGCATCAGGACGCTTGGCTGCAGGGAGCGGGCCAGGGTGCTGGTGGAGATGGCCACGTCCACCCTCCACCGAAAGTCGGCAACGTGGGGCAGCCAGGCCCCCTGCTGCCTGGCCGCAGAGTCCAGGAGAGGCCGCTGGCTCCCAAACACCACACTGGCCAAGTCCACGACCAGGTCTTGGGGGATGCAGAGCTCCTGGAGCTGGTTCTTGAAGGCATCGGGCTTCAGGCTGGCCGGGGGCAGCCGGAGGGCCTGCTGGAGCAGGGTGTGTGTGCCAGCGATCAGGGCGCCCAGCCGCTCCTCAGGCAGGTCTGCGCCAGCCCCGAGGCACCGCACAGCCTCACGGCAGTCTTCCCCCTGCAGGCTGCTGACCACCAGCTTCAGCAACTTTCTGAATGTGCCCCTGTCCAGGTCCCTCAGGAGCTGGGGCATTGCTGCCACCTCTGGAGGCAGCTGGGCGCCCAGGAAACTCATGCAGCCACTGTGACTGTCACCAGGGCGATGCAGGTGTGGAGCTGCAGGACCCATGGCAGACATCGCTGCTTCCTGCTATTTGACTGGCAGCCCAGGTAGGAGGTCCCAGCCGCAACTGCCTGGAAGGGGGGTGGAAGAGAAGCCCAGTGACTCCCATGTCCTTTGGGCCAGTGAATGAGGACTGATATGGTCTCCACCTCCCAGATGCTGATGATGTGAACCACTGATGACAACCAGCATGACGGAAGGTGCCCTGGAAGCAGGTGGCGGAGGGGCCCCTCTCCAGTCCCTGGAAGAGGGGAGGCAAGAGCCGGCAGAAAAGGGAGATGAGGTGGGGAGGAGAGAAGGAAGAGAATCAGGAAACAGGAGAGCAACATAAGTTCTCCAAATAAATAACGGATTAAAGAATGAAGGAGAAGAAAGGTCCAGAGGACACAAGGACACAACAGCCACTGCCGCTGCCACTGACCACTCCAAGATCACTCAGCAACTCCACCTCCAAGCCGTACATGGCTCTGCACGAGCGGGTTATCGTTCTCACCCCACCAACAAAGAAATCGAGGCGGAAACAACTGCTCAAGTCAAGGACTAGAACCCAGGCCCGTCCACTCAGAAGTCCCTGCGGGGGGGGGCCAGACGGCGTCCCTCAGGCAGGAAGGGCTGAGGCGCAGGCGTTAGGGAGGTGGGTGCAGTACCTGGAGAAAAGCGCTGAGACGTCACCTGAAGGACAGCACGACACCCCACACCTGCTTCTGCAGGAACGCCGGGCCCACCGCAGCCGCGCCAGGTGCCGAGCAGAGCTGTCCCCAAGGCGCCCCCACCCCTGGCCTGCGGGCCTCGGCGCGGCGGGCCCGGGCGCACGGGGAGCTCCCCACCGGTTTCCTCGTACCCCACTCTCCCGGGAAGGCCGGGCCCCCTCACCCCGGCTGCCAACGACCACGGGTTTTCCTTCAGGGCCTGGCCAGTATCGGGACAGCCTTCCGCAGCTCCGCCGCCTGCCGCTCAGGCCCCGGTCCCTGGAGGCCAGCGCGCTGCCCCCCGGCCCGGAGGAAGGAGCGCCCCGAGGCGGCCACCCAAGCTCTTCCGAGCCGCCGCCCCGGCCGCGGTCAGTGCCCTGCGGTCCGGTCCCGAGCTGCCGGATCGGCCTCCTGCCTCCAGAGCGTTCGCCGCCTCGCGAGCAGAGCGACCCATTCCCACCCCCGCTTCCCGCTGCGCCCCTGTACCTGGCGCGCGTTCCCAAGCGGAGAAGAGGCGCGCCCGCGGCCGGAAGCGCGGCCTGGTTCCCGGAAGCACGGCCTGGTTCCCGGAAGCGCGGCCTGGTTCCCGGAAGCGACCTAGAGACCCCTGCCCCCTCCGGGAGGCAGCTCTAGGACAGCGGGAGGACCCGCCCTCGGTGATCCACGGCCTGAGGGGCGGGGCCTAGACCGCCGGGTTGGTCTTACGGGTCCGACCTAGCAGGACGCACTTCCGGTTGTCCTCCGCGCGGTTGATTGCTACCTGGTTTGGACTCGAAGAGCGGGGTGGGGTGGGGGGGGTCTCCGCCGGGGTCTGGGGGCACGGGGGGTGGTGCCAGTACAGACCTTGGGCGGGGAGGCTCGCCTGCACAAAAATGCGCGCGATCTTTGCCTCTCAGTTGTTCACTTTGAATAGGTGAGTTGATGGGATGTGCATTTATCTCCATAAAGTGGTATTTTAATAAGTCAGGGTTTCCCTGGTGGCGCAGTTGTTAAGAATCCCCCTGCCAATGCAGGGGACATGGGTTCGAGCCCTGGTCCGGGAAGATCCCACATGCCACGGAGCAACTAAGCCGGTGCGCCACAACCACTGAGCTACTGAGCCTGCGCTCTAGAGCTCACAAGCCACAACTACTGAGCCCCCGTGCCAGAACTACTGAAGCCCACGCGCCTAGAGCCTGTGCTCTGCAACAAGAGCAAGCAACAACAACAACAAGCAATGAGAAGCCTGTGCACCACAATGAAGAGTAGCCCCTGCTCACCACAACCAGAGAAAAGCCCACGCACAGCAACGAAGACCCAACACCCAAAAATAAAATAAATAAAATAAAATATTAAAAAAGCCTAAAAACAAAACGATATCTTTTCTAAATCCATGTGATCACAAAGCAAGAAATATCGACTTGTAGAAGATAGCTATAGAAAAACCACAATACCTGCTTCTGTTCCCATACTTATTAAACAAATTCCAGGGAGTCAGGAGAAAAAGGCAGCCCTTTTCTTCCATTTATCCTGAATTTTGTTCTCTTTTTGCCCATTTCCCTCCCATAAAATATCTAGGGCCTTCCCTTTCCCTTACTACCTTCTTCAACTTCTATTACCTAGAAGCTTGAAGAAACCAGCCTGTCAGTCCAATTTTCTGTCCATTAATTTATAAGCTTTTAGCAAATAACTTGTCCTTTAATAATTGTAAGTCAGAATTTTAAAAATCAGCAAATTAAATGTTCAACTTAAGCTAGACAAAAAACACCAGAACTAAAGGAAGTAGAAAGAAATTATAAAGAGAAAATGAACTGGGACTTCCCTGGTGGCACAGTGGTTAAGAATCCGCCTGCCAGTGCAGAGGACGCGGGTTCGAGCCCTGGTCTGGGAAGATCCCACATGCCGCGGAGCAACTAGGCCTCCTGCCACAACTACTGAGCCGGCACGCCAAGAGCCCGTGCTCCGCAACAAGAGAAGCTAACACAATGAGAAGGCTGGCACCGCAACAAAGAGTAGCCCCCACTCACCACAACTAGAGAAAGCCCACACACAGCAACGAAGACCCAATGCAGTGAAAAACAAATAAATAAATGTATAAAAAAACAAACAAACAAAAAACACCAAAAAACTACCATTTGATCCAGCAATCCCATCTCTGGGTATATACCCAAAAGAACTGAACGACGGACCTCAAAGAGATATTTGCACACCCATGTTCATAGCAGCATTATTCATAATAGTGAAGAGGTAGAAGCAGCCCAAGTGTCCACAGACGAATGGATAAACAAAGTGTGGTGTGTGTAATGGAATACGACTCAGCCTTAAAACACCTGCTACAACACAGATGACCCTGGAGGACATTACGTTGAGTGAAATAAGTCAGTCACAAAAAGACAAATACAAATACATGCCACTTATATGAGGTATCTAAAGTAATCAAATTCATAAAAATGGAAAGTAGAGTGGTGGTTGCCAGTGGCTGACGGGAGGGAGGAATAAGAAGTTGTTTAATGGGCAGAGAGGTTTAGTTTTGCAAGATCTGGATCTGGAGCGCTGTTGTACAACAATATGAATATACTTACCACTACTGAGCCATTCACTTAAAGATGATTAAGATGGTAATTTTATGGGGTGTGTGAGTGTGTGTTTGTTACCACAATTTAAACAAAGACTGGCCATGTCAAGAGTCTGTGAGGATGTGCAGGAAATGAAACCCTCATCACTGCTGGTGGGGGTGGAAAGTGGTGCAGCCACGTGGAAAATGGTTTGGAGGCTTCATATAAAGTCCAACATACATCTCGCATATGAGGCATCCATTCTACTCCTAGGTGTTTACCCTAGGAGAAAAGGACTCCATTTACACCAAATTCTAGAAAATGAAACTGACCTAATAGTTAGTGACAGAAAGTAGAGTTCCTTGGAGATGGGGTGGGGGAGGGTAAGAGGGCGGATTCATTGGGGTCTGCAAGACTGGGGAAGTGCCAGCCACGTTCATTGTCTTGATTGTGGTAATTCTTTCGCAGATGTGAAATTAAAAATTAATACATCAAAGCTTATCATCAGGGCTTCCCTGGTGGCGCAGTGGTTGAGAGTCCGCCTGCCGACGCAGGGGACACGGGTTTGTGCCCCGGTCTGGGAAGATCCCACATGCCGCGGAGCGGCTGGGCCCGTGAGCCATGGCCGCTGAGCCTGCGCATCCGGAGCCTGTGCTCCGCAACGGGAGAGGCCACAACAGTAAGAGGCCCGCGTAACGCAAAAAAAAAAAAACGACTTATCATCAAATTGTATCCTTTAAATTTGTGTGGTTTATTGTATGTCAATTATATCTCAATGTAAGTTAAAAATATTTTAAAAAATAAGTCAGCCTGCCTTATTTTCCAGGCAGCAAAATCTAAGGAGGTCTGAAGGCTGTTTGACGTCTCAGCAACCAGCCTCCTGCAGGGGAGAAAAAAGAGCGGGTCGGGGCGCGTCCACCCCTCTCCTCTAAACTCCCTAGGACGCGTGGGGCTGAGCCCCTGGTCCTATCAGCGGACTGCTGAGCGACCTTGGCCAAGCTTCTCAACTCTGCTCAGAGTCTCCACCCGGAAGAAAGAATGATGACAGTACCTACCGTAAAGGAAACATTGTACCAAGCCTGGTGTGCCGAGGCAGCTTCCTCGGGGAATAAACAGCGTCCCTGATAGAACACCTAAGCAATTTCTGATGAGCTGTAATCGGATTAAGATGGAAACCAGTTACCACCAACCCAGGGGACCATCAGCCTGTCCCTGCTCGTGGGCAGAGCCCCAGACCTGGCACAGAGCCCACTGCAGGTGGGGAGCGGCCCTCGGACTGGAGGGAAGGGATCTGATTGGGCTTGACAGCCCAGAGCCAGCTGGGGAGAGGGGCCCCTGAGGGAGTGAGCCGTGGGGCCGTGGCCCCGGTGAAGCCCACGGGGGCGTGGTCAGGGCGGAGCGTCGAGGAGCTTAAGAGGCTGTCTCCTGGGGGCGTGTCCTTGGGCAAGGGGCGTGGCCCGGGAAGGTGTGACTGGGATCTGAGGAGCGCGGCGAAGCCAGGGTCCGGAGTGAGGCACGGTCAAGGAAGGGGCGAGGAGGGTGTTGGGGGCGTGACCGGGTGCAGGGGCGGTCGTGAGGGGCGTAGTCAGGAGGCCGGAGCGGGTCCCAGCGTGTCCACGCTGTCCCGCCTGCGCTCGGGCCCTAGGGGCGCCAGGCCGCTGTTCCCGCGCCGCCGCCCAGACGGGACGGAGCCAGAGGTGTTGCTGGAGCACCCTGTCTTCCTGGTCCCGTCCTGCAGGAGCGAGTGGGAAGAAAAGGGGTCCTCAGTGGGATTGCGTGCGGCCGGGCAGCGGAGGGGAGGCGGCGCCTTTGCGCGCAGGCCCCGGGCCCTTTCCTGTCTGGAGCAGGCGATTCTCCTCGTTTATCAACGTATCCCTGACTCCGCAGCTCTTCCTTTGCATCACGTAGGTGCAGGTGTTTTATACACGTCCTTAAAATGTTTTTTCCTTGTAAACTATGCACTGTTGTGTGGTGTATGTGACTTAATTTACATGTTGTGCTATAAAGCCCACTTCACTTAATTTTTTACGCAGCGCCTTTTTAGGATCTTCTCTTGTTCTCCATACCTCTGGTTCTTTGTCCCTAACTGCTGCGTAGCACTGTCAGTCTGCGCGTCTGTCCCTGATGATGGACACCTAAGTTGCCTCTTATTCCCCATCACTGCAAATCACGTAGTGCTGAGTATCTTTCTACCTGGTCCCTAGGAATGAAAATTCCTCTGGATTATCTGTCCAAGAACGCGTTGCTTGTTCATAAGGTATCTGCATGCTTAATTTCACTGACTACCGCTAGGTTGCCCTTCAGAGCTGCTGAGTACATTTACACTCCCAGTAGCCGTGCCTGAGAGTTCCCAATTCACTACACCCTCCCCAACACTGTTATACAGTGTTCTTATTTTTGCCAATCAGATGCATATCATGGTTGTTTCAATTTGTCTTTAATGGATTCCTGGTGAGTTTCATGGTCTCCTCAAATAACATGTGGGCTTTTCCCCTTCGTGAATTGTCTTTTCATATGTATATGTTTTTTTTGTTTTTGTTTCTGGCCTGTGTTTCTACTGGAGTTCCTGTTTTTTGTTGTGTTTCGTTGTTAGTATGACAGAGCTCTTGTATATTCTAGGTACCAATCTCTCGTCAGATTTAGATTGCAGATGTCTTCTGCTAGTCCATCACCTATTAACTTTAACTGGGATGTCATCTGTTTAATAGAAATTAAATCAGAGGTAGTCAAATTAGTTAATTTTTTACCTTGTGGCTTGTAGTTTTGTGGTTTTAATAAGTCTTTACCCTCTCCAAGGTCATAAAGATTCACCTCTATTTTTTTAAGAAGTATTTCAGTTTTACTTTCTTCTACTTTTCATATTTATGTGGATAATCTATTGGGAACCCAATTTTATACATATTAGATGTGGATCCAGCTTCATGTTTCTTCAAATAATTCCTCAACAAAGAATACATTAAATAATCAATCTTTCCCCATAACTTTTTATACATTAGTGAGATTCTGAATTCTTTTTTCTGTTCTATTGGTCCATTTGTGTTCCTGAGCCTATCAAGTACCATTGCTTTGGAGTAGATCCTAACATCTGGTAGAGTACCTGCCTGCTGTATGTCCTCCTTCGAAACTGAACTAGCTATTTGTAGACTTTTATTCTTCCATGTATATCTAAAAAATATGTTTTTCACATTCCTCAAAAAATCTTACTAGAACTAGATTATTAATATTTTGGTTTTTTAGACCACTTTAGTGAGCATTGACATCTTTACAGTGTTATGCCATCTGGTCCATGAACATTGTATGTTTCTCCATTTATTTAGGCTTTCTTTTAAGATACTTTCATAGAGTTTTTATGTGTCCTCTATAAAGGTTTTGTATGTTTTTAATTAGCTTAATGCCTACATGGTTTATAGTGTTTATGGTGTTGTGAAGGGCATCTCACTTTCCATCATATTTTCCAGTTGGTGGTTTCTCATCTGTAGAGAACGATTGTTGGGTTTTGTGAGCAGGTCTTATTGAACTCACTGATTCTGATACTTTGTTGATTCTGTATATTTTCTGTGTAGAATTTCATATTATCTTCAATTTTTGCGACTTTAGGTTATTCTCTTCTAATCCTTAGGCTCTTTTTTTTTTTTTATTGTTGCATCGGCTGAGCACACCTGCCTCCACCCACCAACATTAGTAGGCATCCTTTCTTGCTCCTGACCTTAAAGGGTTTGTATCCAAAGATTCTCTGTTGAAAATAATTTGTGTGGGATTTTGGTATATAGCCTTTATCTGGTTAATAAAGTTTCCTTTGTAGTCTCAGTTAAAATTTTTTTGATCATAAAGAGATGCTGACTTTTATCAACAATTGAAAGAAAGAGGTGATTTTATCCTTAGTCTGATGATATGCTAAATTACACTGATAGATTTTTCTGATGTTATGTTATCCTTACATTCTTTTTAAAAATTATTTATTTATTTATTTATTTATTTATTTATTTATTTTTGGCTTTGTTGGGTCTTCGTTGATGCCCACAGGCTTTCTCTAGTTGTGGCGAGCAGGGGCTACTCTTCGTTGCGGTGTGTGGGCTTCTCATTGCCGTGGCTTCTCTTGTTGCAGAGCACCGGCTCTAGGCACACAGGCTTCGGTAGTTGTAGCTCACGGGCTCAGTGGTTGTGGCACACGGGCTTCGTTGCTCCGCGGCATGTGGGATCTTCCCGGACCAGGGTTCAAACCCATGTCCCCTGCAATTGGCAGGCAGATTCTTAACCACTGCACCACCAGGGAAGTCCCTATCCTTACATTCTTGTATATTCTTAAGCATTCTGTGTTTTTGTATGTTAGCATTCAGTTAACAATTTTTATGTACGAATTTCACATCTATGTTTTCAATAATTTATTACTTATTAATTTATCCCAAACTACTAATGTAGTCCTCCCCACCTTCCCCTTTGGTAACCATAAGATTGTTTTCTATGTCTGTGAGTCTGTTTTGTAAATAAGTTCATTTGTATCTTTAAAAACATATTTATTTATTTATTTATTTATTGGCCATGCCACACGGCTTGAGGCTTAGTTCACCGACCAGGGATTGAACCAGGGACACAGCAGTGAAATCGCCAGGTTCTAACCACTGGATGCCAGGGATTTCCCTGTATCATTTTTTTAGATTCTACAAATAAGTGATATCATATGCTATTTGTCTTTCTCTGTCTGACTTACTTCACTTAGTATGATAATCTCTGGGTCCATCCATGTTGCTGCAAATGGCATCATTTCATTCTTTTTTATAGCTGAATAATATTCCATTGTATATATGTACCACATCTTTATCCATTCATCCCAAGTTAGTAGTGTGGGATTAACAGATACACACTACTATATATAAAATAGGTAAACAACAAGGACCTACTGTGTAGCACAAGGAACTATACTCAATATCTTGTGACAACCTATAATGGAAAAGAATCTGCAAAAAATATGTATAACTGAATCACTTTGCTATACAATTGAAACTAACAACGTTGTAAATTAACTATACTTCAATAAAAAACAAAACAAAACCAATAAACAAAAACAATATGATGGTGAGGTGCAGGCAAGTCTTTTGTGAAGCATGGCCACCAGGGGACCCAAGGACCTGGGAGGGATAAGTGGAGTTAAAGGAGGCATTTTGTTGTTATAACGAGAAATATCAGTGGCTTTGTATGCTCGTGCAAATAATAAAACAGAGAGAGACAAACAGATGATGCAGGAGAGGAGACAGATGAACAAAATCTTTGAGAATGCAAGAGGGAGTGGGTTCCAGTTCATCAGAGGAGGGCCTGCCTTGTATAGGAGCAGGGAAACTGCCTGCCCATTTTCAGGAGGGAAGGTGAAGGGCAGGCATAGATATGGGCGGGCCTTTGGGTTTGGTGATAAGAAGTTTTGTTCTCATCTGGGAGGCTCAACTAGAGAGGCCTAAGAATTCCTATGCTCACTTTGGGGAATGGGAGGCTTACCCTTGGGAGAAGAATCACAGGATTGCCAAGGAGTGTGAAGTGCTCCTTCTAAGTTTAAAGTGAAGCCAGCCAGCACAGGTCTGTGGTGTTTCTGCAGCATTCACGATGGAGAATGGTGGGGTTCCTCCAGACTGGGCTTTCTCAAGTGTGCACAACGGAGAGGGAGCTAGAGACAGGAGACCAGAGACCATTTTTACTGTGTGTGGGAGTGCAGTGTGAGGATGGGCCAAAAGGGAAGCCAAAGAGTGGTGACAGAGTCCGGATCAGAGAGCCGGGAGGCAAAGCACTAAAGCAGCGGCGCACTGAGGGAGTGAGCTGCAGGCCGGAAGTGGAACTCAACTGAGGGCTTCTGAGCTTGAGCTTTCAGCCCTTTGCAGTTCCTTGTGCGAATGGGATCCGGGCTGTGGCCACGGAGTGGTGTGGGCTATTCTGTTTTGTTGTGGGAGTTTCAGCCTGCTTAGCTTCCATTTATATCGACATGCATGTCAAATACTACAACTTCTGGAAATGAATACTGTATAGGTAATAATAATTTTTAAAAGCCCGAAGAGCAGGCTAAACGCAGATTAGAAAACGCTAAAGAGAACAACAGTAAAGCTTAACTGAGCAATTACCAAGAGTTAAGATGACAGAGCAAAAAGAGGAAAATCGTAGAGACACGGAGGACACAGGCCGTCCTGTTTAGCTGACAGATACATACATAGGGAGAACCTGTAAGAATGGAGGAGAGCCAGTATTTTAAGAGACAGTGGCTGATAACTTTCCAGAATCGAGGAACAGTGAAATCTTTTCCAGGAAGTCCAACATGGTTTGAGTAGGTAAAATTACACCAAATCCACACCGACACGTAGGAAATGTCAACTGCACCGCATCGAAGGGGCTCGGAAGAATCTCAGGAGCGATCTGACAGGCAACGTCGGCCGTGGTGCGGACCGCGGGGCTGGAGGGAGCGCTTCGGCATCACCTGGCCAGCAGCCGCCCCTCTCCGCCCGTCGTACCCCGGGCCCTGGGTGACCCGGGCCGGGGACGGCCCTCTTCGCCCGAAGCATCCCGGGACTCGCCCGGACAGCGCGAGTACCCCACACCCGCGTTGTGGGCGGAGCCAGCGCGACTATGCTCCCGACTCCCGGCATGCAGCGCACGCCCCCGGCGGGACTCTTGCTCCCGGCGTGCCGCGCGCTGGCGCATGTGCATGGGGCTCGCGGCGGCGTCCCCTGGCGGCGGGGGCTGTGCCGGGCGGGGGCGGGGCCGGAGGCGGGGGGTTGCGCTGGTGACGGGAGGACGCGCGGTCGCGGCGCACTGGGCCGGCGGCGGCGGCAGCGGCGGCGGCGGCGGAGGGCGCGCACCGAGCGGGCGGCGGCGGCGCGGGAGAGCCGCGAGCAGCTCACGCGCGGCGTGCAAGCCGGGATGAAGGGCTGTGGCCGCGCGGCCCGCGCGCAGCCTGCGGGTGAGAGCGCGGACGGTGGGCGGTGCGGGCCGGGAAGATGGCGGAGAGGCAGGCGCTGTGGCCCCCGCCCGGCCTCGCGGAGGTCCCCGGCCCGGCCCGCGAGGATACGGGTCCTTGGCGACTGAGGGGGCGGGCGGTGCCGCGGCCGGGCCGGGGAGGGGCGGGTTCTGTGTGTAGAGGTCCGACTGGGGGGGCGGCGCAGGGGCGCGAGGGGCCCAGGCCTCACGGGGCCAGGGTGTGAGGTGGGTGTGGGGTCCGGCCTGGGGGTGGAGGTGGGTGAGAGGGTGCCCGGCCCGGGGTTCGGGCCGGTGAGTGTGCCCGGCCCTGGGGTTTGAGCGTGCCCGGCCTAGGGTGGGCGTGAGTGGAGTGCCGGGCCTGAGCGCGGGGTGTCGGCGCGGTTCGGGTGCGCAGTCGGGGAGGTGCGGGGCCGGGGAGTCGGGACGTGCGTGTCCGGGTGCGGGCCGTGGCCTCCGGCCCCGCCGATCTGGCCTCTGCAGGGAGGCGGACTGGGGCGTCCCCGCCTTCCCTCCCGGTCGCCCTCCCGGAGCTGCAGTTCCCTCGGTGGCCCCCCGGTTGCAGGACTGGTGTGGGTGGAGGCAGTGTTCCGCGCGAGGGCCGAGATAGAGGCAGGCTGTGCGCATCTTGGGGGTCAGGACGTCTTTTATTTTAAAACGTGCAGCTGGCGGCGAGGCCGCCGCAGCTGTGGGTGTGTTACATGCTGCTCCCACCAGCAGCTGCTGTGGGCGCTGCGCAGCCTTCAGCAGCAAAAATGCGGCGTCCCTCACCCGCTTCGGTGTCCTAGGGTTTAACCAAGCCTCCTGTGACCTTTACAGAAACCTACAGTTGCAAGGCTTCTCGTTCCTCCCTTGGTGCAGACAATAGGAGGTTTGTCTTTGAAGCCAGCGAGGGGAATTGCACCCTCTACATCCTGGGTGCCTCTGTAAACAGCAGGTGGTTCCCGTTCAGCGGCTCCCCTTTCACAGTGAGCAAGGTGTGTTTCTCCTCGTTGGGGGAGGGGAAGGAGATTTGATAGGGGTGAATGTGAAGCAAGGAGACTCATTCCGTAAAGCAGCTTGGCGCGGACTGTGTGCCCCGCGCGCTGGCTTGGGAATGAGCAGGGCCCTGGGTCTCTCTGCCTGCACTTTGTCTAGTCAGCTATCTGGAGAGGCTGGAGAACGGGGGAGAAGAGGGCGGCTTCTGGAGCCAGACTGCTTGCCTTTGAGTCCCGACTCTTCTGTTTATTGGCTTTGTACTCTGCCTTTGGTTCCTCATGTGTAAAATGGGAACACCAATAATATTGGGCTCCCAGGGTGGTTGTGGGGACTCGGTGAATTCACTGTGCCTTGTTGTCAGTGTTGAGAAGTCAGAGGAGTTGTTATCGCTGCCAAGATCTGGTTTCCAGGGTGCGCTCACTGGGTCGGCTGTTTCATCTTAGTTTAACACTAACTTGAGGTCTGTGGCTCTCTTTTCTTGTGCAAGCTGGGGTCATATTTGGAGAAACAAGTCTTTATAAAGGTAAACGAGGAACAAATCTCATGTACTTAGATAAATTATCATATAGAACTGTTTTTAAAAATCTTTTTAGAAGAAGAAAGCTTCTAATGAACCAGTCTAGAATCCTTCAGTACTTGTTGTCCTGGGAGGTAGATAGGGTTGTTGTTGACAGAAATGAGATGTCGAGCAGTCCTTGGGTAATTCTCTACTTGAATTAAACTATCAAAGCCATTGTTGTTATACTTTTTTCTTTTTCATTTAATTAATTAATTAATTAATTTTGGCTGCGTTGGGTCCTTGTTGCTGCACGTGGGCTTTCTCTGGTTGCTGAGAGCGGGGGCTACTCTTCGTTGCAGTGCGTGGGCCTCTCACTGCGGTGGCTTCTCTTGTTGTGGAGCACGGGCTCTAGGTGCACAGGCTCAGTAGTTGTGGCGCGTGGGCTCAGTAGTTGTGGCTCGCGGGCTCTAGAGCGCAGGCTCAGTAGTTGTGGCACCACAGGCTTAGCTGCTCCGCAGCATGTGGGATCTTCCCCGACCGGGGCTCAAACCCGTGTCCCCTGCATCGGCAGGCGGATTCTTAACCGCTGCGCCACCAGGGAGGCCCTGTTGTTATACTTCACAGTGTTACCCTTGTAACAGAAAAGACACTTTATTAACACACTAAGTGACAGCGAGGGCATAAGCCCCAGAACACGAGGCCTTGGCATTATCAGTGCTGTAACATTCTGTCTTGCTAAGCTGTCGGAGGGGATAACTTAACTTGCTTCAGAACAAAGTGGTAAAATTCGTCGTGTTTCCCAAGGAGATGGTTCTCTTTCTCAGGTCCAGGAAAAGTATCCTAGGCTTACCCTAGATCACTTCATCTCATCCCCTTTATCTGTGTGACACTAAGACTAGGAGGGAACCCCCCACTTTAAGGAGAGTCTTGGCATTTGTGGAGTCTAAGGTTGAGAACATTTGATGTTCAGAGTGAATGGCAACGAAATAGCTTCTGTGAGCAAATTTTAAAATATCTAAACATAGATTTTAAATGTCCATCCCCGCCTTCTCTCCTGCATGTGTGCTGGTGTGGGCTGTCGTTGAACAATGTAATAACAGTGAATTCAGTGTCTTGTTAAGCCTCCACCTGGTTCTTTGTTGCTTTTGAAAAAACATGTCTGTGTAAATATGAAAAAATAAAAAAAATGTTTCACTATGAGAACATTCTCATAGTGAAATATCTAGTTTTACTAGCAAGTTACCTTTGCTGTGCATGTTCACTGACCCACATGGCCATTTGTTGAGGGTCTTACACGCTCAAAGTTGGCTTTGTGGGTGTCCTGTCTCAGGAGCTCAGCCTGGGCGTCGCAGCGCTGGGCCTGGCGACACCTGGCAGAGCTGGACTGGGCTGCCCTGCCTGGAGGTCTCTTCTGTTCCCCGTCTTGCTCCCCTGGTAAAGTCTGCGCCCTCAGCTGTTGGCTGTCTCTGCTCCCTTCTATGCCTGCCTCACCGTGCCTCCTGTCGGCCTCTGGGACTCGCCCTTGATGTCACCTGGCAGCTCTGGCCTGCTCCCCGCGGTCGTTTCTGACCCTGACTGCTGTCCTGCAGCCCTGGCTCCCTCCTGCTTCTGCTGTGCCCACGCCTCAGCCTTCCAAACACTGCGCCAGACGAGGGTCTGTAAGCTACAGCCACTGACAGCCCCTTGGCCTGTCTTTGTAAATAAAGTTTTATTGCAACACAGCAACCCTGGTTTATTTTTGTATCATCTATGGCTTTTTTGGCAGACTTGACTAGTTGCAACAGAGACTTAATGGCCCACAACACCTGAACTGTTTACTGTCTGGCCCATTTTCAGAGAAAGTTTGCTCTAGAAGTTCAGAGGGAGAAGGATTGCAGGGGCTGCAGCGTCAGGGGGGCTTCAAGGAAGAGGTGGTCTTTGAGCTGAACCTCAGCAGGAGGTGAGTGGGGGAGGGATTGAGGACACTGCAGCGCTACACACGGAAGGTGTTTCAGGTCTTGGCAGTAAAGGCAAGAAGGTGGCTCGTGTGTGGTTGTGGGTTTAGAAGTTTGTATAAGGGATAAGAGGAAATAAGGGTTATAACGTGAAGATCTTTGAACTTCGGTGAAGGACTTTAGATTTCAGTTCTCTGGCTATAGGGAGCCGCTTCAGGTCTGTGAGTAGGGGAAGTCCTGATAAAATGGCTTAGGAACATGAACCTGGCCGTGATGCATAGGATGGGTTGGAGAAGGAAGAAATCGGGGAGTTTATTGGGCGGCTTTCTCTAGAAAGGCTGCAGTGACAACTCAGAGGTTTATTTCTAGCTCACATTTCATTTGCTTGAGGCTCTTTTCTGAGAGTCTTCATTGCTGGACTCGGGGACGTGCCCTTGTTTGGGACATGCTATTCTTATGGCAAGAGAGTGGCAGAGACTCAGCCTCTCTTTGAGCTTCAGCTTAGAACTGGAGACTCAAGTTCCGTGGCCAAAGCAGGTCACCTGGCCCAGCCCCGGGGGAGGAGATATGTCCCACGGCCAGGGGCAGGCGGTAGGATGGACAGCCCTCTTACAGGGAGGGTGGCCAAATAACTGGAGACAATGCGAGGACCACCCCAAGGGAGAAAACGAGCCCATTTAGTGCTCCATCTGGGGTCAAAGTGCCAGCCGCACTTCTTCCCTTAGCCGCCTGTGCGGAAGTCCTGCAGGCTTCTCAGGCCTTACCTCCTGCTTCACTTCCAGCCTTGGCCGTTTGGTGCTCTGGGCCCATCACGTGCTAGGTTCTTGCCCGGAAGCTTGGCCTTCTGGGTCTTGCCCCAGCCACCGCATCCCGCTGCTCCCTGCCTTGCTCGTCGCACCTTCCAAGTAGTTAATGAATCCCCCTTCCTCTGTCAGCAGGGCCAGCTGCCGGGCGGGCCCGTGCACTGTCTCGTCCGCGCTATGGCTGTGCCTCCTGGCTGGACTCCCTCCCCTCTGTCTTGCATGCAGCTGCTCAGGGGATGTGTGCAGATCAGTGTTCTCATCCAGGGGTGGTTCATCTGGAGACATTTTCGGTCGTCCCAACTGGGAGCAGGTGCAGCCGGCAGCGAATGTGTGGAGGCCACCCCGTGCCGCCCAGGATGCTCTGCGGCTGAGGAGCAGGCCCCGGGCGTGTGTGCCAGTCGTGCTGCTGCCCTGCCCTCCTCCCCGGCTCCCCGTGCCCCCTGGACTGCTGTCCGTGGCCCAGCGTGCCCCGACTCGCACCCTGCTCTCCAGAGACACTGGCTGAGCACCGCCAGGCCCAGCCCTGCTCCGCATTCTCTCCTCCCCTAAAACGAGCAGGGCTCGGGTGGCTCCTTAGCTCCTTTGGCCCTCACTGGGGCCTGCCGGGGGCCTGATCTGTCCCCATGCCAGGCAGGCTCTGCACAGCCTCCAGTTGTCTCCCTCTGCACAGGGAGTCCTCGAGGGCAGCGGACTCAGTGCCTCGTGTAGCATTTCCTTTGTGTCTTGACATCAGCAGGGATGGACGCCTTTGGGTTGACAGTCACCGTCGTGCTTCCCAGGTTGACACAGCAGCGGCTGCTTCCAGCTACCTAAGGCCTCTCAACTCTTGCTTTCCTAAGTGTAAATGTTTTAATTCTCATAGATTCTTTTCATTTTTGCTCCCTAAAAGGTTAAAAACTTTTGTACTACGTGACACATTCAGAGTTTGCAGGCACAGGGGGTGCACAGTGTAGCTGTCCGCTGCCTCCTTCCCGTCTCTGCCCCCAGAAGCCTGTCCCCTGGAGGCGCCCACTGCATCTCCTTCTAGAGATACTTTGTTGTAACGATGCACGCAAACATGTATACGTATTCTTTTTTTCCTGCTCTTTTCTTTAAAAACATTTTCTTAACCTCGCCTTTTTAACTAAATGTGTTTGGGTTTGGGAAGTCACTCCATGTCAGTACATTTTCCAGTTCATTCTTTTTCATGACTACGTCGTGTCTGGCTGTGTAGAGGTGCTATAATTTATCTAACCAGCCCCTGCTGGTGGATATCGTATTTTGCGCAGTTATGCAGGCACAGCATTGTGCACATGTGCCTGTGGGGCCCATCCCTAGAAGTAACATCTCTTTGTTTAATCACTGTTGATTCTGTTAGATCAGGTTTTGCTTTTGTTTCTTAATGTCTTTAACTGTACTTTCTTGGGTCATTTATTTCTCCCAGTTAGCTGTCTGTATTTTAAAGAGTATAGTTTGGTCAGATTAAGTGAGTTTCTCAGTTGGAAATTGGCTCACCTTTCATGTGTTCTTATAGGTAGGAGTGACTAGGAAAACATATCCACACAAAAACTTGTCCACAGACGTTCACAGTAGCATCACTCATAATAGCCAAAAAGGGGAAACAACCAAAATGTCCATCAACAGATGAACGGACAAAGTGTGTTCTACCCATACAGTGGAATACTATTTGGGAATAAAAAGAAAGGAAGTACTGATTCATGCTACAATGTGGATGAATCTTGGAACATTATGCTGAGTGAAAGGAGCCAGACACAAAGGTCTGGTTTGTACGGTTCCATTGATATGAAATGCCCCAAATAGGCAAATCTATAGAGACAGAAAGTAGATTAGTGGTTGCCAGGGGCTGGGAAATGACAGCTAAGGCGTATGGGGTTTCATTTTGGGTAATGAAAATATTCTAAAATTGACTGTGGTGAAGGCTGAGCATATCTGTGAATATACTAAAATGTTCTAAAATTGTATGCTTTAAATGGGTAAATTGTATGGTATGTGAATTACATCTCAATAAAGCTGTTAAAAATAAGGGTGATTAGGATTTTTAAGAAGGGAGCGTTCCAAGGGGGGGCCCAAGGCCTTAGTGTTGACTCTGTCCTGGGCTTGTGGTGAGAAGTCCAGTGGGCAGCACGGTTACTCCCGATCGGCCTTTGAGATAGTGGGTATAGTGGACACAGCACTGTTCCCTCTGCGGAGGACTTGAGTTCAGCCTTGACTCAGTCCCCGAGGAGTGCGGTCCATCACAGGTAAATGGATCAAATCGCTGAACAGCCGAGCCTCGGCTCATACCTGCGGATTAGATTATATCTGTCCCGCCTATTCTCAGGGTGTGTTGTGAGGCTGAAGTGTGACTGAATTTCAGAGGACTCTGTCAATTACTGAGTGTTATACGTGTACAGGGTTCTAAATAAGTAATTTCAACACCAAGAGGCCAAGTCAGCAGAGCACGTTTTCTGTCCTCTTGCAGACTGGTTGACCCGAGTGTAGCCGGCTGCATTGTGAACAGAGCCATGCGTGGCCCCAGGGTGCTGGGCTCAGGCCTGGGAGCCCCTCATCTGGCCCCCACTGCCCGAGCCTATTTTCCTCCTTCGCTGTACTCCTCTGTCTGTTCTGCTGCTTCTCTCGGTCCTTCCTAAAGTTCCTGGAGGCCCAGCACGAACCAGAGATGTGGGTGCTTCCTTCATGTGTGGAGCTTCACAGGAATGTCATCCTGAGACACTGTTACAGTCCCTTCAGCTGTTTCCTGGGACTTCTCTGGTGGCCAGCATGTGCTTCCTAGCCATTGGGATTGTGTGAAGCATGTACAATACAAATTTCCCAGCCGACAGACTTCAGGTTGTTTGTGCATCCGATTGCACGTGTCATGGCAGCTTCTGGACTCTAGATACTGTTTTTCTATTTAATTTTGGTGGTGTTGGCCTTTTATGTTGTATTCAGAATTCAGCCATACTATGAGGATTCCTACTTCTTCCAACTCTGAGAAGCCCAAGAAGTAGCCTCTGGTTCCCAAAACCTGGGAGGGGGTAAACTGTGGGCCCCAAAGACCCTCATTTGCAGGGATGTGCAGAAAGCCCAGCGGCCGGCTGCCAAGGCACAGTGTGGGCCTTCCTGCCTGAGGCCACTGGGGCCCAGGATGGTGTTGCTCAGGGGTGGAGCCTTCTCTGTTGGTTTGGCAGGATTTTTTTTTAATTTTTATTTTATATTATAGTTGATTTACAACGTTGTGTTAGTTTCAGGTGTACAGCTAAGTGATTGAGTTATACATCTACATATATCCTTTATTTTTTTTTAAAATAAATTTATTTATTTATTTTTGGCTGCATTGGGTCTTCGTTGCTGCGCGTGGGCTTTCTCTAGTTGCAGCGAGTGGGGGCTACTCTTTTCTGCGGTGTGAGGGCTTCTCATTGCGGTGGCTTCTCTTTTTGCAGAGTACAGGCTCTAGGCGCGTGGGCTCAGTAGTTGTGGCACAGGGGCTCAGTAGTTGTGGCTTGCGGGCTCTAGAGCGCAGGCTCAGTAGCTGTGGCACACGGGCTTAGTTGCTCCGCGGCACGTGGGATCTTCCCGGACCAGGGCTGGTTCGGCAGGATTTGATGTCTGCTTCTGTTTGCCAGGCCCACCCACGTCCATCCCATGCTCCTGGTCTCTTCTGTCACCTGCTATGTGCCAGCCACTTGCCAGTCAGGTGCCCAGAGATAGAGATACACCAGGCTCCTGGTGGGGAACATTGTGGTGTGGATTCTGATAATCTCACGTGGACAACAGTTGGGGAGAAGAGTGTGGAGTCTCAGGGCTACCCCTACGGTGGCCGCTAGCCTAGCCTTGGGGGTACAGAGTTCAGTTCAGGTAGGCTTTCTCATCTAGAAAGGAGGGGTGTCTGACTAAGTCTTCAGGGGTGTTAACCAGGCAGAGGAACAGCATGCCTCAGGTGAAGGTGGTGGGCATGAGCAGGACACAGCACGGTGTGCATGAGCTTCCAGAGCACTTCGTGGCCGGGGCATCCAGTGAAGCAGGGCCGGGCAGGTGGGAGATCAGCGAGGTGGCCGGCGAGCATGTTGGTGGAGTTGAGGGCTGGGGCGGCCTCCTGAAGGGCAGTGTCTCTCGTCTCCAGTCCCGCCTGCCGCACCCGGGGTGCCGGTGAGCCCAGCGTGGGGTCCCTCATGGGGCACGAGAAATGACACCGGCCACATTAGCTACGTAGTCCTTAAAGAGTACTAATGTTAGGAATTTACGAACTGGAGTTGACATGAGCTTGGTATGTGGAGGCCCCGTGGGTACTGGGAGAAGCTTGGCCCTGATGCTTGGCGACCCTGCCAGCTTCCTCCTGAGTGTGAGACACGTGGGTGGTCGGGGCTCCAACGTGAGGGGTGTGAGTTCTACTGGCGGCAGCATCATTGCACTTGGATCAGGTAGTCGAGCCTCTCTGGTCATCTGGTCATTGATTTCGTGGGGTGCGGGGCTGGTGATGCAGGGTTGAGGCCCTTGCCTCCGGAAGCTTAGAGTTCAGTGCAGGGAACAGACATGCAGTTGACAACTGCGGTGCTTTTACTTATTTATTTATCTGGCTGCACCGGGTCTTTATTGCCGCATGCAAGGTCTTTAGTTGTGGCACGCGAACTCTGAGTTCGCATGGACTCAGACTGGCAACTCTTCCATTGGTCTGTGTGTTTGTGCTTACGCCTGTACTACCCTGTCTTGAATACTGTAGTTGTATAGTAAGTTTCCAAGGCAGAAAGTGTGAGTCTTCCACTTTGTGCTTCTTTTTCAAGATTGTTTTGGCTTTTCTGGGTCCCATGAATTTCATATTCAGCCTATCAGTTTCTGCAAAAACAAGGTCAATTTTGATAAGGATCTGCTGAATCTGTAGATTAATTTGGAAAGGTTTGCCATCTTAATGTTAAGATGAACATTCCAGGACTTCCCTGGTGGCACAGTGGTTGGGAATAAGCCTGCCGATGCAGGGGACACAGCTTCAAGCCCTGGTCCAGGAGGATCCCACATGCTGCGGAGCCTGCGAGCCACAACCTCTGAGCCTGAGTGCCACAACTACTGAAGCCTGCGCGCCTAGAGCCTGTGCTCCACAACAAGAGAAGCCACCGGGATGAGAAGCCTGCGCACCGCAACAAAGAGTAGCTCCTGCTCGCTGCAACTAGAGAAAGCAGCACGCAGCAAAGAAGACCCAACACAGCCAAAAAGACCCAAAAAAAGAAAGATGAACATTCCATGAACATGGGATATCTTGCCATTAGGCCTTCTTTAATTTCCTCCAACAATGTTTGGTAGTTTTCAGTGTACTTGCACTTCTTTTGTTAAATTTGTTACTAAATATTTTATTCTTTTCAATATTATTATAAATGGAATTGTTTTCCTGATTTCATTTTCAGGCTTTTTATTGCTAATGAGTCTTTTAAAACTTTTTCCTGTTTTCTATTTGAACAAAAGTTCAAAATTTAAAAGGTATTAGAGTGCAGAGTGAAAAGTTTCTCCCACCCTTACCCTTTGGCCATCCAGGTTCCTCCCTGGAGGTGGCTGGCTACCTTAGAGTCTTGTTTGTCCTAACAGGGATATTCAGTACATGTATAAGCAAATTCATATGCATGCTCTCTTTTTCCCCATTGGGTTGATAGTTCTAAATGAGCAATAAAAATTATACTCTTCAAAAATTTTAGTGCATTCATAAAAAATTCTTTCTGAAAAAATGGGGAGTGAACAAATGTAACTTCTATTCCATCTTCTAGTTTTTGTCAGTTTTCAGGGACCAAGGACTCACTAGCTTTTTTGAATTCTGAGATGAGGCTTAAAAACGGCTACAGGGCCTCCCTGGTGGTGCAGTGGTTGAGAGTCCGCCTGCCGATGCAGGGGACACTGGTTTGTGCCCCGGTCCGGGAAGATCCCACATGCCACAGAGCGACTGGGCCCATGAGCCATGGCCGCTGAGCCTGCACGTCCGGAGCCTGTGCTCCACAACGGGAGAGGCCACAGCAGTGAGAGGCCCGCGTACTGCAAAAAAACCAAAAAACAAACAAACAAAAAAAAAAACGGCTACAAACACGATTTCCCTGATGCACCTGGCTGGCCTGTTCAGCTTGCTCAGTGGCCTGACCGTTGCCTTGTCTAAGAAGTTGTTATTGTCCGTCAAGTCTAGGAAAAATATCTTGAAGCTACCTGGTGCCTGTTCCCATTGTTGTGACCTGGTGTGTATGTTCCTGAACCCACTCTGTGTTTTTTGTAATTTATGCCTCTGAACAGCCCATGTGGTGTGTGCTCTTGGTCCCACCTAATAGATGAAGACCCTGAAGCCAGAAGGGCCTTGCTCAGGTCACATGGCTGGGGCAGCATCAGGGTGCAAGGCCTTTCCCTCTTAGCCTCAGAGTACACTTGTCTCATGTCATGTGGCCTCCCTGACCTCAGGGTGTAAACATGCTTTTATTGAGACTTCTGTGTGCAGCACTGTTCTCGGTGCTGGGACATAGCAGTGAAGAAGACAGGCCAGTCCTCACCCTCACAGAGTGACAGAAACTGACTTCTGCCGTATGTCAGGAGGTGTCAGTGCTGCAGAGAAACAGTGGAGGAGGGCCAGGGAGATTGGGACGTGGGGTGCAAGTCTCAGTAGGGGGTTACTTACGTGGGCCTCATTCACAAAGATGATGAGTCTGAGCAGAGTCAGAGCAGATGAAGTAGGTAAACTTCTGTGGGGAGGAGGGTTCCAGTCAGAGGAACAGCCAGCACAAGGCCCAGGAGTTGGAGCGAGCGTGCTGTGCTTGAGGGACGGCCAGGGGGCCCCGGTGGGGGGGGGCTGGGCCTGAGAGTGTGTGGTGCCAGCGGAGGGGGTGAGAGCAGGAGGGGGTACGCAGAGGAGGAGGGGGCCTGTGGGGAGTTCAGGGCAGAGGAGTGACAGCGTCTGGTCCATCTTCAGTAGCATCCCACTGGCCACTACTCAACAGACGTGTGGGTGAGGGAGGAGGTGAGGAGGCTGGTTAGGAGGTGACTGCAGCAACCTAGGTGAGACGGGTAGAGGTTCAGCCACAGTGGTAACAGGTGTGGTGATCGGACTTAGAATCTGGAAATATAGATATATTTATTTATTTGTTAGTTTGTTTATTTTTGTCTGCATTGTTTCTTTGTTACTGCACGCGGGCTTTCTCTAGTTGCAGCACGTGGGGACTACTCTTCCTTGCAGTGCTCAGGCTTCTCATTGCAGTGGCTTCTCTTGTTGAGGAGCTCGGCCTCTAGGCACGCAGGCTTCAGTAGTTGTGGCGCACAGGCTTCAGTAGTTGTGGCTCGTGGCCTCTAGAGTGCAGGCTCAGTAGTTGTGGCACATGGGCTTAGTTGCTCTGCAGCATGTGGCATCTTCCCGGACCAGGGCTCGAACCTGTGTCCCCTGCATTGGCAGGTGAATTCTTAACCACTGCTCCACCAAGGAAGTTCTGGAAATATATTTTTTTATTCTTAATTTTTTTTTCTTCATTTTCCTGTATCTTCTTTGTCGAGGTTCTGGACCTATTTTGAAGCCAACCGTTAAGATTTCCTGATGGAATTGCAGGGGACAGCTCAGGAGTTTGGGTGTGCTGCGTTTGAGAGTCTGACATCACTGGGAGCTGGCGGTCAGAGAGGAGCGGGTGGGTGGGGAATCACGGGCGCAGAGATGCAATGCGGGTGTTCAGCCTGGGGAGTCCTGGTGGGGTGGGTGAAGGTGGAGCAAGTGGGGGGATACTGGGGAGGGGGGTGATCCTGGTGGGTGGTGGGGAGGGGGGGTGTGGTCTTTGGTACCCTGAGCTGGGAGGTCACAGAAGCAAGGACAAGGAACTGCCTTTGGGCCCAGGTCACAGTCACTGGTGGTCTGGAAGAGCAGATTCGGGGGTTCATGTGTGTGCGTGGCGGGGAGCAAAAGCATGTTCGGAGTGGTTTACGAGAAAATGGACTGAAGAAATTGGAAGTGGTGAGTACAAGACACCTCTTTCAAGGATGTTTGCTGCAAAGGGGCAGTGGAAGGTTATTTATTCATGTCTTTTAAGATGCAGGAAATGACAGTTTATGTGCTGATGGGACTGCCTCCTTAGAGAGGAAGAAATGATGTAGGAGGGAGATTTCCCGGAGGTTGGGAGGTCGCTGTGCAAGTGGGGTGGCAGGAGGGCCAGGGTGTGTGCCAGTCCATGGCGGGCCTGTGGACATCCTCCTCTGATGCTTCTTAGAGTAGGAAGCAGGTTCTCTGTTGAGAATAGGGAGATGGGAGGAGATGCTGGAGGTTCGGGGAGAGAAGGTGTAAAAGGGCCTGAGGAGGCTGAGATGACCAGGCGGAAGGGGAGTCTGGGTGCAGTGCCCTGTGGGGTGATGGGCTGTTAACATTTGCTTCTTGATCCTCCTGAGCGAGTGAACCCCAGAGGTGTGGGGATTATTATTCAGAACGGGAGTGGGATGGGGAAGGGGAGGCCCGGTGAGGAATCCCCGGGGAGGCCCGGCAGCGGTGGGGCTGTGAGGAGGCTGGAGGGAGGTGGGTAGGAAAGAGCCCAGCAGCAGCCCAGGCCCAGGTGAGGAGGTGGACCTGCTGCCAGCCTCTCTCATCGGCCGCCTGCAGCCAAGGCTGGAACCGCCAGGCCAGAGCTCCGTTCAGTCCCGCGCGGCGCCACCTCTGGGGTGAAATCGGGACAGAGACTTTCTGCCCTGTCCAGTCGCTGGCTCTCACCTTGGACAGCGAGGTTGTTTTATAATTTAAATTGTATCATGTTGGTCCCCTGCTTAAAATCCTTTGGTGGTTCTTACACTTCGGACAGAATTTAAAATCTTAATGCTCTCTTTGAGGCCTTGTGACTCTGCAGTCGCCTTTCAGTCCGTGGTCCCCGGGGCTCCTGATGGTGTCATAGGGCCCTGCTTCCTCCTCTTGGAGGCTTCAGCTTCGGTGATTCCTCCTCAGAGCTGGTTTCACAGCCAGTTTAACGTAGGTCCTCCCTGCTGTTCTTCCCCTTAGACCTTATTCTCTTCCAGCGCTTACCGGAGCTGACGACCGTGTGCTCACGTTCGCTTGTTCGCTCTCCCTCTCTTCTGTAGAGTGTGCGGACAGAGGCTGTCAGTTTTGTTCATCACTGTCTACCAGAGCGAACCACGATACTGACACATAAGCACAAAATAGATATTTTTGGAATGAGTTAATGAACGCATAAATGGGAAAAATAAATAGTGGGAGAAATTTTAATAAGATCCATCAAGAGTGCAAGAGATATTACCAGCCACTGCCATACGTAATTTAAAATTTAAAGTTATTTGAATGATGGAAGTTAGTGTCACAACGTCCAGAGGTGAGAGTGCCCAATGGGGTGGGTGACGCTAAGCACTGCTTCTTAATGGGTGGGTGGCCTGGTTAGAAAGGGAGGAGCGGGGAGCCCACAGGTGGGGAACGAGCACCAGGTGGAGTGGGGCTTGGCAGGCGGGAGGCATAACTGAGGAACAGTTAGCAAAATCTGTTTTTGTTGGAACAAAGTAGAAGTGGGAAATGAGTCTGGACCAAGATGTTAAGGTGGGCATGCTCATACAGCTGTGCTGTCCAGGACCACGGCAACCACCAGCCACGTATGGCTATCGAGCACTGAAATGTGGCTCGTGGGACTGAACGTCGAATGTTATTTAGTCTTTTTTTTTTTTTCCCCCTTTTTGGCTGCGCTGCCCAGCGTGCAGGATTTTAGTTCCCTGACCAGGGATCGAACCACAGCCCCCTGAAGTGGAAGCACGGAGTCTTAACCACTGGACTGCCAGGGAAGTCCCGAATGTTATTTAATCTTAATTAATTTAAATTTAAGTAGCCACAGTAGCAAGTGGCAACTGTTTTTGAACAGCATAGTTCCAGAAGATGCTAGTATAAGAAGTGTCCCTTGGGCCTCCCTGGTGGCGCAGTGGTTGAGAGTCCGCCTGCCGATGCAGGGGATACGGGTTCGTGCCCCGGTCTGGGAGGATCCCATATGCCGCGGAGCGGCTGGGCCCGTGAGCCACGGCCGCTGGGCCTGCGCGTCCGGAGCCTGTGCTCCGCAACGGGAGAGGCCACAACAGTGAGAGGCCCGCATACCGCAAAAAGAAAAGAAAAAAAAAAAAAAAAAAGAAGTGTCCCTTTATTTGGGAGGCACTGTTGAACGTTTATCATGATGAAAGTCAGGTGATGTTGGCTGTCCTTTTGGGAGATTCTTGAATCTGACAGTGGGGGTGAGATGCGTTGGGGGAGGGAAGGCTGAAGGCATGGAGAGTCTTCTGTTATTTAACCAGAGGCCGGCATGAGAGGCCGTGAGGCTGTGAGAGCGGGTGGCTAGTGGCCAATGCCAAGCTTCATGGATGGGATGGGCAGTGGTGGGGACATGGGCCAGGGGTGGGCACAGGAGCACCCCGCACCTTTGAGCCTGGGGGCCAGACCAGTGTGGTGCTGTGGGCAGAAGTGGATACACTGCAATGCACGGGGTGGTTGGGAAGGCCATCTGGAGGGGAGTTCCATTGGGAACCCTCTCCAGGGCAGGCCTGCCTGGCGTTTGTAGAGTGAGGTGGACCTGGCATTTGGGGGAGAGGTGGTCGGCAGAGACTTGGGACTTAGTTACAGAGAGGTTGTAGCGGGAACTGTGGGAACAGAACCAAGATTTCAAAGGATAGGGTGTAGAGGGAAAAGAGCCTTGCGGTGTCCCACAGTTGGAGGGCATTTGAACAGTGGAGCTCGAGAGGCAGTGGGGGAAGGGGTGAGAGAAGCAGCTTAAGGGTGGGAGTGTGGGCGGTGAGCTGTGACTGGGTGGGTGGAGCATTTAAGCCAGAGGATTTGTCAGAAGATTGTTTGGAATCCTCTGATCTCTTGGTTTAGACCCCATGAAATATTCTAAAAAATGTCCTCCATTTAGGCTCTTGAACTTTGACGTAGAGGTAATTCTTGTCTCTCCGCACTGAGATCCTAGGGCTGGTGATTGAAAAAGAAGCCCTTGTTCGTCTCAAAGATATTTTGTTGTGATCAAGACAGGACTCAATGGAAATACAGAGTTGAACCCACGTGAAATTGCAGTTTTTGTAGGCAAAAGCTGTCCAAAAAATGACCATTTCATATGATTTTATGTATTGTATAAAGAAAGCATTCTTCAGATGAGCAGCTTCACAGCACAAAAGGGGGGTTATCTGGTGGTTCTCCTCCCAGCCTTCACTGTGTTCATCTAGAAACGCTCATCGCACTCGAATTGTCCGGATCAGCATCTTGGTCGTTTTCTAGATAGCTACACTTTTGTCTCCTTTCCTTCCTTTACAAGTGTATGAAGTATTAATTACTCTTGATGTTCGATTCCCTGGGAAGCAGACTCCAAGATGGAGATTTGTGGGAAGTTTACTGGGGAGCACTTGCGGGGAGTGTGAAGTGTGAGGGACTGGACAGAGGACAAGCGGGCGTGTGACTCCTGACCACTACTGAGCCTTCCGGACCATGAACCTGACACACTGCTCTGTCAATTTAGACCTTGTAAAACGTCTCTCCTCAGGACTTTGTAGCACTCAGTGTACATATTTTGCTGAATTTATCCCTGATATTTACTAAATATTAAAATTTACCCAATATTCAGGACTTCCCTGGCGGTCCAGTGGCTAGGACTCCACGCTTCCACTGCAGGGGGCACGGGTTCGATCCCTGGTCAGGGAACTAAGATCCTGCATGCTGCGTGGCAAAAAAAAAAAAAAAAATACCCAGTATTAAATATTAATATTTAAGGTTTTTTGTATATCCAATAATTTTCCCTGTGAATAAAGATAGTTCTGTTTCTTCCTTTCAAATCTTAATGCCTTTTATTTCTTTCTCTTGCCTTTTGTACTGCCTGGGCCCTCCAATAAAATGTCATACAAAAGTGGTGAGAGGGCTTCCCTGGTGGCGCAGTGGTTGAGAGTCCGCCTGCCGATGCAGGGGACGCGGGTTCGTGCCCCGGTCTGGGAAGATCCCACATGCCACGGAGCGGCTGGGCCCGTGAGCCATGGCCGCTGAGCCTGCGCGTCCGGAGCTTGCGCTCCGCTACGGGAGAGGCCACAACAGTGAGAGGCCCGTGTACCACCCAAAAAAAAAAAAAAAAAAAAATGTCTGGACTCCAACTCCAGTTTTTCATGCTGAAGATAATTTTTGAAGGAAAGCTTACTGGTTTTCAGGTACGGATGGCAGATTGAACACATGTATACAATTTCACTCTCTCCCAAACTCTCTCCCGTTCTGCTAAATGAACAGGAAAGTGATGTTTAAAAAAGTCAAACTCACAAGGCTGAGTAAAGTGAGAGGGAGACAATAGCCGTAACGTTTTGGAAGCTGGGAGGCAGATGGGTACGTCAGAACTGACTTGGCAGATCTGAGAACGCCAGGCTCTGTGCGGGCATCGAGGAGAGCTGAGAACTAATCCTGTTTGCACCACAGAATCTTCAGAAGGCTCACAATTTAGAGGCGCTGGGGACCTTAAGGAAGTCAAAGAGAGAACCACAATGATGAGCAGAAAACAAGAGGCTGACAGGAAGGGTTGGGAAGAGTTGAGAGAAACCAAATGGAATCTCCAGAAACAGATGACAGCTGAAATTTGAAAACTAACCAACAGGCTAAATATTCGATTATAAGCAGTTGAAGCGAGGCTTTGTGAACGAGGTGAAAGGAGTTTAATAAGAACAACAAAGAGTTAATGGAATGGAAATTATGGTGGAGCAGGTGATTGAGGGGCGACGACAGGATGCAGGAGCTTCAGGTACATTTGATGCCGGCCCCAAAGGCGAGCTTAGAATGGAGAAGAGACAACGTTGGAAGAGCTGTTGGCCGGAACTAATGACAGACATGATGATGGAAAAGTCGTTTATTTCAAACAGGATAAATAATGTCCGTGTTGAGAAACGTCACAGCAACGCTCCAAAACACCAAAGACCCAGACAGCGTTTAAAGCACCCAGAAGTAAGAGCTCTTCCAGGGTGCGGACAGGCCCCGATTGCTGCTGCTCAGCGGTCATGGCGCCGGGAGGACGGTGGGAGCGACCCGAGGCGCTGGCCTCCGGCAGGGTGGTCTCCCAGAGCAGGGTGGAATGCTGTTTTCAGAGAAACAAAGAATCATCAGAGAAAGCACGAGTTGCAAAATGGAATGGTTAACAAGTGATAAACGTGTTTGCATGAAATAATTATACTTTGTAGGGTTCAGAGAGAGACTACACAGCAACAGCAGGGGTGGCAGATGAAGCAGGACCCAGATTTGGGGTGGGAGAACAGAGAAGGGTACTGAAGTCTGGGAACCCTGTCGAAGGGACTCGACACTCTGCAGCTCTCCAGACAGATGGAAGCCTCGCAGGGCTTTCAGAGAGGGAGAGACAGAGAATTGAGCATCCGAATGACTTTGCACTTCTCAGTAGCGGTTCTGGAGTCTAGAGGTCTGGGAAGCAGTAAGTTCAGAATCCGATGGAAGGTGACGTGCAGTGTGGTGCCCTGCCCACTGACGCGCCCTGTCCTCCCGGTTCTGGAAACAACCAGGATGCTCTTTACTGTGTGCGGTGAAGGGCGGCCCCTGGCGAAGGCGGCGCCCAGCGGGGGACTCTGCCTCTGAGCGCGTTCCTCTTGCCGGAGCGGGGCGAGGCTGAGCGCCCGCGTGTTTCCACGGTTCTGCGTCGCGGTTGCCGCCCCAGCCGTTCAGGAGCCTTCAGGCATCAGCATTATGGCACCGGCATTGCAGGCGACGTTAGGAGTGCCAGGGGCCGGACCGGTTTCTTCCTGTGCTCCTCCCTCACCCCAGAGGCGGGAACAGCTCGAGCCGCCCAGGTGACCTCATTGCCAGTTTCTCCCTTGTTTCCTTTACATGTTCCCACCCCTTTCCCGGTACTACTGCTGATTCTTCACTCAAATTTGCTGGTATTTTGGAGGTTTGGGGTTGGTGTGGTAGTAATGGGGAGAGAAAAGTAACTTTATATTTTGGGTGAGGAACCAGGTGTTAGGCGAGGTGGGAGAGAGGGACCCAGGGCGGCGCTGTGGGTACCACGTGAGATGGGAACAGGGCGGGACAGTGCCAGTGGGCTGGGCAGGTGGCGATGGGGAGGGTGGGTTCTGGGAGCGGCTGCAGTCCTTGGCATCTTCCTAGATAACTGGCCACCTTAGAAATAGGAGACTGGAACTCTCAGCTAAGGAAATGGCCGTGGGTGGGGCAGCGCCGTCTCGATGTAACCGAGACTCTCAGGTGCCCGCAGCACTCCTTGAGTTGGTCGCTTGATGTCTTTGGTCAGTTTGGGGACATTCCCGGCCGTCACCTTTTTGCATATTGCTTCTGGCCATGGGAACACGCGTGGCGCCCCTTCTCACGGTTTCCGTGTGTCTGTCTCTTCAGTTTTTCCACCCTTTTCCTCTCTGTAGTTGCGGTTGGACCATCTGTTGGCTCTTTTTCCAGCTCCCCGAGCTGCGTCTGCAGTGTCCATCTGTCCACGAACCCAACAGTGGAGTTCTCAGTTTCAGTTTTTGTGTTTTCCACGTGAGCCCTTTCTGTGGATTCCACTTCTTTGGTCTTGTCGTCTGTTTTCATGAATCCATTGGTCACGGATATTTGAAGTTAACACCTTGTTGCAGAAGTCCCAGGGACGCTGTGGGCCCGGCCCAGAGGGACCCCTAGGGTGCTGCCGGCCATGCTGCCACTCGCTGCCTGCCTGCCCGCCGCCTCAGCCAGATGCCCAGTCTCAGCACCTCCCCCCCGCCCCCCAGGTCCCCAGAGTAGGCTCCCTTCCCCCAGGGTCAGCCGGGGCCTTGGCCCCTTGGGTCCTGGCCGCTGTGTAGCATTTCCTTGCCTCCGGGTAGATTTCTTTAAACCTTTTTTCTAGACTCAGTTTTCTGGTTGTCCTCAGCATGAGCTTTGCCTGCTGAATGCCCTTCCATCACTGGATGGAGAGTGTCAGGTGGGCATCTTAAAACAGAGATGCATGTGACCATCAGGTCTTCTCACCTGTGATGCCCCTGAAGGAGTGCCCGCTGAGGCAGAGAAAGCCACGTGGCCGGTGGTGCAGAGGACTTGGGTCAGCGGGTGCCGAGGGGCCTGGTGACGCGTCACAGCCCCGCCGCCTCTGTGTGGGTTCCACCAGCTGCCTGGCCCCTTGCTCTCTCCTCAAGGCTTTTGCCGTGGGAGCTGCAGCCCCTGTCTCGAGCCCTGTCTGCCCCAGCGCAGGGGCTTGGCCACGTGATCTGTGCTGGTGCAGGGTGGTCCTGGAGCGGGAGCCCGAGCCTTCACCTGCTCTGGCTGTGTCATGACAGCGTCCTGCCCGAGACGCTCAGTTCCAAGCCTCATTCTGGGAAGACCAGGGGCAGAGCCGTGCTGCCCGTGGCGTTCATATGGAACAAGCAGAGGAAACACTGCTTAAGATCTGGGGTGTTGGTCCCTGTGCTGGACGTGGCCCCGACTGGTCTTCACAGTGTGGAACCGCTGCCCTTTATGTGTGGGCCACAGTGGGAGCCGGCGCCTCGGTCCCAGTGGTGAGGGGCGGTGACTGCAGGAGGTCTGTCTGGCCCACGTTGCACTTACGACTTTTAAAACTAGTGCAATTTAAATGCTTCACATTTTGAATTATTCTGTTAGCAAATGCTCCTGACGGTTGAACCCTGGCAGCTATCACATCATCCAGAATAAACCCTTCTTTTATAACTGGCCAAACTCTCCTGTCCCATGTCTGCATGACCCTGGCAGTCTCGCCTCGGGCAGGGGGGCCTTGCAGGGCTTCATGGGGTCACAGCCTCGCAAGGGGCTCTCTGGTCGCCCACGTGGTGCTGTTGTCTTGGTCACTGCAGGTCAGGATTCAGCGTGAGCTCAGAGCTGGGCAGAGCTGAGCATCGCTGGGACACTCATGGGGGAGGCAGCGCTCAAGCCAGTGCCACGGGCAGGGCAGGCTTCCTGGGGGCTCCCACCTTTCCTTGAGTTTGGAGCCTGTGCTTGGATGGTAAAGGGTGTGGGTGCAAATCGCTGACCATCCCTGGGCAGTAGGGCTTCACTTGGTCGGCGCCTGCTCATCTCCCAGAGGGACACGTGGAGGCTGTTGTGCGCAGGGCAGTGCGGGTGCTGGGGAAGATCCATGGGGACTGGACGCTGGAGGAGGTTCGGCCTCAAGTAGCAGCCACGGTGTGGTCCAGGAGCCGTGGGGTGCATGTGAGTGCCCTGTGGAAACGTAGGATGGGCAGAGAGGCACTTCACACCTGCTTTTGGTTATTAGAGGAGAAAGGAGGTTAAAAAAAAAAAGAAGAAGAAGAATCCTAGGACTTGAGGTGAGCGTTCCAAATGCTGGTGGCACTTAGGACAGACTTGGGAGGAAGCCCGTGGGGCACCATGGAGGTTCTCCCAGGGCTGTTTGAGAAGTAGTTGTGTACTTAGATCCTCTCCCTCGCTGCCTGGAGGTGACAGCTGCCTCTCCCTGTCCCAGGAGGCGTGTGAAATCTTTCCTCCTGGGAGAGGAGACAGAGGTCACGGGAGCGGGGACTCTGGCACCGGTGAGGATGCAGGTACCTGCCCAGGACTTTGGCGGCCAGGCCTTTCCCTCTGCACCAGCTTTTGGTGGGGAGAGTCCAGCCAGAGAGGCCTACTCTGGCGCCCATCCAGTGGGCCAGTGTACCGCCCTGACCAGGCCCAGATTTGGAGCTGAGCTTCCAGAAGGAAGTGGAGAAGCATCATCAACGTCTCTGAGGTGAGAGGACTTACATCCCTGAGAGCAGGCAGTGCTGTGCAGGAGGGGATGGGGGCAGAGTACGGAGGCAGGGCAGAGTGAAAGGTGCAGTGAGAGAAGCGAATGTAACCACCCGAAAGGAGAACAGAAAGACACAAACGGTAGGAAATAGAAAGACCGGTAGAGGCCGCTGCAGCTGGTGCAGGAGCTTCGGCAGCCCAGGATCAGGGTGAGGAGCCGAGGGGCTGCTGGCCAGCAGGGGCCGGGGACCTCGGAGGCACCTGCAAACCTGACGCAGTGAACTCTGACCCAGCCAGACAGCCCATCAGCTGTCCAGGTAGGATAAAGTCGTTTTCAGACGCACACATTTTCAAAACCTTAGCTCCCACCTGCCCTTTTTCAGGAAAAAGAAGAAACGGGAACCAGGAAAAAGCTCTCACAGAAGGGAGGGTGGTCCCAAAGCGGCGATGCCCCGGGGCTGCCTGTGGGTGAAAGATGCAGAGCGCCGAGCCCACCCTGTGCCCACCGGCCGCCTCTGTTTGCCGGGATCCTGGGCTTGCCCTTAGCGGCTGGGCTGGAGGCACCTGTTCACTTTCCATACTAATCGGCTCCACTGCAGCGCCCCTGGAGGACGCCCCGCTCCACGTGTGCCCGTCTGTGGGCTCCCCCAGCTCTGTGTACTGGCAGCTGAGTGCCTGGAGAGGCCAGGCCCGGTGAGGACGGGTGCCTAGGCTCCGGGGGGGATCGGAGAAGACAGTTCTTGCTTGCTTAGTTGCTCCGCGGCATGTGGGATCTTCCCAGACCAGGGCTCGAACCCATGTCCCCTGCACTGGCAGGCGGATTCTTCAACACTGCGCTACCAGGGAAGCCCTTAATTTCTTTTGGGTTGATCTTTTTTTATTTCTTTTTTTCTCCTCAACTAGATTGGAATTCATTCACTTGGCTTCCATAGTGGCTGCCCTGGATATTTTAACACACAGAATTCATTTATCAAAATCTAAATTAATTGATATTTGTACTCTCCTCCAAACAATCCAGTGCTCTTAGAACACTATGAGTCTGTTGAGTTCCATCCCAGGTATGGGCTGACCTCTCCCTCTCCCCCCGCAGCTCCTGCTTCCTCAGGGTGGGAGGGCTGGGTTTCCTAGTGGCCCTCGTTTACCTGATGCCTTCGGGGCCTCAGCCTTGGGGGTGTCTCCGAGAGGGTCAACACCTGGGCACATCCAAGGCTTTCTGTTCGCTCCCCTGCGTCTTCTAAGCAGTACAAGTGCTCAAGATCAGCCAGGCCCTCAGATGCAGACAGCAGAGGGGTGCCTTGATTTCCCCTGTTGCTGGTTTTACTTAGCTTTTGCCCTCTGAGGTTCCGAACTTTCTTCCTATCTCATCAATGGGTTAAAAATTTTTTTCAGTAGTTTAAAACTGTCATAATAGTGTGTTTGTTCTCTCTTAAGAGGGTTGGTCAAAGCTGTCTATTTCATTATTGTGACAGAAATGGCAGTGTTCTCTGAAGTCTTTACTCCCAGTAGGTCCTGGGGCAAGCCTCCTGTGTGTGTGTTGGTGGGGGGCGTGTCCCCTGCGCGACGGGTCCCAGCTCTCCCAGTGGCCTGGCAGGCTTGGCCCTGCCAGGAAGGCACTGTCTCTCTTCTGCTACTGGCACTTGGCAGAAAGGAGTCTCTGATGGTCTGAGTTGATGAAATGTTCCTCATGTTTATCAGTGGTTTTCTGGAACCTTCAGCGAGGAACTGGATGGGACATCCCCCTCCGCCCCCCCCAGGAAGGGGAAGCCCCCTCAGACGCTGTCTGACAGAAGGGCTTGCCCCAGGCCTCCTGCACAGGGCCCTGTGGGACCCGTGGGGTCTGTTACTGTGACTGCCGGCACCATCTGCAGGTGTGCAGGGGCCCAGATCTGTGTTTCCTGATGGTTTTCCGTCGGATAGATAAAAGGTTTCCACTTTGTTTTCCTTTCCCCTGTGTTTGGTTAATATTTTGTCCCACCCTTTGGGTGAGTCCTGACGGAGCCTGTGGTCACCCAGTGCCTCCGCTCCCCTGGGCCTGAGAGCTATGAGAATGACTGGGAACCACGCATCACCCTCCCCCCTGCTCCGCTCCCTCCTCCTTGCTTGCTGGGTCGTGGGAGGGAGGTGTTGCTGTTGCTTCTGTGGCGGAAACCACATTTTACTCCTGTTTCTGAGACGTGACCTTGCCGACCTTGGGACTCCTGGCCGGTCAGCATCTCTGGGTTTCGCTGTTGACCCCGTGGACGCAGGCCCCCTCCTCCCCTGCCGCCTGAGAAGGGCTCCACCTCCTGGCTGGGCCACCTCTTTGCTGGGCTGTGTTCAGCCGCGTGGTCTGTCTGCTGGTGGGAATTGGCCAGCTTTGCATTCCAGAAATATCTGCTGGCCTTTCAGCCTTGGGGGCGGGGAGGTCCTCAGGGAGGCAGTCGGCTTATGGGAGCGACTCAGGCCATGGCAGGCAGGACCGCGAGGTCGTGCAGGCTGGCTGGCCCCTACCACCTTGCGTGGAGCTGGGGAGCACAGCAGGCCGGGGTGGGGCAGGGAAGGGCTGGGCGGAGGCGGCTCCTGTCTGTCTGGACACACCAGTGGGTGGAGGGTGCTGTTCAGTGTCCCAGTGCCCAGCCCTGCCTGCCAAGGGTACCGCCAGTGGCTGTGGGCTGCAGGGGTCTTGGGATATCCTGCCCTTGCCGTGGCCCCTTGCCGTCTCAGCGCCCCGGGGGAGCACGGAGGCGGGCGTCCCGGGCCCCATCAGGCCTCAGGCTGTCGCTCCGGCGGGCGGTGGGCGCCGTGCTCACAGCTCATAAGGCTCACACACCGCGCCACACAGGTGGCACCGGGCAGAGCGTCCCCCTCGGCCCCCGGCCTGCAGGTTGCAGCTTCCTGGGGCTCGTGCTCCAAGCAGACCCCATCAGGAGCCGGCACAGAGCGTTTCTGTTCCAGAACTCGCGTAGGAAGTTGGAATCAAGAACCTTCTCGCCCACGTGTGACCGGAGCGTTCCTGCAGTGGGGGCGGGGAGGAGCGAGCGGCGGTCCGGCTGCCCCTCCGCAGCTCCGGCCTCAGCACCGGCCGGGTCTGTGGGACAAGGACGAGCTGACCTGCCCGCGCAGCGGGTGAAGGGCGCCGAGCGACCACGCCGTGAGGTCGGTGGGCGGTGCGGCTGCTGAGAGCGCGGCAGTCTCGGCAAAGGGCAGCCGTCGTCACATCCTAGTGAACCGTTTGTGAGTTTTTCGGAGTCTTTACTTCCCCTTGCGCCAGGTGCTCTTCAGGAGGCGGGGCCGCGGAACCCAGGTGCTGGGTCCAGGGGCTCCTCATCCTCTTGCGCTAGGGCAGCCGGGCCCCGGGGCGGAGCCGGCCTCCGGCTCACCGAAGGGGGCGCCGGGGGCGCGGGGCGCCGGGGGTCTTTGAGGAGCCTTTCAAGGGAGCAGACCTCCTTCAGGTGAGGGGTGTGCATGGAGCATTTGGGGGAGCCGGCCAGGACAGGGTGAGGGCGGCCCGGCCGACCCTGCCGGGAGATTCCTTTCGCAGCCTCCCGTTAAATCACCCGTGGGAACAGGCAAAACATCCAGATCCGTAAGTGGGGAAGGCCCGAAGCGCGAGACTGAGCAGGAGAGCGGGGCAGGGAAACGCCAGGCGTCCGCGTCTCCACACGCAGACCCACGGGAAGCCCGACCACCTGCCCCGGCGCCACCTTCGCCCGCCGGGTGGGTGAGAAGCGCCCTAGGAAACCACCGAGTCCTGGGCAGGCGGCCTGTTGCCGGGTCTTCTCTGCGCTTCCAGCCGTCCCACAGCGTTTTCAGGAGTTTCCTTTTCCTCAGGGACCCTCTGTCTTCTCCCGGGCGGGGCTGCGCACGCTCCCACGTGGTCCCCGGAGTGAGTGTGAGAAGAGTCCACGCTTCCACCGACTTGCATTTGAAGGAGCCAGGCCGTTCACTGCATGAGCGCTGTTGATTCCCGGAGCAGAGGTCTGGGTGCTGGGCTGAGGAGCAGGAGGCGCTGTTCTAGTTCAGCGTGTTTTTAAACAGTCACAGGAGGTTGAAGCAATAAGGAAACATCCTCTGCCTGGAAGCGCCACCGCTCCTCCTCCATGGAGGCCCCGTCTCTGCCCTGCACCCCCGCCCCCTCGCCGAAGCCCCCGCGTCGTCTTGTGGGGCTGAGGCAGCTGGGGGCTGGGGGCTCAGCCTGGGAGGGGTCGGGACTGGCTGCCCCGTGGGCGCTGGAGGTGACAGGAGGGCTGGAGTTGGCGTCGTGCAGAACGACAGCCCTGTCGCGCCGTCCTCCTCTGGGAGCCAGGGCGCTGTGCGCCTGGAAGGTTTGGGGAACCCGAACAGGACGCTGGTGTCGGGCTGTTCCTGTCACAGGCCAGCTTGTGTCCCCGCCTTGGCTCGTGAACATGTGACAGAGATTTTGTTCTCTCTAAACGGTCCTGCGGGGGCTGTGGTGCGGTTTTGTTGGTGAGGAAAGCCCAAGAAGGTGGGGTTGGGGACGCACACCGCGGGTGAACAGAGCAGGGTCTGTGTGTCCTGATTGCCTGTCATGCGACCCCTTGGCCGGGCAGAAGCCACGTGCTGTCCCCAGAGTGGCAGCCCCAGCCTCCGAGACTCACTTTGCGTTGCGCCCCGTGGACTCCGAACAGCAGCGTCCTTCCTGCGTGGGGTGTGGTCCGACATCCTTTCCCAGAAAGGTCTGAAAAGCTGCTTCTGACCTACAGGTGGATTCCATGGCTTGCTGACGGGTTGGGCCACAATTTTCAGCATAACAGCGTGGCCCGTGCATTTGGGGGGAGGTGGAGGTCAGCGAGAACAGCTGCAGCGGGAGGTGTGGAGGCGGAAATGCCAGCCCGGCCTGTTGGCTGAGCTGGGAGAGCGGGGCCTTGTGCTGCCAGCCCACACGAAACGGAGATGGGCTCATTGTTCAGAACTTGGAAAACGTATTAAAAACAGCATGGAGAATGGAACGTAGGCCTTCTGGAAATGAGGGCTGAGTGGAGGCTTGTTTGTTCTTCTTTCCTCCCTGAAACTCACTGAAATGGGCAAAGAGAATGAAAGATAGGGAACAGGATTTCATCTACAGTGAATCTAAGGAATAGCCACAGCCAGAGGGGGATGTCGGCCAGACAGGGAAGAGGCGCGAAAGCCAAGAGCCTTGAGCAGGGCTGAGTTTTCGCCCAACAAAGAGGATTTTGGGGGCACCGTTGACAACATTTACTTGGCAGAATGGGGTCTGTGGTTTGGGTGGGCCTTGGGGTAAACCGGATGTGGGTGGGCATCCGGTGAGAGAGGAGCTGAAGGAGGAAGGCCCAGGTGCTCCAGCTGCATTTTCTACAAGATCCAGACTCTTTAGCGGTGAGATGGGGAAGAAGAGAGGGGAAACGGCGCTCCCTGTGGACATGCCGGCCTCTGGCAGTGCCTTGGGCCGTGTTCCCCGTACTGTGGGGGCTAAGAGGCTTCCCAGTGAGTCACCTGGCAGGCAGGCAGACAGGCACCCGAAGGAGCTTTTGTAGGAGGGCCTTCGGATGCCCATGGAGCCGCCTTCCCACCTGCCCCCTCGCAGCAGCAGTCAAGACTGAGGTCCCAGTGCTCACTCAGAAGCCAGGAGGCTCTTGCTGGAGCCAGAGGGAAGAAACTTCTGGCCGTGTTTGGGGGTGTCGCTGGTGGCTCTTGAGAGAGCCAGCCTGAGCAGAGTATGGGGAGAGCGGCCCGGGGCTTCCTAGAAACCAGACAGCCCTACTGGGCACGGGTGCTGGCTGCTCGTCTTAAGTTTGAGTTGGGTTTCTGTCACTTGCAACCAAAAAATGTCCTAAGACCAGAAACTCATTTCCAGAGCAGAACCTGTAAGGAAACTTGGCAGTCGAGCATTCTGGAGCAACACAGCTGGTGGGAGCTCCCCGGCTCAGTCCTGTCCCTGCCCTCGTTTATAGACAAGCAGTGATCAGGAGCCAGCATGGGACCCTCATGTAGACACCGAAAGGAGGAGAAGGCAGCCCCGGGTGCAGCAGCAGAGCTCAGCTATGCACAGGAGGAGGGGGCTCCAGGGGACAGGATGCGGGGAGAGGGCGCTGGCAGAGCTGAGAAAGGAGCTGGGGGACAAGGGCTGTGACAGACGTGAGAGCCCCACGAGTAACGGCAGACAGCGGGAAGAGCAAGTCCCCAGGACAGCTGCTTGCAGAGAACATGCCGTGCGGCACGGAGAGGGGCAGACGGAAGGCAGTTGGACGATGGTCAGAGAGGCACCGCGAGGCACCGGGCAGCGGGGCGTCCTGGGGGGCACGAGACCCCCTGGGGTGGAGGGGCTGGCTTTGCACCTTGAGAGTCACGTTTGGGAAGAATTGGGCAGCACGGCCCAGGACCTGGTGCCCAAACGGAACCCTCTGTAAAGCGTCGACCGCCGCCCTCTGCTCAGGTTGGGGGGGGCTGTGCACAGGCGGGTGAGGGGGGCCCTTCAGGAGCTCCCGGGGCCGGGCCGGGCTGGGGCACCCACGGGAGGAGGGTCCGTAAGGGCCGAGCGTCTGCATAGATTGGTGTTTTCAGGGGATATTTGTCTCTTCTCCCCATTTTACTTCCTTATTTGGTCATTTGTTTATATCAGTATGGACTTAGGGATATCCTTTTATACTTTATAAAAGTTATAAAGTATAATCGGAATGACTTTTTTTTTTCCCTCAAAATGTTCCAGCTTTAGGTCATTCGGAGCTCTTTTATTTAGCACCATTGTCCCTTTGGCAGACCACTTCATCGTGGGGTTTTGTTTTTGTCTTAAGTCTTCCTTACTTTCTGACTCTACGAGATCCTCCAGGATCTTTTTTTTTTTAAGTTATTTATTTAATTTCATTTTTGGCTGCATTGGGTCTTCGTTGCTGTGCGCAGGCTTTCTCTAGTTGAGGCAAGCGGGGGCTACACTTCGTTGCTGTGCGCGGGCTTCTCATTGCGGTGGCTTCTCTTGTTGCGGAGCACGGGCTCTAGGTGTGCGGGCTTCAGTAGTTGTGGCACGTGGGCTCAGTAGTTGTGGCTTGCAGGCTCCAGAGCTCAGGCTCAGTAGTTGTGGCGCACAGGCTTAGTTGCTCCGCGGCTTGTGGCATCTTCCCAGACCAGGGCTCGAACCTGTGTTCCCCTGCATTGGCAGCCAGATTCTTATCTACTGCGCCACCAGGGAAGCCCCATCCTGAGAACTTCTGACTTCCTGAATTATTTTCTTTTAAATTTGTGTACATTAAGGTTCACTCTTTTTGCTGTAAAGTTCTTTGGGTTTGAGAAGTGCATATTGTCAGGTATCCGCAATGGCAGTATTACACAGAACCGTTTCGCCACCGTAGAAAATCCCCTGTGTTCCCCCATTCAACCATCCTCCCTCCTGGACCACTGGCATCCATGATCTTTTTACCAGCAATATAGTTTTGCCTTGTCCAAACTGTCTTAATACTTGGAGTCATACAGTATGTAACACAACAAACATTTGAGGTCCTTAATTGTACAGTATGCCAAAATAAATTCCAGGTGATTAAGGAGTGTGTTTATTCAGTAAATGTTTGATTGGTTACTATGTATCAAGGATATAAGAAAACAAACATCATCTCTGCCCTCAAGGAGCTTACCCTCACCCTCTAGTGGGGAGACAGATGGCATATCACAGTTATAATGACTTATGTGTGTGACTGTACTACAGTCCACCTACACACAAGATGGAGTAACAGGGATCAGATTAGCCCTTCCACTCGAAACTAATAAAAAGCTGGGCAATAGTTGTGAAACCTTGGTTTTCTAAACTTTGGGTATGAGGCAACAAAGTACAGTGATGCTTACGGGATGAGAATCAAACAAGATGAGCCTGATGGTTCCTGCAGCTCTTACGGCATTCAGGGAGGTATAAGGATGCAGAGCCTGGCAGATTCCCTCCGTAAAGGAGCTGGAGCTTAGAGTCCAGGGCAACCAAGGGGACTAGTGTTTGCAGGCAAGAGCGCCAGAGAGCAGAGAGCAGCAAACAGAGAGAACTTGGAGATGCGCAGAGGGTCTCTCTTAGTTTCCAGCAGAGTGTTGATCAGTGTGTGGGTGTGGGGAAACCACCAGAGGCCAGGGAAAGAGTCACTCAGAAGGATTAAAGGGAACAGTACCCAGAGCTGTCACAACACTGTGAAGAGTGCCTTGTCATCAGGCAGACTGAAAACCTTCATAATTCACAGGGCGCTGGGCAGACTACTCAGTGGAGAACAGCTAGCCCTGGAATAAATGCTGCTATGTGCCCCTGAACAATCTTAGAAACAAGAACCAAAAGTTTCACACTGTTTCCAAGTAACTGTATCCCCAAACAAAGCTCAAAAATATTTATAGGAATACAAAAATATACAGCTTACAAAAGGGTAAAATTCACAGTGTCTGGCATCCAATCAAAATTACCAGGCATAGAAAGAAACAGGAAAATACAACTCATTAGGCAGTGAAAATTCAGTTGAAACGGATGCAAAACTGACTCAGATGTTAGATTTAGCAGACAAGGTCATTAAAGCAGTTATTATAACTACATTCTATATATTCAGAAAGCTCAAGGAAATATTTGAGACCTTAAGTAGAGACCTGGTGAAGTAAAGACACTGAACTAAAGATCCAAATTAAACTTCTAGGTTTGACACTAAAATGTCTGAATGCAAAACACACTGGATGGTATTAACAGCAGTTTAGATGTTGCAGAAGAAAAGATTAGTGAACCTGAAGACAAAGCAGTAAGAACTATCCAAACTAAAACAAGGAGAGGAAAAGTACTCTTAAGTAAACAATGCAAAAAATGAGCATGACTGAGCTGTGGGGCAGTGGGCAGAGGCTAAGGTTTGTGTAATTGGAGTTCCCAAAGAGGGAGGGAGGGACAAAAACTACTTGAAGAAATGATAGCTGAAAAGCCTCCAAATTTTATGAAAACTATAAACCTAGATCAAACAATCTTAAACTCTGAGCACAAGGAACATGCCCAGACACATCATAGTCAAATTGCTCCAAGTCAGAGATGGAGAGAAAGGTCTTAAAAGCAGCCAGAAAAAAAGACATAATTACACACAGAGGAACAAAGATATGGACGATGGCAGATTTCTCTTTGGAAACAGTGCAAATGAGGAGACAGTGGAGCACCGTGTGCAAGTGCTGAATGAAAACTGTCAGCCTAGGAGCCAACACCAGGGCAAGTATCTCTAAAATGAAGGTGAAATAAAGATACTTCAAACATACAAAAGCTGAAGACTTTCACAGCAAGAAATGTTATAGGAAATTCTTCAGGCTGCAGGAAAATGAAACCAGATGGAAATCTGGATCTATGTGAAAGAATGGTGAGTCCTGGAAACGTACCTACATGACTAAATATATGACACTTTCTTATTATTTAATTCTCTTTAAACGGCATCTCTTTAAAACAATTATTTAACTAAAAATAATAACAATTTAGCAGAGTTGGGGGATTGTAACATAAATAGAATAAAATGTATGACAAAAATGGCACAAAGGCCAGGAGAAACGGCAAAACTCATGCTTGAGGAAATGTAATTTCACTTGAAGGCAGACTACGATCAATTAAAATATGGATGCTACAAGCCCAAAAGCAGCTACTAAAATAGCAAAACAATGAACTACATACAGCTGATAAGTCAACAGTGGAGATAAAATTGAATCACATAAAATAATTCAAAAGAAGGCAGAAAAAGAGGAAAAGGGGGAACAAAGAACAGATGGGAGAAATCAAAAACAGGAAACGGTAGATTTCAACATAACCTTGTCAGCAATCACAAATATAGATGGTTTAAACACCCCAATTAAACAACAGAAATTGTCAGATTGCATAAAAAAGCATGACCCAATTATATGCTGGCTTACCCAGTAAACCCACTTTAAATATCAAGAGACAAATAGGTTAGTAAAAGAAAGACAAAAAGAGATACAATTCTAATGCTAATGGAAAGAAAGCTGGACCTGCTGTAATAATATCAAATGTACTCATTCCAGAGCAAAGAAAACTACCAGGTAAAGATATTTCATAATGATAAAGAGGTTAATTCCTCAAGAAGATACTATAAATTTTATGTACTTAATAACAGAGCTATGAAACATGTGAAGCAAAAACTTAGAGAACTGCAAAAAGAAATAGGCAAAGCCACAATTATAGTTGGAGCTCTCAGTACCCTTTCCTCAGTAACTGACGAACAGGTAGACAGAAAATTAGTGTTGGCACAATCAACCAACTTGACCTGATTGACATATATAGAGCATTCCACCCAACAACATGGTTTTTCCAGTGCATATGAAATATTTACCAAGATAGACCATTTTTCTGCACCATAACTTTTTTGACAAAAACGGTATTAAATTAGAAACTATAAAAATATCTGGGACTTCCCTGGTGGCACAGTGGATAAGACTCCGCACTCCCAATGTAGGGGGCCTGGGTTCGATCCCTGGTCAGGGAACTAGATCCCACGTGCATGCCGCAACTAAGAGTTCGTGTGCCACAACTAAGGAGCCTGCCTGCTGCAACTAAGACCCAGCGCAACCAAATAAATAAATATTTTTTTAAAAATCTGGAAAATCACCAGCTATTGGGAAAGTAAATAACATACTTCTGTATAATCCACGAGTCAAAGGAGAAATCAAAAGGGAAATGAGCTTTTGAACTGGGTGAAAATGAAAATATAGCATATCAAAATTTGTGGGATATCGTGATAGCTGTACTCCAAAGGAAATTTTATAACACTAAATGCCTAAATTGGATTAAAATTTTAAAAGGTCGCAAATCACTGAACTCAACTTCTACCTTAAATTAGAAAAAGAGCAAATTAAATCCAAACGAATGCAAAGAAAGGCAGTAACAGATCGAAGCAGAAATTAAACAAAGCAGAAAAATAATAGAGAAAACTGATAAAGTGAAAAACTGTCTTTTTTTTAAACAAGGTCAATAAAATTGACAAGCTTTTGACCATACTGATCAGGTAAAAGAGTGAAAAGACATAAATCACCTATATCAGGAACAAAAGAGGGTGGCATCACTGCAGATTCTGTTGATCTTGAAAAGAGAACATAGGAAATAACATAGGAAACACTATAGCAACTTTATGCCAATACATTCGACAGCTTGTATGAAGGGGGCAAATTCGTTGAAGGACAAAACCCACTAAAGCTCACTCAAAAAAATGCATGCCCAGATGGCTTCACTGGTGTATTCTACCAAACATTTGAGGAAGAAATAATAACAGTTCTGCACAGACTCTCCCAGAAAACTGAGAGGAGGGAATATTTCTCAAATCATTTTATTTTGCCAGTATTATCTTGATACCAAAACCAGAGAGACATCACAAGAAGAATAAATTACGGACTAATCTTCTATATGAACATAGACGCAGAAATTCTTAACAAAATTTTATTTTGTTAACAATATGTAATATATACAATATATATACGTGATACAACAATATATAAAAGTGATAATATATCCTGACCAATTGGGATTTGTCCAAGGAATACAGGGTTGGTTTAACATAGAAAGTTAATCAATGGAATTCAACTATTCTGAAACCAAAAAAGAGAAATCATGTGATCATTTCAATAGACATGGTAAAAACGATTTACAAAATCCAACATCCATTTCTGATTTTTAAAAAACTCCGCAAAGTAGGAATTCAAGGAAATTTCTTCAACCCAACACAGGACATTTATGAAACATCTGCAGTTAACATCACACTTTTAAAAAATAAATTTAATTAATTAAGTTTTATTTTTGGCTGCGTTGGGTCATCATTGCTGCATGTGGGCTTTTCTCTAGTTGTGGTGAGTGGGGGCTACTCTTAGTTGCTGTGTGCGGGCTTCTCATTGTGGTGGCTTGTTGCGGAGCACGGGCTCAGTAGTTGTGGCACATGGGCTTAGCTGCTCCGCGGCATGTGGGATCTTCCCGGACCACGGCTAGAGCCCACGCCCTCTGCATTGGCAGGCAGATTCTTAATCACTGCGCCACCGGGGAAGTCCAACATCATACTTAATAGTGATACACTGGCTGCTTCCCCTGAGATCAGGAATGAGGCAACTGTGTCTGCTCTTACCCATCCTGGTCAGCATCTTGGTGGAGGTTCTAGCCAGGGCAGGGAAGGAAGAAAAAGAAAACGATCCATATTGGAAAGGAAGAAGTAAAATTGTCTGTGTTCACCATTGACATGATCATATATAGAGAAATTCTAATGAAATTTTTGAAAGGGAGGGCGCAATTAGAGCTAATGAGTGAGTTTAGCAAGGTTACCAATATGCAAAACCAAATGATATACTTCTGTACTAGTAACGAACAATTGGAAATTGTTTTATATTTTGTTAGTGTCAAAAATATGAAATACAGGTAAATTTGACTAAATATGTACAGGATCTCTGCACTAAAAAAAAAACTACAAAACACTGCTGAGAGAAACTAATAACTAATGGAGAGATATGCCCTGTTCACAGATTTGAAGACTCAGAATTGTTACGATGTTAGTTTTCTTCATGTTGATGGGTAGATTCAATGCAACTGCAAGCAAAATCATAGCAGCCTATTCTGGAGAAACTGAGAAGCTGATTCTGAAATTCATATGGAAATGCAGAGGACCTAGAATAATTAAAACAACTTCAAAAATGAAGAACAAAGTTGGAGGGCCAACACTACCTGATTTCAGACCCAGGGCATTTGGGTCACCGAGATGAGGTGTCTATCCCAGATTGGAGAAGGCTTTCTGGAGGAGGTGATGCCTTAGCTGGCACTGAAACGAGGAGGGCAGCCAGATGCACTGGAGGTGGTAGCCTTGCTGCTGTGGACCAGCCGGGAAGGATGGCAGGTGAGTGAAAGGAGGTGCACAGGTTGAAGACATTGATTTGAGTTGCCCTCAGGCTGTGGTCGGTACCTTTTACTTTTTCCAAAATTTCACTAACAATGCTGTTTTAGTTTTGTTTTTTTAATGTTGAAGCCATACGAGAAGGTCACCTATTTTCTCTTAGACAATTAGAAAGACTTGTTTCATTTTTTTAAAATGGCATTCCTGCCAGTCTTAAGCATTCCTGGTAGTTGTGTGGACATTCCAGTGGTAGGAAGGAGGCGGCTGGGAGCCTGTTCTCCAGCCCAGGAACTGAGTGGAGTCGAGTGGGACATGGGGCGTCACAGTCCTTCTGGGCCTTAGAGAAAGTGTCTGATTGGCCTGCAGCGTCCCTTGCCCCTGGGCCCCTGGCTGGCTGTGTTCCCACCTTGTGCCCTGAACCTGTTTTCTCCCCGCCTTGATCAGCACAGATAGGATCTGTGGACCGTCCTCTTCCAGAGAGGGCCTCGTCCCGATAGCGGCTGGGATGAGGACAGGGAACAAGGGGCAGGTGTCCCCTGCGGTGCTGCTGCTGCTCCGCAGTTCTTCAGACGTTTTACTGAAGTGAGGCTTGTGTACAAGAAGGTGTGAAAGCGATGGCATGGAACTCCGAGAGCTTTTTTTTCTTTTCTTTTATTTATTTATTTTTGGCTGCATCAGGTCTTAGTTGCGGCATGCGGGATCTTTCGTTGTGGAGCACAGGCTTCTCTCTTCTCTAGTTGTGGCATGCAGGTTTTTCTCTTCCCTAGTTGTGGCACGTGGGCTCCAGGGCACGTGGGCTCTGTAGTTGTGGCACGTGGGTTCCAGAGTGCGTGGGCTCTGTAGTTTGCAGCATGCAGTCTCTCTAGTTGAGGCGTGCGAGCTTAGTTGCCCCATGGCATGTGGGATCTTAGTTCTCCGACCAGGAATCGAACCTGCATCCCCTGCATTGGAAGGCAGATTCTTTACCACGGGACCACCAGGGAAGTCCCTCTGAGAGCTTCTGTAAACCAACACTTGCTCAACGGTGGCCCTGCCCCTCGGGCCCACCTGTCACTACCCGGCATAGAGGTGGCTGCTTCTGATGCGTGCCCTCAGAGGCTCGTGTGCCTGATGTTGAACTTACGGAAGAGGATCGTGCTGGTGACTCCAGTGTGTCAGGCTCCTGTCTCTCACCCCCGGGAGCCACACCCAGGTTGTCGGGGGCAACGCCTGTGTGCCATTTCTGCTGTGATGGACATTTGGCAGTTTCCCGTTGCGGCTTCTGGAAATGCCATGTGCAGGTCTTGGTGAGCGGACATGTGGCCTCTGCTGGCCCCTATCGCTGGAAGTGGCAGCCCTGGATGACAGGGCCTCGGGGTACGTGCAGCCTAGGAGGTGCTGCCAACCCGGCTGGAGGGTGTTAACCTGCGTCCTGCAGCCGGTGAGCCTCCACACTCTTGCCAGCGTGGGCTAGGTTTTCTGTTCCACTCTAGCTGTTCCGGTGGGCACGCGCGTGTCCCGTTTATGCTTTTAATTAGCATTTCCAGATGACCGATGAGGTGGAGCACACTTCTGTGTGTTTATTAGTCATTTAGATTTTTGTTGTTGGTAAGTGTGCTTTCAAGTTTTTTGTCCTTTTTTCTATTGATTATGTTTTTTTCTTATTTATCTCTAGGAATCTTTTACGTGTTCTGGAAATAGTCCTTTGTCAGATCAGATAATGTACACACATTTATGTAATGTATTATACGTATTCTATGCATCAGGTATCTCCTACCCTGGATTTGTCTTTTTTCTTGTAATGGAAAAAATTTATTTTTTTTTATTTTTATTTTTTTTGAAAAAATTTATTTTTAAAAATTTTATCGGGCTTCCCTGGTAGCGCAGTGGTTGAGAGTCCGCCTGCCGATGCAGGGGCCGCGGGTTCGTGCCCTGGTCCGGGAAGATCCCACATGCCGTGGAGCGGCTGGGCCCGTGAGCCATGGCCACTGAGCCTGCGCGTCCGGAGCCTGTGCTCTGCAACGGGAGAGGCCACAGCAGTGAGAGGCCTGTGTACCACAAAAAAAAAAAAAAAATTTTATCGAAGTCTAGTTGATTTACAATGTTGTGTTAATTTCTGCTGTACAGCAAAGTGATTCAGTTATACATATATATATTCTTTTTCATATTCTTTTCCATTACGGATTATCACAGGATATTGAATAGAGTTCCCTGTGCTCTACAGTAGGACCTCGTTGTTTGTCCATTCATTATATACTAGTTTGCATCTGTTCATCCCAAACTCCCAGTCCTTCCCTCCCCCACCCCCCCTTTGCCAACACAAGTCTGTTCTCTACGTCTGTGAGTCTGTTTCTGTGTCGTAAATAAGTTCATTTGTGTCGTATTTTAGATTCCACATACAAGTAATATCATATGGTATTTGTCTTTCTCTTTCTGACTTACTTCGCTTAGTATGAAAGCCTCTAGGTCCATCCATGTTGCTGCAAATGGCATTATTTCATTCTTTTTTATGGCTGAGTAATATTCATAATGGTAAAAATTTATAAGCAGAGGTTTTTAATATTATAGTCCAATTTGTTAATGTTTCTTTTGTGGTTAGTGGCTTTTTGTGTCTGATTATGTGCACCTACTCTAAAACCACAAAGATTTTCTCCATTTTTTCTAAAAGTCTTACTGTCTTACTTTTAATGTTCAGAGCATCGGTTTACCTAGAATTGAGTTTAATGTATTGGATGAGGTAGGGGTCAAGGTTCATTGTTTCCCATGTGTAAATCGTGTCAATGCAGCACCGTTTTTGAACAGCCCCCTCTGTCCTAAATCTGGGGGCCTTGCGTGTGCATAGGTCACCCTTGAGTGTTGCCCAGTCGAGGGCGTGCCATGTGCCTCTCACTTGTGGACACGGTAGCACCAGGTGGGTAGTGCTGTCCCTGTTTACCAGGCAAGAACACTGCTCTCAGAGGGGGCAGGCAGCTTGCCCAAGGCCAGCTGGCGAGGGGGTCTGGATGCCCTCCGCGGAGGCTGGGCAGGGGCCGGATCCCGGCTGGGGTTCAGGGTCGGGCGCAGGAAGCTCAGAAACCAGCTGAGGCATGAGTGTGCCTCATTCTCACCGGTGACCTGGGCCATGAGGGGCTAGGCTGGGAGTTACTGTTTCCCCAAACCCAAAGGCGTAATAATGTGGCTTCTGCTCTCTCTCAGGGCGGTGCCTTCCCGACTGATGCTGAGGGCATCCCACCGACCTGCTGACATCCGTCCACCTGGGTCCTCAGGAGAAGGCTGCGATGTCCCAGACACAGGACTACGAATGCGAGAGCCATCATGCTGGCCTGCAGGAGTCTCGGATTTCAGGATCTAGCACGAGGTAAGGAGGCTGACTCACTGGGGGCCAGCGAAGCAGGAGCCTTTTCCTCGGCCTGTCAGTGCTGTCCTGCCTGCTTACGCGGCCTGGCCCCACTCTCCTCCACGAGGAGCTGTGTGCTGCCTTCTGAGTCTGGCATCCCCGGGGAGCCCCACCTCCTGTCGCCAATGGGCTGCAGAGCAGGGAGGGCTTCTCCTCGGGCAGTGGACACCCTGCCAGCCCTCAGCTGGGCCCAGCCCCTTAGGCGCCCTCTGGGCATCCACGCCGAGGCAGGCGGCCACAGATGATCACTTGCGTTTTTCTAATTTATGGCTTTATTTGGGAATAATTCCACAAGTTGCACGAACAGGAGGAGTGCTCTGAGCATCAGGTCCCCTTACCCAGATTCAGGCTCTGTGCCGCCGTGCGGCCACTGCTCCTTCCACAAACAGCACTGTTCTGAGTCATCTGGGGGGACACGCACATCCAGCCCCATGTTTGCTCACATCTCCCAGGACAGGAGGCGCTGTGCGTAAATCTGTGCGAGGGGAAGCACCCGCCTCCTGTGCCGCCTGGTCCGGCTTCGGCCGCTGGCTCCCTGCCGTCCTTTGTGGCGCTTCCGGCCCCTCCAGCACCGCTCACCCCGAGTCTGCTGCACGTCTCCTTTGTGTTTTGTAAGCTGGAAATTTCCACCTCCTTTCTCTGCCTTTTGTGACATAGACACTTTTCCAGGGACGTCCCCCTTGTTAAGATGGAGCACTCGGCTTGGTTTTTCTGATGATTTCTGAGCAGAGTGCGTCCTTCTGCAGGTTCACGGCCACTGCTGCCCACCTGCTGCCCACCTGCTCTCGGGACAACGGCTGTTGGCCTCGCTGCCGTGCTCCTCGCCAGTTTCGGGGCTTCCACCGTTTCTTCCTTGACCTGGGCCTTCCTGGGGTGGGTGCGGAGCTGGGTGGCTTCCCAGCCACAGCACCCGGTCCACACCGGCCGGCCGGTGCCCCCCGTCCCTCGGGAGCAAGAGCCCCTCCTCCCCATCGCCGTGCTCACTTGTGGAATCACAAATTCCGTTCTGCTTTACGTGGCTTGTCGTTCATCCCGCACTTAATGACTTGGTGGTCTGCTGTACCAGATGGGCCGGTGAGACTCCTGCAGGCTGGCCCCTGTGATTCCTGGTGGCTTCCCCGGGCTCCAGGTGCATCCCGTGCTGCCTCCCCCTTACCCCCGTCAGCTGTTTCTCTGAGGCGCCCTGTTCCCCAAGGGAAGACTAGGGCCCAAGGACCAGCGCGTGTGCTCGTGGCACCTGCGACGTGTGTTTCTTGACCCTTTAAGCAGAAGGACTAGAAACGCTGAGTTTGCGTGGACATCTCCGGTCCCGGCCCTTTTCTGGGGCGTCTTCTTGCCGCCTTCTGTACCACAGTCCTCTCCTCCTCCAGGAGAGCCCTGTTTCCAAGAGCCAGAGGGCAGCAACTCGTTTGTTCAACTGACAATATGTCCAAGATGGTTTCAAAGTCGCTTGCCCATTCTGCTACAGAGAGTGTGTGTGTGTGTGTGTGTGTGTGTGTGTGTACATACGCATACTAGAAAAACGTTCAGGACTTATTTGCACGCCCACACGCACCCTCCACCCAGGAGCAGGAATGGAGCCTGGTCCTGTGTGCACGCTGGGTTAGCTTTCTTTTCCCTCTTGCGGTTATGATGTTCATCGAAACACAGTTGCGTCCATTTGTTTCAGCTTGAGGGTTTTTTCCTCTCCCTTTCCATTCCTATTGATTTAATTTTGTTTTGGTTTGTTTTGGTTTGGTGTTTTTGGCCGTGCCCACTTGGCTTATGGGATCTTAGTTCCCCAACCAGGGATTGAACCTGGGCCCCCGGCAGTGCAAGCACTGAGTCTTAACCCCTGGACTGCCAGGGAAGTCCCTAATTTTGTTTTTTAAACATGTAGACCCTTAACATGCTTTCAAAAGACAAAACTATTCAAAAGGTATTTATATTCAGAGAAGGACCCCCCAGACCTTCTCCGTGCCCCCACCTACCTCTTGCAGGAGGTTTTCTGGTTGATCTCCTATGTTTCTGTTTGGAAGGGTGCCCTGGACCTCGGGCCCCGGAGGTGGCCCCCTTTGCGGCCTCCTGGGTGTGGTGGCCCACCAGCCCCATGGTCAGTGTATGTGTTTCCAGTTAGTGTGCAGTTCGGAGTGATGCTGCAGTGACAGCCTGGTGCTTGTGTCATTTTTTTTTCTTGGTGGTGTGTCTTCAGGGAAATTGCGGTAGGGGTTGCTGGGCTGGAGATGTCGTGCCCCACGTGCCCTCCATGGGGCCCCGCATGCTGCCCCCGTCTGCCCACAGCCTCCCCCAGGACGAAGCTCGGGCCTGGATGTGGTGCCCGGGGGCTGGGGGCCTCAGTGTGGCGTGGGTTTTATGTCCGATGCCAGGTGAAGTGGGACATTTCACATATGTTATTTACTTTAACAATTGTCTATTCTTATCTTTTACCCATTTTCCTATAGTATATTTGTCTTTTTCTTGTTAAAATTTATGTATTAAGTATATGAACCTTTTATCTGTAATTTATATTGCAAATATTTAATATTCTCACCAGATGTGTCCAAAGAAACCAAATCTTTTTTACTTTACAATTTACTCATCTTTCTTTAGTGCCTCTGGGTTCTTAGTCACTGCTAGGCGTGAGCTTCCTGTGTGTGGCGTGAGCTAGGGGCCGGCGTCACCCTCCTGCCGGGAGACCTCAGCTTCCAGCACCGTTTGCTGGAGAGGCTGCCCCTTCCCTGGTGAACAGTCCTGCCTCTCCTGTTGCAGGATCCCCACTGCAGGGGCTGTGCTTGGTCACACTCGCCTCCCTTTCACCTGGCAGATTGCCTGGGACATACTTGGCACTCGTGAGGCTCTTCCGGGAAGTAAGTATTTGAACAGGCCATTGTCTGCGAGCAAACATCTCCACGACTTGGAGGAAAGAGGCAGGTCGTCGCGCAGCCTGCCCAGCACACGGGGAGAGGCCGCGGCTGGCGTCACACCCAGGAAACCGCTGTCATCTTGAATCTTCCGGCTCTTTCCCCAAATGGCTCATTCTTTCCTACCCAATTCCTGTTAGACATCGTCGCCAAATACATCTCCCTTGAACTCCATTCCGATGGTGTGGGTGGGTCACTGTGATCAGTCTGTCACCCACAGGTCCCGACCCTTCCTACTGGCAGGGAAGCCCCAGAGTGGTTTCAGCACCATTCCTCCATCACACGCCTGGGGACCAAGCATCCTTAGGCTCTGCATCCCCCACTGACTGGGTGCTAGGTGTAGGCTCCCGCCCTCCCCAGGCTCCAGGTTCCAGCACATTCTCTGCCCCTGGGTCCCCGGGGGACTTGGCTCAGTGCCATAGGGAGCGCCCAGGACGTTCTCCTGAAAAGGGGGGGTCCTGCCCACCTGCACACAGGGATGCGCTGAGAAGGGAACAGATGCTGTTCTTTATTCAGAGAGAATCATCACCGTTAAATTCATTTGAAAGTGTATTTAGAGCAAAAATAAGCATTGTTATTGCTTCCCTGGGGCTCAGAGTGTTTGGCCCAGTGCTTTCTGAGCATCTCTGCTGGGTCAGCCCTTCCTTGGGTAGCGTCTGCCTTTTGTCCCAGCCGATCCCATGCTGCGGCCCGAGGGGAGAGCAGGCGGTCAGCTGAGGGCAATCTCGGAACCTCGGGGCTTCCTTCCTCACGGGAGCAAGACCCCGAGCTCCTGGCCTTGTCTCCAGGCGCCTTCATCCCTGGGTGGGGGGCGCCCTCGGGCAGTGCCCACCAGCCTCCAAGCCTGGTGGCACCCGTATCCTCTGGCTGAATGCGGGGCGCCCGCTGAGCTATGCTGGCGGTGCCTTCCGTCCTAGGGCAGTGCAGGCGGCCGCAGCTTCCTGGTTAAAAGTACCCGGTTCCCGGGCTTCCCTGGTGGCGCAGTGGTTGAGAGTCCGCCTGCCGATGCAGGGGACACGGGTTCGTGCCCTGGTCTGGGAGGATCCCACATGCCACGGAGCAGCTGGGCCCGTGAGCCATGGCCGCTGAGTCTGCGCGTACGGAGCCTGTGCTCCGCAACGGGAGAGGCCACAGCAGTGAGAGGCCCGCGTACCGCAAAAAAAAAAAAAAAAAAAAAAAAAAAAAAGTACCCAGTTCCCAAAGTTAGAAGTTTGCTCCATCTTCTGTGTGGACAATGGCCAGCTGGCGGCCGTGGGGATCCAGGCAGGAGGGGGCGAGAGGACAGGAGGGGGTGAGAGGGCCACACACTCCCACCAGGCAGAGAAGCAGGGCAGGGGCTGGTCCACTCAGTGCTGCGAGGTGGCTGGGGAGCAGATTTTGGCGCCAGTAGCAGGTTGATGGCGGCGAAGGCTGGGCCCAGGAGAGGCGTCTGGGGACAGATGATGACAGCGGGCACACGCCAGGGCTCCAGCCCCACCTTCTGCAGAAGCTGGCCTTGCAGGGTTGCTATGATCAGCGGCCACGTGAGGCCTGAGGAGCCCAGAGATGCTGCAGCCCTACAGCACGGCTGGCAGGTCTGCCTCCTGTCCTCTACGTCTAGGACACCGTCTCACGGCCTCTGTCCCTCGAGCCGTCTGGTCCCGGGATGCCCACCCAGCCCTGCTCCTCCCTCTACAGGATGACAGGTTAGGCAGTGGTCCCACGTGGGCAAGCACGGAGCCCCAGTGCCCTCCCCCACCGAGAGCTGCCCAGTGTGACCGACCGCAGGTGGAGGGAGACGGGAGGGGTGCAGCTCGGAGAGAGAGGGGGCTCGCTGGCTGGATGACCGGGGCGGGGGGAGGCCGCTCAGACGTGGCCAAGCCCCACAGACCGGTCCCACTTCCCATTTCATCCTCCAGCCCTGAGGATCCTCAGGGCTCTCCCTCTTTCCTGCTCCCTTCTCATCTCCTGCCCTCTCTGTGGCTCCACACTATCCAGCTGCTGTGCCCTGCCCACTATGCTAGCCTGCCTTGGCTCAGCCGGCTTCCAGAAATGACTGTGGACCCAGACCTGCAGGGCTGCTGCGGGGCAGGGGGGGTGGGGGTGGGGTGTGTGTGTGTGTGTGTGTGTGTGTGTACATACTAAGCGATTGGGCTCATCGCCCGCAGGACTGTGCCTTCTCTCCTCCCCACCCTGAGCATGTCTGGCCTCAAAGTGTAGGGATGAGGTCCCCATAGAAGGATGAGGTCCTCAGAGAAGGTTCTCTGAGGTCCTCAGAGAAGGGCTGCCCCCTCAGCCCTCTGCCAAAGCCCACCCGTGCTCCCAAGTGAAACACTCAAGGAGCAGGGTGCCTCCCCTTCTCTCCGAACCCCTGGAAGCTCCTGACCATCCCAGTGGTGGTGAGGACCAGGCCCATCACAGAGTCCAGGAACAGTGGACACGGTGCATCCACACTGCAGAGCAGTCCATGGCATTTAAAAGATTGTTGTTTGTTGAAACTTGGAAGCAGAATAAAAAATGCTCCTTGTCGGGCTTCCCTGGTGGCGCAGTGGTTGAGAGTCCGCCTGCTGATCCAGGGGACGCTGGTTCGTTACCCGGTCCAGGAAGATCCCACATGCCGTGGAGAGGCTGGGCCCGTGAGCCATGGCCACTGAGCCTGCGCGTCCGGGGCCTGTGCTCCACAACGGGAGAGGCCACAACAGTGAGAGACCCGCGTACTGCAAAAAAAAAAAAAAAAAAAAAAAAAAAATGCTCCTTGTCAGCTGGAGCACACCCTGATATCAAGCACATCGGCATTATAATTGACTTGTTCTGAATAGCTTTAATTTACACTCTTAAACAAAAAAAAGGCCTTACGTGGATGGAAGTCCTCTCCTTGGGGTGGGGGGTGCTCGGGGGGCCTCTGGGGGGGAACCATCTCCGCTTTTGACTGGGGCGTCACAGTGATGGTGGAGTCCGCTTCTGCTGCAGGTGGATGGGTGCTGGTGGCCTGCAGTGGCTGCTGCTAAGAGCAGCCAGGGCATCCTGTCGGGACCTGGCCCCTGGCTGGGAGGAGTGTGTGCAGTGCACGTGGTCCAGGGCCTCTGAGGACAGGGAGCCAGAATCCAGGGCATCCCTAATGTGGGACCAGCAGAGAGGGGCCAGTTGGAAGATCCCCACCACTCCCACGGCTGGGCCCTAATGAGCATATAGAAAATCAGAAGTGGATGGAATTTAGGTATGCGTCGGTTTTATAAGTGACAAGATTTCTTGCTTTTGAGGCTGGCAGATACGAGGACGGGTCTGGTGCTGGATGAGCCATTCTGCAGACACGGGACGCAGGGCGGGTGGCCCGATGGGCAGGGTATTCGCACCCTAACGCTGCCGTCCCTCTCCCCAGGCTGGAGTGGGTGGAGATCATCGAGCCGCGCACGCGCGAGCGCATGTACGCCAACCTGGTCACGGGCGAGTGCGTGTGGGATCCGCCGGCCGGCGTGCGCATCAAGCGCACCAGCGAGAACCAGTGGTGGGAGCTCTTCGACCCCAACACGTCGCGCTTCTACTACTACAACGCCACCACGCAGCGCACGGTGTGGCACCGGCCGCAGGACTGCGACATCATCCCCCTGGCCAAGCTGCAGACCCTGAAGCAGAACACCGAGTCGCCCAGAGCCTCGGCGGAGAACAGCCCTGGGAGGGGCGGCAGCGCCAGCCGTGACGGCAGCACCAGCTCGTCCCTGGAGCCCGAGCCGGACGCCGGCGACAAGGTGCAGGAGACTGTGGGGCGAGCCAGCCGGCAGGCCGTGCTCGGGGCGGTGAAGGAGGAGAGCGGCAGGTGAGGCCGGGCCGGGCGCGGGGGCCGCGGGGGCCGCGGGGGCCGCAGCAGCCTGCCTCCTCGGGGTGGGACCCTGTGCGGGGAGGAAGGGCCGCGCTCCCCGTCCCCGCCGGCGGCGGAGCCCGGCCGCGAGGCTGTCCTGCTGTGCTCTCCGGACCTGTTGCCTGGGGCTGGAGGTTTCCTGGCTACGTGTAAAATTGCTTGGTTCTTTCCGCTGGGGGAAGTGCGAGCGTGGCTTCGGGACCCCAGAGCCGGCCCCGCAGAGTACGTGTGAGGAGGGGGTGCCTTCCCCAGGCCGGCCAGCCTGTCGTTCCCAGGGCGCAGATCCGTGGGGATCCGTACCACCTGGCACCGAGCACCCCTGCCCAGGCTTGACAGATCTCGACCGCGTCTTGGGAGGGAGGAGAGGGGGTCTCCCCCGTTTTACAAAGGAAGGACTGAGGTGGTCGGCAGCGTGGCAGAGCCCAGGAAGTGTCTGCCCTGCCCAGCGGCCGCCGTGGCTGTGTGCAGAGGTGACCGTTTCCCCTCCGGGACTGGCGAACAGTGAGGGCTCCCACCTCCTGCTGGCCTCGCACATCTGGACGTCTCCCCCAGCTCTTGTGGCCCACCCCGAGTGCCCATACCCCAGGGCCTGAACCCCAAGTATCCATTCCCCAGAGGCTGCACCCTGAGTGCCTGTACCCCAGAGCTGGTACTGAGCAGACCCTGTCCCAGGCACCAGAGTCGACCCCGGGGTCCAGCACTCAAGAGACCAAGTCCAGAAGGAATGGCTGGATGACACGTGCCTGGAGAAAATCAAACAGGCTGGAAGTTACCAGAAAGAAACCAGGGAGGATCTGGAATTGGAGGCTGGGCAGGGAGAGGGTGGCGGGAAAGGGGCCGGGCAGGCTGGGTTTCACTTGGGGACAGTGGAAATCACAAAGCAGTCGAAAGCCGACTTACATGGTGGGTCCATTTGCTCCTTGGAGAATGACGTGCCAGGCCAGGGACGGTGGTGTCGTGTGCTGAGGGTGCGGGGGGCAGACGGGCAGAGTCGGATGCTCTGGGACTCGAGACTGGCTCTGCTGCTGCTGCACAGCATGGGGAGCCGGACACGCGTGGGGGCAGGTCAGCGTGGGTGCTGGACACACACTGGGCTCGGGCCAGAGCCTGAGGCCTGGCCAGGTGGGCCTGAGTGGGCTGATAGGCAGTTTGGGAGTTGTCCTCAGGAGCCGGAGCCCGGGATGAACCCCAAGGAGGAAGCAAACGAGTTTTAAAAGCAGCCTTCGGCCCTTCTGGTGTCCTCATGGAGCTCAGGCTGGCTGCTTCCTCCTGTCCAGCAGATCTGACAGCATTTGGGCTCAGATACTCTCCCGTTTGCCTTGGGTTGTGATGGGTGCTGGCTCATCCTGCAGTCAGGTGAAGGGACTGGACTCTAGGATTCTGCTGACCACCGTGTCCAGCACCCATGCCCGCTCTCTGTGGGTGGGGGTGTCTTCTTTCCAAAAGTGTCCTGGATGCAGCGTGGTGACTCGGATCATGGGGTCAGCTTGGGATCGGGTTCCCACAAGACCCCCTGTTCGGACATGGATTAGAATTGTGTTGGATCTGTGGGGAGTAGGCACCTTGATTATGTCACCTTATCCCATAGATGAAGGTGGTGCATTTTACACTTTTTTGCACAAGGACTTGCATGTTTTTTTAAGGTTTATTTTTAGGTACCGTATAAAGTCATGTGATCGTTACTGGTTTACAGACGTGAATCTTTATTTGTCCTGTTTTCACACTTTTGTTGAGCTCTTGTTAGTTTCAGTAGACTTCACCGTCTGTCTCCTGGGTTGGCGGTGACACTGGCCAGCTGTCCCAGGCTGGTCAGCACTTTCACAGTGAGGATGAACCAGGGAGGGCTTGTCCCTGTGCTCAGGCTGCTGGCCTGTTGTCCGTGTGACACTGTGACACTGTCCATCGGGCTGCCACATCCCTTTCTATTTTTTTGTTTGTTTGTTTGTTTGGGGGGTTTTTTTGGGTTTTTTGCAGTACGCAGGCCTCTCACTGCTGTGGCCTCTCCCGTTGCGGAGCACAGGCTCCGGACGCGCAGGCCCAGCGGCCATGGCTCATGGGCCCAGCCGCTCCGTGGCACGTGGGATCTTCCCGGACCGGGGCACAAATCTGTGTCCCCTGCATCGGCAGGCGGACTCTCAACCACTGCGCCACCAGGGAGGCCCCGCATCCCTTTCTATTATTAGGCTTTTTAGCATGAATGGATGCGGAACCTCAGCCAGTACATTTTCTTAGTCTATTGTGGGTTGAATTTTTTCCCCCAGAAGATATGCTGAAGTCCTAATTCTCAGCACCTGTGAATGTGGCCTTACTGAGAAATAGGGCTGCTGCAGACATCATAAGTTAAGCTGAGATGGGGCCACCCTGGAGTGGGCAGGGCCCTAGTCCCGCAGGACTGGCGTCCTTGCAAGAAGACAGATGCACAGGACAGTAAGTACCCTGATGGCCGAGGCAGAGGCTGGAGCCCTGTGGCCGCAAGCCGAGGGACGCCAAGGATGGCTGGCCCCACGGGAAGCTGGACGGGGGGCCTGGACAGATTACCTCCAAGCATCCAGGAGGCGCCGGCCCTGTTGGCACCTTGATCCTGGGCTCCCAGCCTCCAGGACTGTGCGAGAGTGAATGTCTGTTCTTCTAAGATGCCCACTTTGTGGTGCTGGTTCCAGCAGCCCCAGGCACTACTACAATCAGCATTTTTAAACAATCATCTATTTCATGTGTTCCTGGGATACTCTGTGTAATTTTTCAAATAGATTCAGGTTACGGATATTTTATTTAGGCTTTTTTTTCCATGTTGATAAGTGAAAATGGCCTATACTTTTCTCCTTGTTCTGTGTGTCCTGGTTTTTTATCAACAGTGGGAGTGTTTCCTCTGAAACACTGTCTGTTCCTAGAGTGTCTGGCAAAGAGCACTTGCTCACCAGCCAGGCCTGTGACCTGTGTGGATTCCTTTTCTTTACTGCTTGCAGGAATGTCCAGGCATTTACTGTCTGAAATCCTAGTTTATGGAGGCCTGCTGACCTAAGTCACAGACACACTGGCCTAGGCTGCCCTGGTGCCCCTTCCTTCGTGGACGTCTGTCCACACAGGCCCTTTGCTCCTGCTGCCGGGCCTTGTGCAGGTTCCTGGAGGGTCTCCACGTGCTCAGTCCTCTCAGAGACCCCGCTCCGGCTCTCAAGAGCCTCTTCTGTGTCACTGCTCTTCTATTTATTGGACATTTTTTTCTCAGCCTTTTACTAACTTACTGTTGGAAACTCAACTCATCTATTTTCACTGTTTCTTCTGAAATGAACTTTTGAAGTCACGCTTCCCTCAGCATTACTACTTTAGTTTTATTACACGACTCTTGGTATGTAGAATTTTCATTGTTCAATTTTAAATATTTTCTGCTTTTAATTATGATTGCTTTTTTGACGCATTTGTAATGTAGAAAACGTCTTAATTTCCAAAACTGTAGGTCACTCTCCATTCTTGTTCTTGATTGTGAACTTAATTTCATTTTGGCCAGAAAGCATGATTTTTTTTTGAGACTTGCTTTGTAGCCTAAATCCTGAATTTTTTAAATGATTTCAGGACTACTTCAGAAATTTCTGTTCTCTGTTAGGTCCAGGGTTCTCTGTGTGTTTGTTAGGTCAAATCTGTTAACTGTGTCAGTTGAGTTTCTTACTCATTTTTTGTCTACCTGATCTATCGATTCCGAGAGGTAAAGTCTCCCCAGACGGTGGAATTGGTCTGTCCCTCCTTCCTGTCTCGCATTGCTGCTGCCTGTGTGTGGAAGCTGTGGATCGGCTGTATATAGATTTGCAGTTAGGTGTCCTGATGCATTTTTCCTTTGTCGTGACGTTGTTTACCTGCTGGTGTTTTTTGCCTTGAAGTGTACTTTGGAACCAGCGTCGGCCAGTTTCTCCATGGTTAGTATTTGCCTCTGAACGGCAGTCCTTTCCCATGTGCTTTAGGTGTGTTTCTCATCAGTAACCTGTAGGGTTAGGGTCATGCTTCACCCATTCCAGCACCTGTCCTTGGTCTGGTGGGATGGCAGCGGGGGTGCTTCCTGGGGATCCCTGATACGGCGAGAGGATGTGGTTTACCATCCTCGTATCCTCCATGCCCAGGCTCTTCCTGTCATCCTTCTTCCTGCGTCGTCCCCAAACTGCTCCATGCGTGCATCCACCGCCCAGCGTGTTCCTGTGCCCTGGGGGCTGTGGGCTGTGGGCTGTGCTCCCCACCTCAGGACACTGCTCTTAAGCTGCGTGCACCCTGCAGCCCGGGGCAGCCCTGCACCTCGTCCTCTGTGCCCGGGGCCCGGGTGGGAGCGTTTGGGGTGAGTGACCGGCAGGGCGGCCCTGGACCGGGCTTACCCAGCAGATCTGGTCAGGCAGAATCTCGCAGATGTGAATCGGCTGCTTGTGCCTTTTGCACACTTTCTTCTGGAGCTGCTGGCTGACTGTTCAGGGTGCAGGAGCCCTCATGGACCCCAGGGCTCGCTTCTCACCAGCACCCCCGCATGCCTGCTGACTGGTCCCTGGTGTCCTTGATTGTGACGCAACCAGATTTGCCATTATTTTCGCCTTATGGTTTGTTTTCTTTTTCCTTTTTTTATAATAAATTTGTTTGTTTATTTTTGGCTGCATTGGGTCTTTGTTGCTGTGCACGGGTTTCTCAGGTTGCGGCGAGGTGAGCAGGGGCTACTCTTCGTTGCGGTGCGTGGGCTTCTTGTTGCAGTGGCTTCTCTTGTTGCGGAGCACGGGCTCTAGGCACGCGGGCTTCAGTAGTTGCGGTGTGCAGGCTCAGTAGTTGTGGCTCGTGGGCTCTAGGCACGCGGGCTTCAGTAGTTGCGGTGTGCAGGCTCAGTAGTTGTGGCTCGTGGGCTCTAGGCACGCAGGCTCAGTAGTTGTGGCTCGCAGGCTCTAGAGCGCAGGCTCAGTAGTTGTGGCGCACGGGCTTAGTTGCTCCGTGGCATGTGGGATCTTCCCGGACCAGGGCTTGAACCCGTGTCCCCTGCATCGGCAGGCGGACTCCCAACCACTGTGCCACCAGGGCAGCCCCTCAACGTAACTTTTGTTTGCACTGGGATAGCAGAAGATTCGTGTGCCTGGCTTTGCTGTGGTGGTCTGGGACTAAACCTGCAGTACCTCTGAGGGTCACCAGTGGTTTGAGCTCAGAAAATACATCTGCTGCGAAACTGTGTGGGAACGGAGATCTTGCTTCTTGTTTTAATTTTTGTGGCACGGGAAGGAGATGATAAAACAGCTGCTGATAGTATTTGTGACTCAGACGTTCACTGTCGTCAAGATGACTCTACTGCAGTCTCGGTATCTCATATAAGCTCTGTTTGCCTTGTAATTTTAGGTTGAATTCATTGAGAAGCATTCTCAAATCTGAAAGAAACCCTCATGTTCAATGTTGGATGATAGTGGTCGAGTAGAGGTTTTTCTCAAACAGAAGATTTCAGTCTAGGTCGTGAGTTTTTTTAAACACTGCAGTAAAACTTTCCCCTTTCAAGCTGTTAAACTGTTGTGTAGTAGGTCAGGTCGGGAGGTTTCGCTTCTGTTTCTGACAGAAACCCATGGAACTGGTGAGGGCAAAGTCCAGGAGAGCAGAGGACGTTCGCGGCCGGTGACTCGTGACGCGTTTGGTGCGTCCTGCAGAGCGCCTGCCGCTGAGGGGCGCGGTGCGCACCCGTGAACACCCACCTGTGCACACCCACCTGTGCGGGCCTGTGGGTCCTCAGCTCAGCCTCTTCTGACACGCGTGTTTTAGCATGATCAGTTGTTAACACATTTTAGCAGATTCCACTTCAGGTTGGACTGAATTCGGTGTTTTCTCAGCTTCTTTGGCAGTAATTTCAGCTGCAGTTGCTCCACAGAGATGATTCATAGACGTCAATTCCTCAGTCACTTCAAACTCAGTGTTGACTGCTTGAGTGAAGTAGCAGCTGCAGAGCAGTGTCAGGAATGTGCGGCCTTCAGGAGCCCAGGGACCCTCCGGTCCTTGGCCGCAGGTGCTGCTCTCACTGTCCTTGACTCTGTCCGTGCCGAGAGGCTGATAGTCTGAAGCAGGTTTCTTTTCTCTGGACACATAACTTTAGCTGCTGCAGTCAACACAGTTTAATAAACTCATCATCGGTGAGCAGCATTCCTTGCTTTCCTTGCTTGGCTAACAAATGAGCCACTTGGGAGCTTACTTGGTGTAAGCGTCCTTTTCATTTTCATTTTGTGAAGCAATTCTGCTGCGATGAGATTTCCATTTCGAACTCTGACTGTTGTGCACATTGGGACACTGCAGTGCTTCCAGCAGGGCTGTGTGTCCTACCGACCCAGCAGCAAAGAGCCCGCGTGCCACCGCGCCTGAAAGGCAGGACAGTACAGGCCCACTCTCTTCATGCTGTGGCATTGTGGGTAGGTGGGGTAGTAAAAGCATCGGTGAAATGTCATGGCTCGGCCGTGCGTGTGGCACTCAGGCCGATGACGTGCAGCTGCATCGCTGGGCCTGCGCCACGCTGAGTGATGCAAGCACCTCCTGTGGTCTCTGCCGTGGCCACACACGTCGCGGTTGCAGATGAGCGAATGGGACTGTGTTCCCACGTCGTGTTCCTGACGGACACTGGGATTTGAATCTCATGTAGTTTTCACATTTCACACACAAAAAAATTTTAATATAGAAACCATTCTTAGCTCACCTGCTATACAAAAACAGGCAGCAGGCTGGACGTGGCCCACAGGCTGTAGTTAGCTGCCCCCTGACCTGAAGGGGCGTGCAGGCTTCCTGGCCTGGCCAGCCCATGGGGCCTGGTGGCCTGGCCCGAGCCTCTCCGTGTCCCCTTCCTCACCACCCTCCGCGTCTCAGCACAGTGGCCACTTTCTGTTCCCAGGCTATGCCCAGTGCGGCCCCCTTGCCGGCCCTCTTTCCTGTCCACAGCTCAGATGCACCCCGCCCGAGAGCCATCCCTGGAGCTGTTTCCGGTCTGGTCCTACAGTGGCCTGAGGTTCTGGTTCGTTCTGCAGTGGACTGCACCCGGAGTGTGAGCCCTGTGTGAGCGGAAGTGTGTCTGCCTCACCTGCCTCGGGTTCCAGCCCCGGCCCAGGCCCAGCCGCAGCTCATCGGCCAGAGCCCCAGCTCTGAGGTGGACCTGGGCCATAGTGGGCTGTCCCTGTAGGAGGGCGGTGGGCCTCCAGTCCATTCAATCCGGGCCACGTTCCAGGCACCGGGGAGGGGTGGTGAGGGCACAAGAAATACTCAGACCAGATGAAGGGGACGACTTTGTGGGCAGGAGCTGTGGATGGGAAACTAAAAGGACAGCACCCACATTCTGAAAAGTGAAAGGCGTGTTATTTTTGATGTATCGTGTTTCTAAATGGTTGCACTTTTGTTCACGTCTCCTTTTCATTTTGCTGCGTTTCAGTTCCTCGCCGTCGGGAGGTCTTCTTGAGAAGGACTATGAGATTTACCAGGATTACGGTGTGGATGGCCACCTTCTCCACTGCAGGTAGGGCCCCTGCCTCAGGCCTGGCCCTGTCTCCTGACCCGGGGGTGGTTTTCCTGGCAGCTCTTCGGTGAGCTGGAGGAGAGTCTGGCTCAGCAGGAAGCAGCAAGCTGGGCGTGCACAGCACGCAGGGCCCTGCCCCAGCCAGTGGAACGTGAGGAGAGGTCGTCAGGGCCACCAGCGCCGGGGCAAAGTGGCCCCAGGCTCGCATGGCAGCTACCAGTCACTGCGCAGTTTGGGGAGCTGTTGAGTCCGTGGTACTGGCCCTGGCCCCTGGCAGACCCCTCGGGGGCTCTTCAGCATGTGGTCTCCCTGGGAGCTCTGGGCCACACATCGGAGTGTTTCCCAGGCCACATGGGGAAGACTGGTGCCAGCCGAAGGGAAGGGAGGAGGCTCGCCTCCCTCGGCCCTGGGTTGGCCTTGCAGGGCGTTGGGGTTTCTGGATACGACCCTCAGGACCCTGGGCACAGCAGCCGTCGGTCTGGGCAGGGGCCATCCCTTGGTCAGCTCGTGTGTCCAGGCTGGAGGAAGCACCTCCCCTGCAGCCGAGGGGGGCCGGGCCAGGTGCTAGGCCCCTGGTGGCCTGGGTGCCCCCAGCACAGGCCAGCAGTATTAGTGTGTATTGTGGGGGGATTTGAAGGTGCGAGGGGCCTTTGGCAGTTTGCTCAGTTTAGAGATTGAGCTTGCACGTGGTGACCGGGCTCGTTGATGTGGGAAGGGATCTGAGCCTGCGTGGGGCCAGCGGTGTGGTGGTGTCCACAGATGTGTTTTGTGGCCTCCCATGTTTTCCTTGGTAAAGGGGTGCGGTGGCTGACGGGCAGGGCCTCACCTCCGGCTCCAGGGCAGAGCAGGTCCCCGGACGCGTTTCTTCCCGTGCAGTGGGTCCTGCTCCTGCCGGCTGCACGTCACGGCCCTGGGCCCTGCGGGATGCATATGCCCCCTGCTCTATGGTGGCCCGGCACTGCCCTGGCCCTGCCATCCCGGTGCCACCTGGGCCGGGTGTGAGAGCAGCTCCCTCAGCCAGATGGAGCGGGAAGGACAGGGAGACAGTTGAGGAGGCGGCCGTGCAGCCCGGCGCAGGGCATGTCGGGGGGCCTGCGGTTTGCTGGGCGGTCAGAGGACCACGTGGCTCCGGTTTTCTGACGTCTCTTCTCGTTGCGCGTGAGCTGCGCCCGTGTCTCGGGCAGAGGCTTCCCTCCAGACCCACGCGGCAGCCGTCCCAGCCCCGCTTCCCTGCTGCTCCTTCCCGGTTCTGGGTGCCGCATGTGGAGCAGCTGGAGCAGCGCTTCCCTGAGGAGGCGTCTCCTTCTTCTTTGGAGAACAGGCGACGCCCTGAGCTGAGCGGAGGCCCCGCCCGCCCGCTCCCGCACTTCCCCGGTCGGTCATGGGAGTCCGCCTCTCCCCTCGGGGGCTGGAAGCCTTCTCGGAACAAGGGCGTGGGGCGGTGTCTCTCGCCTGGGTGCCTCCACCCCAAGCAGAGCAGGGGATTAGAGGTCGAGGGAGAAGCATGGGACTCTTGGTCTGGGGAGCCATGAGGAGATGGAGGGGCCGGCGGGCAGGTGGGAGGCTAGAGGGGGCGCGGTGGGGGGCCCTGCGGGGCTGCGGGGCTGCGAGGGGCCGGCCTGTGGGGCGGGAAGTGAGGCCGCTTGCGCGGGGCGGGTGGTTGAGGCCGGCGTCTGCTCTGTGACCCAGGCGGCCCACGTTTCCCGGTAAGACAGGGAGCCCGTGACCCTGGGGCCTGCCTTGGGGATGGAGTCAGAGGCTCCTGTGCGGGTGACCCGCCCTCAGCCAGGGGTGCCGTCTGCCGGGCACCTTCCTTCCTGCTGCCCAGTTCCCAGCTCTGCCCTGACTCGATGGAAGCGCTCTGGGCCCGGGAGTAGACTGTGCTCTGGACTCCGCCGACACGACACACTCTCCCACACTCCTCATCCCACAGCCACAGCCCTGCCACTCCCCCCGCAGAGGGGTGGGGTCCCTCCTGCTGAGGGGTGAAAAGATGTGCAAAATAACGCTTCCCAGTTGCTGAGTGTTTCCTGTGTGCCAGTACTGAGCTAAGGACTTTATCGTATGCGCATCTGCACATCGTGTTGTTTAATCCTCGTAGGAACGGATGAGGACACCGGGACAGAGCCGGGAGGTGCTTTCCCACAGCTGCAGCCAGGGAACAATGGCCTGGAGTTCAGCCACACATCTCTCCGACTCCAGAGCTGGCTCTCTGGGTCTGCTGGCCCCGGGCACACTAACTGCTGCCCTTGGCCCCCGGCTCTGCCTGCTTGGCCTGGGGGGCAGGCTGGGAGCAGCCTCCAGCAACCAGGAGTGGAGCCCTGCTGCAGTCTGACTTCTCCCCTGGGTAATGAGGTCAGACTGCAGGGTTTGGTCCTGGTCATGCTGGAGCAGGCTGCCCGGCCCGAGGCCTCTCACTCTCACCCTGATCGCACATGCTGACCCGGGTTCTCTAAGTCCTGCCTCACGCACGCCCAGTAATTAGGACTTATGGCCTTATCCAGAAAGCCCCAGCCTCAGTCAGAGGACAAAGGCGGAGGACCAGACTACACAACTGGTTTCTCAAGACGCTTGGGATTTCTCCTTTCTGTGATGGTGGATTCACTTAACTGAGACCAGCCTGTACAACAAGAACAAAATAGACCAAATATTCCTGCAGGCATCCGAGGAGCCAGGACGTGTGGCCAAGGTCTGGCAGTCAGTGCAGCCCAGCATACATGTCACCACCTCAGGAGCCACAGAGGGGACCTTGGCAGCATTCCATGTTTCTACTGGGACTCCTGAAAGGCTACACGAAGGCATAGGGTGAGCCATAAGTAGACCAGTCCTCGAGTAGACACCCGAATTCCAGTCAGCTCAGTCCCAGATGGGATTCAGGTGATCTGCCCTTATCCCAGCTGCCTGCTAGAAACAAAAGTAAACCAGAGCCTCAAATTATCTCTACAGTTTTTCATACACAGTCACCAGAATTTCAGTCTAAAATTGCCAGAACTGCTTAGAAACAAAAACAGATAGTAGAAACAGACCCACCGGAGATCTATATTTTGGGATTATCAGACACTCACTTTAATAAATATGATTCATTTGTACAAGATATTAAATGGCAGTTTTTCCAAATCAAATAATTTCATCAAGATAGATCACATTCTAGGCCACAAAACACAGCTTAACAAATTTAAAAGAAAAGAAATAATACAGTATCTGCTCTCAGACCACAATGGAATTAAACTAGAAATCAGTAACAGAAAGATAGCTGGAAAACCCCCAAATACTTGCAGGTTAAACAACACACTTCTGAATAACACATGGGTCAAAGAAGAAATCCCAAGAGAAAGTTTAAACTATTTTGAACTGAATAAAAATGAAAATACAACTTAAAATTTGTGGGGTGTGATAAAGGCAGTACTTAGAGGGAAATTTATATCAGTGAGTGCATATATTAGAAAAGAAGAAAGATCTAAAATCAATCATCCAAGTTTTCATTCTCGGAAACTAGGAGATGAGCAAATTAAGTACAAAGTAAGCAGAAGAAAAGACAGATATTAAAAATTAGAGCAGAAATCAATGAAACTGAAATAGGAAATTAATGGAAAAAAATCAATGAAATGAAAACCTGGTTCTTTGAAATGATGAATAAAACCAATAAGCACTAGCCAGTCTAAGAAAAAGAGAGAAAGGACACAAATTATTAATGTCAGGAATGAAAGAAGCGATATCACTACAGATTCCTTGGATGTTAAACAGAAACTACAGGGAATTCACTGGTGGTCCAGTGGTTGGGACCCTGCGCCTTCACTGCTGAGGGCCCCAGGTTCGATCCCTGGTCAGGGAACTAGGATCCTGCAAGCTGCGTGGCCAAAAAAAAAGAAAAAAAAAGAAAGAAAATACAGGGATGCTGTGAACAACTCTGTGCACACAGACTTGATAACCTAGGTGAAATAAACCAATTCTTTAAAAGACACAATCTGCCAAAACTCATATAACAAGAAATAGACAATCTGAATAGGTCTACATCTGTTAAAGAAGTTGAATCAATAATTAATAATCTTCCAAAACAGAAAGGACCAGGCCCAGATGGGTTCACTGGTGAGTTCTACCAAACATTTATGGAAGAAATTATACCAGTTCTCCGCAGTCTCTTTCAAAGGATAGAAGCAGAGGGAATACATCCTAACTCATTCTATGAGGTCAGTATTACCCTAATATCAAAATCAGAAAAACACATTACAAGAAAAGAAAATTACAGACCAGTCTCTCTCATGAACATGGATATAAAAATCCTCAACAAAATGTTAGCAAATCAAATCCACCACTGTATAGAAAGAATTACACACCATGACCAAATGGGATTTATCCTAGGTATGCAAGGTTCGTTCAACATTTGAGAATCAGTATACTCCATTACATCAATAGGCCAAAGAAGAAAAATCCATGATCGTATCAGCTGATGCAGAAAAAGCATTTGGCAAAAATCCAACACCCATTCATGATTAAAAAAAAAAAAAACCCTCAGTAAACTAGGAACTAGAGAGGAACTTCCTTAACCTGATGAAGAACATCTATAAAAAATTTACAGCTAACATCATACTTAGTGAGAAGTCAAAGCTTTCCCACTAAGACCAGGAGCAAGACAAGGGTTTCCCTTCTGACCTCTGCTTTTCAGCATCGTATTGGAAGTCCTTGCTAATGCAGTAACACAAGAAAAAGAAAGAAAAGGTATACAGATTGGGAAGGAAAAAATAAAACTGTCTTTGTCTACAGATGACATGATCATCTATGTAGAAAATCCTAAAGAATTGACAAACTCCTAGAACTAAGTGATTATAGCAAGGTTGTAGGATATAAGCTAAATATACAAAAGTCAATTGCTTTCCTATATACTAGCAATGAACAAGTGGAATTTGAAGTTAAAATCAATAGCATTTACATTAGGATCCCCCAAAATGAAATAAGTATAAATCTAACAAAATATGTGAAAAATCTATGTGAGAAAAACTATAAAATTCTGATGAAAGATATCGAGGAAGAACTAAATAAATGGAGTAAGATGTCACTTCTTCCCAACTTGATCTATGTATTCAGTGCAATCTCAGTCAGCATCCCATCAGGTTATTCTGTGGATATTGACAAAGTGATGATAAAATTTCTATGGAAAACACAACATTGTAAAGCAATTATACTCCAATAAAGATGTTAAAAAAAAATTTCTACGGAGAGGCAAAAGATCCAGAACAGCCAACACAATATTCAAGGAGAACAAAGTTGGAGGAATAGTACTACCTGAGTTCAAGACTTACTATATTTATTTATTTTTTAATTTTTTTTTTTTTTTTGTGCGCTACGTGGGTCTCATTGTTGTGGCCTCTCCCGTTGCGGAGCACAGGCTCCGGATGCGCAGGCCCAGCGGCCATGGCTCATGGGCCCAGCTGCTCTGCGGCATGTGGGATCTTCCCAGACCGGGGCTTGAACCCGAGTCCCCTGTATCGGCAGGCAGACTCTCAACCACTGCGCCACCAGGGAAGCCCAAGACTTACTATAAAGCTACCATTATAAAGACAGTGTGGTATTGGTAAAAGAATAGACAGATAAATAGAATAGACTGGAGAAACAACCAATAGACCCCCCGTAAATACAGTCAAGTAATCTTTGACAAAGGGGCAAAGGCAGTGCAACGGAGCAAAGATGGTCTCTTCAACAGATGGTGCTGGAACAACTGAACGTTCACAGGCAAGAAAATGAATCTGGACACATTCCTTACACCCTTCATGGAAATTAACTCAAAATGGATCACAGACCTAAATGTAAAACACAAAACTACCTCCTAGAAGGTAACGCAGGAGAAAACCCAGATGACCTTGGGTTTGGCAGTGACTTTTTAGGTACAACATCCAAGGCATGATTCATGAAAGAAACAATTGATAAGCCGGACTTCATTAAAATTAAAAATTTCTGCTCTGCGAAAGACAGTGTCAAGCGAATGAGCAGACAAGCCATAGACTGGGAGAAAATGTTTGCAAAAGACACAAATGATAAAGGACTGTTATCTGAAATATACAAAGAACTCTTAAAACCCAGCAGTAAGAAAACAACCTGATTTTAAAATGGGCCAAAGGGACTTCCCTGGTGGCGCAGTGGTTAAGAATCCACCTGCCAGTGCAGGGGACATGGGTTCAAGCCCTGGTCCAGGAAGATCCCACATGCCTCAGAACAACTAAGCCCGTGTGCCACAACTACTGAGCCTGTGTTCTAGAGCCCGCGAGCCACAACTACTGAGCCCGGGTGCCTAGAGCCCATGCTCCACAACAAGAGAAGCCACCACAATGAGCAGCCTGCGCACTGCAGTGAAGAGAGTAGCCCCTGCCTGCTGCAACTAGAGAAAGCTCGCATGCAGCAGTGAAGACCCAATGCAGCCATAAATAGATAAATAGATAAAATAAAACGGGCCATTGCAGCCATAAATGAATGAATGAATGAATAAATAAATAAATAAATAAAACGGGCCATTGCAGCCATAAATAAATAAATACTTTTATCAAAATAAAATGGGCCAAACACCTGAACAGACACCTCACCAGAGAACATATACCGATGGCACATACGCATATGAAAGCTGCTCCATATCATCTGTCATCAGGGAACTGCAAAGTAAAACAACAGCGAGATACTACTCCACACCTATTCCAGACACTTCGGACGCCAGACGCAGGTGAGGGTGTGGAGCCGCAGGAACTTGCATCCGTTGCTGGTGGGAAGGCAGGACGGAGCAGCCACTGTGGAAGACAGGCAGTTTCTCATAAAACGGAATATACTCCAGTGATTCGGCAGTTGTGCTCCTTGGTATTTACCGAAAGGAGTTGAAATGTTATGTTCACATCAAATCCTGTCCACAGATGTTTACAGCAGCTTTATCCACAGTTGCCAAAAGTTGGAGGCAGCCAAGATGTCCTTCAGTAGGTGAACAGAGAAATAAACTGTGGTCCATCCAGACAAGGGGTTACTCAGCACTAAAAAGAAGTGAGCTATCAGCCATGGAAAGACATGGAGGAACCTTAAACGCACATCAACTAAAGTCAACCTGAAAAGGCTGCACATTGCGTGATTCTGACTCTGACATTCTGGAATCGTAGTGTGTAGCCTTTTCAGATTGGCTTATTTAGAGGCCAAAGATTTGCTCAATGATTTGGCTTCAGATTTGGCTTCTATGGAGACAATAAAAAGATCAGTGGTTGGCAGGGATGGGGCGGGAGTTGGGGGGAGAGATGAACAGACAGGGCACAGGGGGTTTTAGGGTGATGAAAATGCTCTGTATGATACTATAATGGTGGATACAAGTCATTATCCATTTGTCCAAACCCATAGAATGTACAACACCAAGAGTGAACCCTAAGGTAAACTAAGTGGTCGATTATAATGTGTCAGTGTTGGTCCATCAGTTACAACAAATATACCATCGATGGCGAGATGTTGATAACTGGGGAAGCTGTGCATGAGTTGGGGCAGGGGATACATGGGAAATCTCTGTACTTTCTGCTCAGTTTTGCTGTGAACCAGTGCTCTTAAAAAAAAAAGAATTAGATATTCTGGAACTGAAAAATACAGTAATAAAAACTAAGAATTCAATAGATGGGTGTAAGAACAGTTTAAACACAGCTGAATAGAAAATTAGTAAATTAGGGGCGTCCCTGGTGGTGCAGTGGTTGAGAATCCGCTTGCCAATGAGGGGGACACGGGTTCGAGCCCTGGTCCGGGAAGATCCCACATGCCACGGAGCAACGAAGCCCGTGCGCCACAACTACTGAGCCTGCCGCTCTAGAGCCCGTGAGCCACAACTACTGAGCCCACATGCCACAACAACTGAAGCCCACGCGCCTAGAGCCCGTGCTCCACAACAAGAGAAGCCATAGCAATGAGAAGCCCGCGCACAGCAACGAAGAGTAACCCCCTCTCGAGGGAATTAGAGAAAGTCTGCGCGCAGTAACAAAGACCCAACGCAGCCAAAAATAAATAAATAAATAAATAAAACTTATTTTAAAATGTTTTTAAAAAAATGAAAATTAGTAAATTAGAAGGTAGATCAGAAGAACACATCTGTGTGGAGAGGCCAGGGGATGGAAAATACAGAATACAGCCTGAAACCATATGGAACACAGTGAAGAGGACTGCAGTTGATTCCCAGGAAAGGAGAGAGAGGAAAGGGGATAAAAGTAATATTGAAAAGATATGGTCAAGAGTTTCCAAAAATCATAAAAGACGTCAGGCCACAGATTGAAAAAGTGCTGTGAACCCCAAACACTGAAGCACATGTTCCAAATACTAAATGTAAAAAGAGACTTCCCCGGTGGCACAGCGGTTAAGAATCTTCCTGCCAATGCAGGGGACATGGGTTTGAGCCCTGGTCCGGGAAGATCCCACATGCCACGGAGCAGCTAAGCCCGTGCACCACAACTACTGAGTCTGCGCTCTAGAGCCCATGAGCCACAGCTACTGAGCCCACGAGCCACAACTACCAAGCCCGCGTGCCTAGAGCCCGTGCTCTGCAACAAGAGAAGGCACCACAACGAGAAGCCCGCACACCACAACGAAGAGTAGCCCCGGCTCGCCGCAACTAGAGAAAGCCCGCGCACAGCAACGAAGACCCAGTGCGGCCAACAAATAATAAATAACTAAATAAATAATTTAAAAATGTAAAAGGAAAATCTTTAAAGCAACCAGGAGTCTCTTGGGGTGGGGGAGCAGGTGGCAGAGGTGAGCCCCACTCATCTCTCTGGGACTTGGTCCAGCCCGTCGTGGCTGGTACAGCTGTGGGACGTGGTGCAGACCTTCAGCGGGCGGATGTGGCGTGTGGTCAAGTCCGTGTATCCCCAGGGGCAGTGTCACTCATGTCACCGGCAAGTGAGGCTCAGAAGAGGCTGAGCATCTTGGGTGGCCCCCCGTGCTCGGTGGCAGGGCCGTGATTTGGGCCCCACAGCTCCCCAGCTCTCCCTTAGCCTGATGCAGGCTTTCCCAGGAACTGGGGGACAGTTTTATCATCTCTGTCCAGGTGCAGAGTGCCAACTGTGTGGGGGTGCAGTCAGAGGAGGGCAGTTAGCCTTTTTGGAGTTCACAGGAGCCTCTGTGGTTGAAATCCAGGGCCTGAGATGCTGGTGCACAAGGGATGTGTTGGCCACCCCTGCTAGGAACACGGGCAGGTGCTGAGCCCGGGAGTGAGGCCTGCAGGGCAGTACTCATAGATTCCAAAGCCAGAGAAGGCTCTGGGGGGTCCCCCTCCTGGCTCTTCCTTACAGAAATGGTTCTGTGCCTGGTTCTAGCGTGGGACCAGAGCAGAGACACTCACAGTGGCCCTGGCAGGGAGTGTTGCCGTGGGCAGCAGCTGGGGTCTGGGGGAAGCTCCCGGATCAGGAGAGCCCCCAGAGGGGAAGGCTGCAGGGAGATGTGTGAGGGGAGTTCCCAGGACAGCAGGGCAGCTTACTCCAGGCTGCACTGACCAGAGGTCAGGGCCTCAGCAATGAAGAGTGCACAGCTCGCTACTGGGAGCCCCAGTAGGCACCAGGCCCCCACAGCCTGCAGCCCCCGGGGGGCGGGTGTGGAGAGGACAGTGAGAAGTGACCAGGCCTTCTGGGCCCCGACCTCAGACACGCACGAGGTCAGCAGGTGGGTAACGGGTCCAGGCTGGCAAAGGGGTCAGATTTCCACCTCTCCTCGGTAAGCTGTTCCCCCGAGGACTTCCCCCAGGTAACCTGCCCCCCCCCAGGACCTCCCCAGGTAACCTGTACTGCACCGCCCCCCCCCCCGCCCCCACCAGGACCTCCTCGCTCCGCTGGAACTCGGGCACCAAGGAGCGCATGCTCATCAAAGTTGCCGACAGGGAGCCCAGCTTCCTCTCCCCCCAGGGCAACGGCTACCCCCTGGACAGCCAGCCCAGGGGTCGCTCCCGCAGACCCTCCGGGGGACAGCACTCGCCCAGCCTACAGACCTTCACCCCCGACGAGGACGGCCCTGTCTTCTTCTCAGAGCGGAGGCCGTCGCCCTTCCCGAAGAGGGCTGAGCTAGGGAGCTGCTCCCCACTGCTGGCCCAGCCCCGCAAGCCCGCCACCGACTCGCAGCCGTCCTCCCCGCGTTACGCCTACGAGCCCCCGCTCTACGAAGAGCCCCCCGTGGAGTACCAGGCCCCCATCTATGACGAGCCGCCCATGGATGTGCAGTTTGAGGCCGGCGGAGGCTATCAGGCCGGCTCGCCTCGGCGGTCTCCCAGCCGCAAGCCACCCAAGCAGGCCTCCGCGTCGCCCTACCAGCAGCTGGTGCTCACCAGGCAGAAGTGCCCCGAGCGCTACCTGAGCCTGGAGTACAGCCCGGCTGGCAAGGAGTATGTCCGCCAGCTGGTGTACGTGGAGCAGGCCGGCTCCAGCCCCAAGCTGCGCGCGGGCCCGAGGCACAAGTACTCGCCCCACCCCGGCGGCGGCTCCCTCTCCCTGCAGCCCAGCCCCTGCCTGCTGCGAGACCAGCGCCTGGGGGTCACGTCCGGGGACTACAGCAGCATGGAGGGGCCCGAGCTGCGGTCCGCCCAGCCGCCCATGCCACTGCCCCAGGCCCAGGACGATGCCATGTCCTGGTCCAGCCAGCAGGACACCATGTCCTCGACGGGCTGCTCCCCCAGCACACGCAAGAGGAAGAGCAGGAACCCCTCTGCGTGCCACACCCCCAGCGCCCTGCCCACCGAGGGCCCCGGGGACCGCGACCCGCTCAGCCAGCAGCCCCTGACCGAGGAGCGGCCCCTGTGCGGCCCCGGCCTGGCGCCCACAAAGCGTGCGGAAGGCGAGGCGCGTGAGGGGGACGGGACCCGGGGCGAGGCCGAGCCCTTCCTGGCTCAGGCCCGGCTGGCCTGGGAGGCACAGCAGGCCCACTTGCACATGAAGCAGAGGGGCAGCTGGGACTCACAGCAGGACGGCTCGGGCTACGAGAGCGACGGGGCCGTGCCGCTGCCCATGCCTGGGCCTGTGGTGCGCGCCTTCAGCGAGGATGAAGCGCTGGCCCAGCAGGAGAGCAGGCGCTGGCCGAGGGGCGCCTTGGAGAGGCTCGCCTTCCCCCAGGCCCTGCTCGAGAAGAGCGTCTCCGTGCAGACCAGCCTGGCCTCCCCGGAGCCCTACCTCCACCCCTCTCAGGTAGGGGCAAGGCCGCGGGCGGGTCCCCGGGCAGGGGTGGTGTGGCTTCGCGGTTCCCAGCAGGCGTGAGGACAGACGGTAGATGCCCCCCGGGTCTCTGCCAGCACGGGGGTCTCTTACCTCGGGTGCTGGCAAGGCCCAGCAGTGCTTCCAGGTCACCGGGGGGCTAGAGACCACGTCCTGATTCCAGGCCACAGAGGCCGCCACCTGCCCACTGAGCCCTGGGCCTCTGTTCTTCCCCCTGTGAATGGCTCTCAGGTGAGGAGCTGTGCAGGCAGAGCACCAGGCGCTCCTTGGGTGGCTCAGAACCTGGGGCCGGGACACATTCCGCAAGCCCCAGGTGGCTCCCAGAACCCCACGCTGCAGCTGGAGCCAGAGCAGAAGCCCGGCCTGCAGTGTCTCCTCTGCTCAGTGCTGGGCGTGGACATCCATCAGGCCCTCGGGATCCATGTGCACCTTCCGTCCCGGTTGCGTGCAAGGAGCATGGTGCCCAGGGCTTGGTGTGGCCTAGTGTCCTGGTTCTCACCTCCTGGTCCCTGACCTTTCACACCAGTCTGCTGCCTGAAGCCAAGGCTGAGGGTCTGCCCTGGCCTCTGCTCAGAGCTGGCAGCGGCCACAGGGCCTCCCGGGGTCAGGATCCTCATGTCCACCCCCAGTCCTGGTGGGGAAAACATGCTCAAGAACTACGGCATCTTAGGTGGCCAGCATCCCCCGGGGCACTTAGTGTCCCTCCAGACTGGAGAGCTCAGAGCGGCGTCTCTTGTCTGTGGCTTGTCACATGGGAGGACATCAGGACAGATGGGAAGAGGCGGGGGGGCAGGTTGTAGGTGGAGTGTGAACAGCTGTGTCCTGGGGCACCCGGCTCCCAGCATGTGACCTGGACAGCAGGACGCGTGGGCTCCAAGGGCCTGACCGAGGTCCACTCCTGGCGCTGCCCAGGGAGGTGCCTTCCCTGCTTTCAAGACCAAGGGTTGGGGAGGCCAGCACGGGTTTGGGGACAAGAGCCCACCTCCCAGACAGAGGAGACAGGAGCCCCCAAAGAGTATTGGGTGAGGGGCTGTTATCTGAGTGCAGGTACGTGGAGGCTGTTGGTGGCGGGGGGGGGGGAGGTGCAGCTTGGGGCCACGCCCTCCCTTCCCAGCATCACGGGAGCGGAGGGCGGCAGCCCACGGCCCTCTCAGGCCTGGCTCTGCCCCTCTGCATGGCATCACTCTTCCTGATGCCTGAGAGTACGAACGCTGTCTTTGTTGGGGAAAAGGGTGCAGCCGTTGTGGCCCAGAGACGTCTGTGTTTCTCTGTCAAATGTTGCCTCTGGGGGTTCCTGCTGCTTCGTGGGGCTGCCCCTCCCATCTGAACCAGCAGAAGCCAAACGGCCGCAGCAAGGCCAGTAGGAAGCAGCATCTTCCTGCATCCACGCGCGGTCCAGCTCCCGGCCTGGGGAGAGCCCTGCGAGCCCTGGGAAGGCAGCGTCCCCGGGCTCTCTCCCACCCGGGGCGAAGGCAGCCCAAGAAGCTGACGAGACACATGCGCGGCTCCCTCCTGCCCCCAGACCCGTGCTGGCCACCCCCAAACCTCGGTCTCCGGACCAGGGCAGGCACCTCCCGGAGGCCAAGCCCGCAGGGTAAAGGTCAGAGGGAGGGCTTCTCTGGGTCCCTGTTAGACCAGTACAAGGCGCAGAGCTGGAAGCCCAGGCCCGGCCTCACCCCACCCCACCCCGCCCAGGCCTCTCTCCTCCAGCAGCTTCAGGGCCCGCTTGGGTAGGGGGGCCACACCTCTCCCCTGGCTGGGTCACGGGGGGCCCCACCCACTCACAGCCCCCCTGTCCTCCCCAGTCTGAGGACCTCGGCACCTGCGCCCAGTTCGAGAGCAGCCGGCAGACCCGGAGCGTGATGCCCAGTGCCAGCTGTGTGTTCCCCACCTTCACGCTTCGCAAGCCGTCCTCGGAGACCGACATTGAGAACTGGGCCTCCAAGCACTTCAACAAACACACACAGGGCCTCTTCCGGCGGAAGGTGTCCATTGCCAACATGCTGGCGTGGAGCAGCGAGTCCATCAAGAAGCCCATGATCGTGACCAGTGACCGCCACGTGAAGAAGGAGGCCTGTGAGGTCTTCAAGCTGATCCAGATGTACATGGGTGACCGGCGCGCCAAGGCTGACCCGCTGCATGTGGCCCTGGAGATCGCCACCAAGGGCTGGAGCGTGCAGGGCCTGCGGGACGAGCTCTACATCCAGCTCTGCCGGCAGACCACCGAGAACTTCCGCCTCGAGAGCCTGGCCCGCGGCTGGGAGCTCATGGCCATCTGCCTGGCCTTCTTCCCACCCACGCCCAAGTTCCACTCCTACCTGGAGGGCTACATCTACCGGCACATGGACCCCGTCAACGACACCAAAGGTAAGACCCAGACAGGACCCCTGGGCTCTGCCACCAGCTCAAGTACAGGCTGCGGCTAGAGCTTCCATCTGTGCTGGGGGGCACCTGGCAGCAGCAGGTACACAAACACAGCATCTCCCGGAGGGGCACATCCTTGGCCTCCACTGGGATGTGGGGTCCTCAGGCAGCCCCTTCTCGGCACTGAGGCCCTGAGAAGAGCCACAGGCAGTTGTGGCACAGGGTCCCTCCCTGGCCACGGGCTGACAGGTGGGGGTCTTCTTGTGGACCCATTGCACCCATGTCTCCGCCAGCCGGCATCCACTCCAGTCTGAGGCTACCGTCCTGGTCACCCTGCCTGACGAGGGCAGGGAGGCCAGTCAGCCTGTGTGCACTTGGCGCATTCGCCCTGGCCAGGCTCACACTGTGCCTTGTGGCCATCGCAGGGGGGCTTCCAAGGGCGGTGAGGAACGTGGGCGCCCTGGCCCAGTGCTGGGTCTGAGGTGACCAGCAGGCTGTGGAGGTGCTGTGAGCGGAGCTGGCCTGAGCCGCCTCAGGCGATCAGAGGTCGGGACCATCATGGACAGCAGCCTGCTGACGGCTGCCTGGGGCCGAGCGCAGAGCCGCATCTGCCTGGGGTTCCTGAAGGCCATGTGTCAGGTCTATGTGGGCCCTGGCTTGGCCTTCCTTGGGGAGGACTCTGGCCCACGGTCCTGCCAGCCAGGCGGTGCTCGCCTTGGGCTGGGCAGAGTGAGCGTGGGGGTGGAGCCACAGGCAGCACCTACCAGTGCAGCGGGCCGTCTGCCACCCCGTGTTTGTGAGTGTCTGCCGTGCCAAAGGTTGCTCAGTGGGAGTGGCCATCCATGCTGGTCTAGCCAGGGCTTTGCCCCAGCCCAGGTGTGGGGGGCTGAGGCCTGTGCACAGAGTGACGAGGGCTGCAGGGCAGTGGGGGGCGCGGGGAAGGTGTGTGAAGCATAGGCACCATCCAGCACACCAGCCGTTTAGGGGCAGATCTTGGAAGCCATGAAATTTTTGCTCAGGCATGCAGTTTTTGAAGCAGGATCACCGAACACTGCAGACGGGTCTCCCCAGGTGGCTCCCTGGATGAAGCGGGCAGCCTGGATCTGCCTCTGTCTTCTCAGACCTTCCCAGGAGCAGGTGGGCCCCCAGTGGCTTCATGGTTCACCTCAGCCTCTTCCAAAAAGGTCTTGAAACGTCCCTGCCGTGAGCTGGAGGTTTGGAAGTGTGTGTCCGCTGCTCAGCACGCAGCCCTCGGGGGCCCCAGGAGTGCTTGCTGAGTGAAAGGTGAGTGGGCAGTGGACAGAGGCCAGAGGCTCCAGGCTGTGCCCTCTCTGGCTGGGGCGTCCATGGAGAGCTGGACGTTGTTCAGCAGGAAGGACGTTGCGGTTTTGCGTGGAGGTTAGTGCCCTTTTCCCTAGTGTCTGTGCCATAGGAGCCAGACTGAGACAACCAAGCTTCAGCCTGGCAGCCGTGGTTTTGAGGCCCCAGTGGTCTCTGCTCACAGACCACGCTGGGTCTGTGTGGTCCCGCTAGCAGGATTCTGTGTGTGTGGGATCTGGTCTCACATCCGTGGCACAGGGTTGCCCTCCAGCCAAAGCCCTGTCTCCAGCCCTGAGACCCACTCCTGGGTGGGCGTCTTCTGCCAGGCCCTGCTCGCCCCTGAGCCCAGAGGAGAGCCCTCGATCTTCCTCCCACCGGCCCTTGTCAAGAACATGGGTGCTGGCTGCCAGTCAGGACCGCAGGCCCCATCAGCCCAGAAGGACCTAGCCTGTGCTTAGAAAAAGGAAATGCAGTCCGTCCTGGGAGCACCAGCGGGGGCAGAGCTGAGCTGTCTCCCACGTGTGGGGCCTCACCCTGAACCACACTGCCTGCCTTGGCCTCAGAAGCTTTTGATTCATCTGCCGGCATGTGTGTGACATCTGCTGTGTGGTCACCACTCCGAGGGAACAAGGTACCACACAGTGAACCCCAATTCACATGACCCCAACCCCTGGCTTAGCCTCGGCTCGCACGTGGTCACACCTTTGTACCAGCCACACCCCCAGATGACTCCACAGCTTTTCTGCCCTGGACTTCCCTAAGCACGCTATCGGCACAGGCATCGCAGGGATGCTCCACAACGAGCACACTGGAAGGCTGCAGACCCTGAGGGATACGTGTGCCTTCGTAGCAAGACACTGCCTTCCAGGTGAAGATGGCAGGATGAACATGTGCATTTACTTGCATTCCACCTTGAACTCATGATAAAAGAACAGTGAAGGAATTTTTTAAAGGCAGAAAAAGAAACCTCACAAGGAAATGTAAAATGCTGCAGCCACTATGGAAAACAGAATGGCAGTTCCTCAAAAGATTAAAAATAGAATTATCGTAGGACTCAGCAATTCTACTTGTGGGTATATACCCAAAATAATTGAAAGCAGGAACATGAACAGCTATTTGTACACCCATGTTCATAGCAGCATATTCACAATAGCCAAGAGGTAGAAAGCAGCCCAGGTGTCCGTTGATGGATGAATAGATAAATAAAATGTCATCTGTACACATAATGGAATTATTCAGCCTAATAGGGAAGGAAATTCTGGCACAGGCTACAACATAGATGAATCCTGAAAACATGCTGAGTGAAATAAGACAGACCCAAAAAGACAAATACTGCATGAATCAGACAAATAACTGTATGAGGTCCCTAGAGTAGTCAAATTCATACAGAATGGTGGGTGCCATGGGTTACGGGGAGGGAGAAATGGAGAGTTGTTTGATTCGTACAGACTTCCCATTCTGGGGGATGAAGAAGTGCTGGAGATGGATGGTGGTGACGATTGCACAGCAATATGAATGTAATTAATACCCTGAACTGTACAATTAAAAATGGTTAAGATGGGGGCTTCCCTGGTGGCGCAGTGGTTGAGAATCTGCCTGCTAATGCAGGGGACACGGGTTCGAGCCCTGGTCTGGGAGGGTCCCACATGCCACGGAGCAACTAGGCCCGTGAGCCACAGCTACTGAGCGTGCGCATCTGGAGCCTGTGCTCCGCAACAAGAGAGGCCGCGATAGTGAGAGGCCCGCGCAACGCGATGAAGAGTGGCCCCCGCTTGCCACAACTAGAGAAAGCCCTCGCACAGAAACGAAGACCCAACACAGCCATAAATAAATAAATAAATTACTAAAACTCCTACCCCCAACATCTAAAAAAAAAAAAATGGTTAAGGTGGCAGATTTTATGTTACGTATAATTTATCACAATAAAAAATACTAAAACCCACCAGGACAAAGAGAATGGAAGAGGAAGAACAACTATGCTTTGGAAGCTGAAAAGCACATGGACAAGTGGCTGGAAACTGACTTGGCAGACCAAGGAATGTGGATCCCAAGCAGGTGGTGGGGAAGCTGACAAGTCGAAGCAAGTAGCAAACCCTAAAAAGCGCAGCAGGGCTTCCCTGGTGGCGCAGTGGTCGAGAGTCCGCCTGCCGATGCAGGGGACGCGGGTTCATGCCCCGGTCCGGGAAGATCCCACATGCCGCGGAGCGGCTGGGCCCGTGAGCCATGGCCGCTGGGCCTGCGCGTCCGGAGCCTGTGCTCCGCAACGGGAGAGGCCACAACAGTGAGAGGCCCGCGTACCGCAAAAAAAAAAAAAAAAAAAAAAAAAACTTGGAAGAGAAGGGAGTCTCTTCAAACTAGTATACACATGTATCTTTCCTTGCCCTGTCAGCCTAGGGCCTAGAAGCAATGACACCCCAGTAGCATTGAGGACACCTGACCCGCAGCTCTTGGTTTCTACCATTTTCCATTAAAAGGAACCAGAGCTCTTTGGAGAAACAGCTGATTCTAAGGCTGGGGTAGGGAACGTACAAGATGCAGTGCCAGAAGGGAGGATGTGCCAGAGGGGAGATGATGGGGTGTGTCACAGGACACGGGTCACAGGACACACAGCTCCCCGGGGCCAAAGCTGGAGCACTTTGAGCAACAGAATAAAGTCATATTGGATTGTAACCTGACAATGTAAAATGCATATCCCTAAGCCCATACTGATATAGATGATTAGATAGATATAGGGTTAGAGTTAGGGGACTTCTTCTATGCCGAAGAATTACAAATATGGGACTTCCCTGGTGGTCCAATGGTTAAGACTCCACACTTCCACTGCAGGGGGTGTGGGTTTGATCCCTGGTTGGGGAACTAAGATCCCCGAATGCTGCGCAATGCAGCCAAAATAAGAAAGAAAACAAAAAAGAATTACAAATAATTTATGTAGGTAAGAGGGTCCACCATGAGGGGAGCGTGAATCCCACCTCAGTGTTGGCTGTGTGCCTCGACTTCCTTCCAGAGCACAGGATGGGGGGATGGAGGGTCCGCGTTGACAGCACTGAGTTATTTTGTGTGGGGTGTTGGGGGCGTGCCCAGATCAGCCAGAGAGGGGAGCCAGGCCCCTCCTCTCTCGCTCAGCACCCACTCAGCCCCTGGAGCGCAGCCATGTAGGAACCAGGTGGCTGGGCTGCGGCCCTCTCAGGGGGCTCCCTACCCCTGCTTTTCTATCGGCCAGCGGGTCATGAGCTGACCACATCCTCTCCCCACTGCCCAGGGGCACGTTCCTGGCACCTCCCCAGCCACACGACCCAGGTGTGCCCGCACACCCACCCCTGTGCCCAGGACTGAGCAAGACACCCGCCCCCGCCCAGCACTCGCCTCCACCTCTGGTGGGACATCAGCCCGTCTCCCTCCAAGGAGTCCAGCAGGCTGGGGCAGTGCCCTCCCCGCTGCCCAGGGGCAGCCCCGAGTGGGACCGTGTGGGCACGGGTTCCTCTTTGTGTTCTGTGGCCTCACCCTTTGTTTGCTCCCCAGTGACACAGCACATGAAAGCGCTCCTGGAAAGGAACACTAAGAAGAAGTCCAAGTTGAGAAAGAAACCCAAGCCTTATGTTGAGGAGCCGGATGGTAGGGCCTCTCCCGCAGCCCCTGGCGCTGCGTCTGCACAGCTCTGCTCTCCGGCCTCGGCCGCCTGGCCGCCTCTCTCTAACCACTTCTGGGCTGGGGGGACAGTGGGGGGACACTAACCGTCAGGTCTCCTCCTGAGTGGGCTGGAAGCCCAGGTCGTCGACAGGGCTCCTGGGAGAGGCTGCACATGCCCTGCGCCTTCCTCCACGGTGCTCAGAACAATTTCCAGCGTGCATGCTGGGTTCTCAGTGGGGCGGGGCCTGCTGGAGGCACCCCTGAGTGAGGGGGTGCCCCGTGGGCAGCTGCTCCCCAGCCCTGACCTCCGGCCGGGCCACCCCTGGGGCCCCCAGCACAGCCCATCCCTGCTCTTCTCCTGGGCCCTGGCTCAGGAGCCCACCCCCACCCAAACTCCAGAGAAGCCCTGTTAGCCCCAGGCTGTGCTCTCCTGGCCAGGAGCCCCAGCTGTCCACACTTGCCCCACTCGTCTTCCTGTGAGACTCACCCTTGGCACCCTTCCTCTGGGAAGCTCTCTGGCTACATGCTACCCTCACCAGAAGAAGGGGGTCAGCCGCAGTCCAGGCTTCCCAGGCGCCCTTGGGCCCCTGTCCTTGGGGAAGGAGCTTTGAGCTCCTGCCTGAGCCTATCCACTGGAGTCCCGATGCAGCAGTGACGGGGGACTGGGGGCACAGAGTGCAGGCTCCTGTGGGCCAGAGGTGGTTAGAGCCCCGAGGGGGTCAGAGGAGGGGGCTAGTTCCCCCGGGACCCAGCAGAGTCTGTGCCAAGAGGTGGCAGGTCCTGGCCACACCCAGCGGCCTTCGAGGCTCTTGGCCTGGGCACCTGGCACAGCAGCAGAGGCTCTGGGAGGGCAGCTTTGTCAGTCGCTCTGGGGGCCGCTGTCTCTCCGCTGGTGGGAGCATGCCCTGGCAAGGCCAGAACAGGGCAGTGGACTCAGAGTCCCCCACAGCACCAGGTGGCTTTCCCTGGGTTGGCCACGGGCACTCAGCAGACACCCCATAGTCTTGGCCCAGGAGGCTGTGCCCTGGCAGCAGAGGTGCCCCAGCCCTGAGACTCCAGGCACACGAGGCCTCAGTCCCTGGTCTGCCCACAAAAGCTCGGACTCCAGCAGCTGCAGCCCTCAACTGAGTGCTCACTCCATGCCAGACTTGAGGTCAGCCCTTCATGGGCACCTGTCCCCATCCGACAGAGAGGAAATAAGGCCTGGAAAGGCTGCACCACAATCACCAGGTGAGAGGTGGTGGCCCAAGGATATTCAGATCACAGCCTGTTGGAGAGGCCGGTTTGGCCCCAGGAAGCCCTGTGACAGGAGGTCCGGGCGAGTCTGCCCACGGGCCCCAAGCCCAGGGACAGGAGGCTGTCACCCAAGGGAGGGGCGGGCACGCTCCCAGGATGGCGAGAGTGAGCAGGTACCGCCAAGCGCTCCCTGGCCCCCCGGTGCTCAGGGTGCAGCCCAGGTTCCGTTTGCTTGAGCACCGTCCACTCCCCCTGAACCAAGAGCTGAACCCACGTGGGCCAGTGGCGGAAGTTCCAGGTGCTGTGTCCCAAGCTGGCTGATTGGTAGCTGCAGCTAGGATTCTCTGTTCGGGTCTGTGGGTCCCCAGGGACCTGAAACAGATTCTTCACGGTTTAAACACCTATAAGAAATGTTTGTTTTCATTTTGATTACTCTAAAACAGAACCCCCATACCAGTTATAACGACAGAAGTATTTTGTGATAACTAGAAATGAAAAGGTTTTCACGAATGAGACACGTTTGTGTTCTTCACACTGAGGCTCACGGAACCCTGTGTCCTCAGACAGCTGCTTCCTTTAAAAAAGACTGTATTTGAGACTGGGGTCCAGAGGCACCCCTCAGGCAGGGAGGCCCAGCAGAGGCAGAGCCTGACAGGAAACGGGCCTGTCCTGAGCCTGGAGGCACGTGATCGACCCATCTGTCTGACCATGGTCTGGGGCAGCCCCGCCCAGATGGCTCCTGTCTTGCTGCTCCTTCCCTTGGCCTGGGCCAGGAAAGATGGCGCCACACATTTCAGACCCTCCCTGGGTGGGGTCTCCTCCCCACTCCCTCTCCCCCCTCCTCCCTTTGCCTCCAGCCCCCACCCCCACCCCCCACCCCAGCATACCGTATCTGGAAAGACCTGCGGCCTGAGGTCTTTGCCCTCGGATTGCTGGCCCCGCCACCCTCCATGACCACCAGCTAGAACTTCTGCTTTCAGGGGTGAGGTTTTAGAAAGCCCCCTCCCTTGAGAAAGAAGACCAGTCCTCCTGTCACCTTCAGCCCTCAGGCAGAGTCACCATGTGGTCCTTCCCCAGCATTGCCCTCCCAGCGAAACCCAGGCTCAGGGCACAGGGCATCCCCTCCACACTCAGGCCCTTCCCAAGTGAGCCAGGCCCTGGGCCTCCCTCTCCCTGACCCCCACCCAGGCAGCCTTTGACCAAGCAGGCATATGGTCCTGTGGGCTAAGGCCTCTCCCTGGGCTGCCCAGGGCCTCTGGCTGGAAGCTGGGCTGCAAGAGAGCCGGGCCTGCTGTCCAGCTCCCCGCAAGCTCCCTCCTCCAGTGCTGGCCCAAGGCGATGGGCGCCGAGTGCCTGCAGGCGTGCAGCACATGGAGATTACCCTTCTCAGGGGCCTCCCCAGGCCCTGCCTGCGACTACGCCGGGGGAATGGCCCTCATCCCCAGCCTGACCTTCCTGGCCAGAGGGAGGGTTGGGTAGGCTGGCAGAGGGCTTCCTTCTTCAACCTGGCTCCTCTGGAGGAGAGGGCAGTGCCCCCTCGCCTCTTCACATGAGTGTAGTTCTGAAGGGCGGCCCAGGAGTGTAAGGACCCACTGCCCGGGTGGGGCACGCAGCAGGCAGGAGGCTGGCCAGGCCTGGGCCCCAGGTTCTTGCAGGAGCCGCCTCTCCTCACCCCTCTTGCTGCCTCCTCCTCAGTCACTGGTTGGCCTGCAGCCCCTGCTCCCACCCATCCATGCCAAGCCAACTGGCACCATTCTTTTCCAGGGGTGGCAATAAGCACATACGCCAAGTACTGTTACCACAAGCTGCAGAAGGCAGCCCTGACTGGGGCCAAGAAGGTACGAACTTCTCCCAGAACAGCTGGGCAGAGGTGGGCGGGCAGCCTGTGCCGGTGACGCCCAGACAGAGTCCATCGGGAGGCGGGGCTGCAGGTTTGGGGAGGGGGCAGGTGGGGCAGTTAACGGCTCACAGTGCGGAGGGTGCCACTTGGAGCTTCTGATGCTGTAGGTGGCCCAGCAGGAGGCCCCTCTGGTGACTCGGGGGCCAGGGAGTTGGGGGTCCCCGGCTCGGGCCTGGGCTTCACAGGGACGAGCGGACAGAGGAGGAAAGAGGGCGGGTGAGCCAGGGGCAGCCCTTGCAGGGGTGTGGGGGGGGGGGCAGGGCTGGGAGCTGGGCGCCAGGCCACACTGGGACAGAGAGCTGGGCCGCCTTTGCAGGGGCTGAAGAAGCCCAACGTGGAGGAGATCCGGCATGCCAAGAACGCCGTGTTCAGCCCGTCCATGTTTGGCAGTGCGCTGCAGGAGGTGATGAGCATGCAGAAGGAGCGCTTCCCCGATCGGCAGCTGCCCTGGGTGCAGACGCGGCTGTCGGAGGAGGTGCTCGCGCTCAACGGCGACCAGACGGAAGGCATCTTCAGGTGCCCTGCAGCCTGCGCCCTGGGGGTGGGGGCTTGGGTGTCTACACCACGTGTCTTGGGCCGACGGGGGCCACTGGGCCCCGGGCCCCTGCCTCAGAGCAGCCAGAGAAGCCCCCGAGAGGCCAGCATGCAGGCAGGGAGGGCAACTTGGAGCAAATAGAAGGGCCGGGTGCTCTGCGGCCAGGAGGGTGGGGAGGGCCCCATCTTCAGGAGGTGGGTCAGCAGGGCTGTCCCTCCTGAATGCCAGCACACCGGAACCCAGACAGGAGAGCTAGCCAGGGACAGTGGCCTTGCAGAAATGGCCAGCAGGGGCCCAGAGGGTACTTGGACACCAACCATGGGCAGGGCCCGGAAAGATGCAGCAACCCCCAGCAAACGGCCCTCAACCTGTGAGTGGAGATGATGGCCCTGTCCCATGGAGGGTGGCACATGGCCAGTCACCTGCTGTCGTGACTCACCTACCCAGGACCCGGGACAGGTGGGGAAACAGGCTTCTGGGTTTGGGCCTCAGGGACCATTCTGAGGAAGGGATCTCCATGGAGGCAGTCAGCAGAGGGATGAGGGATGGGGGGCCTGGGACAGGGGACCCCAGCCACACCTCCCTCTGGTAAGAAAGAGGCCATTTGGGCAGAGAGGGGTCAGGCAGCCGTGACCCTGAGCAAGCCCAGCTCCTCCCTGAGACCTGCCCTGTGCTTGGCAGAGTCCCTGGGGACATTGATGAGGTGAATGCCCTGAAGCTACAGGTGGACCAGTGGAAGGTGCCTACAGGCCTGGAGGACCCCCACGTCCCAGGTGAGCCCCCAGCCCCCTCAGCAGCAGGAGCAGCTCGGACGGTTCAGCCCTCCCTGCTTTCCGTCGTGAAGGGACAGCCCTCTGGTCCATTTCCAGCACAGACGTCCCCCTGCCGTTGGACAGCCTCCGCGGCGCCTCCCTCCGCTTGCCTGCGCACGGTGGCTGCACAGCCTCTCTTGGTTCCCGGCGCTCGGGGTCAGTCCAGGCCCTCAGGACCAGGAGGAGCCCGCTGGCCTCCGGCCGCGCAGCCCACACGGCTGGGTGGACACCTCCCGTCTGGTCCTGGCCCCTCGCCCCCACTCCCGACACACACGGCCGCTTTCGCCCCTTGCTGCTGGTGGGGCGGGTCCCCGACTGCCCCGCCCAGCCGAAACCCCCGCGCTGCGTCCCCAGCGTCGCTGCTGAAGCTGTGGTACCGGGAGCTGGAGGAGCCCCTGATCCCTCACGAGTTCTACGAGCAGTGCATCGCGCACTACGAGAGCCCCGAGGCCGCCGTGGCCGTGGTGCACGCGCTGCCCCGCATCAACCGCCTGGTGCTGTGCTACCTCATCCGTTTCCTCCAGGTAGGCGGTGCCGCCCCTCCGCGCCCCGCCCCTCCGCGCCCCGCCCCGGCCCACCCGCAGCTCCCCGCTCCCCGCGCAGGTGTTCGTGCAGCCCGCCAATGTGGCCATCACCAAGATGGACGTCAGCAACCTGGCCATGGTGATGGCGCCCAACTGCCTGCGCTGCCGCTCGGACGACCCGCGCATCATCTTTGAGAACACTCGCAAGGAGATGTCCTTTCTGCGCGTGCTCATCCAGCACCTGGACACCACCTTCATGGAGGGCGTGCTATAGCGCGTGGGCACCGAGGGACCGAGGGTGGGGACAGAGCCTGCCCGGGTGCGCCCGGGCAGGGGGCACGCGGGGAGGGGGGAGGGGACGCCCGAGAAGCGGAGGTAGCATGCCGGCTCCGCCCATGCCCGCCCCAGCCCTGGAACCCGCATCTCCCGACCCGGGCCCTCGGCCTGAAGGCGCAGCCAAGGCAGAAGGGCTGCGGGAAGGGCGCCTCTGCCCCGTCCCAGGCCTCGTGGCCGTCTCGTTCGGCGCTGCCCCGCCCACCGCCAGCCGCGGTTCGGCCGCGAGAAAGTGCCTTCTGTTTCCTGGAGCCAAGTGACACTGCCCCTCCCGGCCGGCCCGAGAGCACAAGCCGCCCTTGCTGGGGCGAGCCGCCTTGCTGGGGCTGCTGCGCTCAGCTTGGCCCCGGCCCAGCCCGGCTGCCCATCTTGCTCTTCCTCTGCCCTCCCCCTGACCTGGGGGGGGGGTCTCCTGATCTGCGACTTCCGCCCTCCCCAGTCCCTTCCCGCCCCCTCCCCCTGCCACTTGTGGCCTCCAGCGTGGTGACTGCACAGGAGTTTGGGGGCTCCAGGGCTCTGGGCTGTTCACCACCAGAGCGGAGCCTGGCTGGTGCAGGGCCCGATAGGCTCTCTCTGGGTAGAAAGGGGCCCCCGAGCCAAAGTCCTCTGGGGTGGGGGGCAAGGTTGGGCAGGCATTCTTGGGGCAGGGTGGGGGAGGGGCAAGAGTATTTTTTCTTCGTGTAACTATAAATTCAGAATCTATCCCGCATCCCAACACGCCTGTGTATAGAGATATAAATAGAGCGAAAGATATAAGAACTAAATTTGCTAATGACATAGTCTTAACCCAAATGTTATTTATTTCTGAGTCCGCTCCCGTCTTCTGCAGACAAGTTGAGATCATTCCTTCATTTTCTTCTCCACCCTCTTGGCTTCTGACCCAAAATCAAACCCTGCCCCATCCCCATCCAGGACCTGCAGCAGATGACAGGGAAGGAGCCCTGAACTGGGGGGACCAGAGGGGCACCGGCGACTGCCCTTCCTCGAGGCCAGAGCCGGGGCGGGGGGTAGGGTGGGTGGGTGGAGGGGAGGTATCTAGACTCTCAGTTTGTACATTTTACAATTTGTAATTTTGAGTTCCAATTGTTTAAAATTTAATTTCTCCCCGGTATGTATATGTATGTATGTGTGTGTGTGTGTGTGTATATATATATATATATATATATATATATATATATATATATATATTTAGAGTTGAGTTTTTATTTATTATTAAGAACAAAAAAACCCAGTCCTGCCGAGGCCTGGTGTCCACTGGGGGAGCGTCCTCAGTCCGGTGGTCTCGGGGCCTGGGTAGGGGCACCCCGGCCACAGACTCTCGCTCTGATGCACGGACTCGAGAGATGACAACACTTTGTGTGAATAAAGTACGTATGGACACTTGTGAGCCTGTCGCCTCCCATTCCTTCCAGTTGCGGCGGGGCAGCTATCAGCGGCCAGTCGGTTGCTGGTGTGGGCACCAGGGTGGAAACCAGGCCAAGGGAGAATGAATGGGGGCAGCAGGGGGTCGCGGGGGAGAGCAAGGCAGCTTCCTGGGAACGGGGACGAGGCTCCAGGTAGGCGCGCAAGATGCGAGGCACCTGGGGTAACAACTGAGCCCGAAAGCCCTGCTTGATTGGGAGGGGGGCTTTTTCTGAGCTGCCTTACCCGCAAGCTGGCATAGGCTTCTAGGCAGTGTTTATTCACCACCTCTCCGTTCAGCACCCAGCTGGACAGGCAGATTGCCCCACCGGGGTGGGGGTGCTTCCTAGGGGTTGGGGGATGAGACAGGGCGGGTACTTCGCCCACGTGAGAGCAACCAGCCTCCGAGGACGGAGGGACGGCCCGCATGCCCGGCAGCGCCCCGTCCCCAGCCCGTATCCCTGCCCTGTTCCCGAAATCGCCCGCACCCGCGTCTCACACCCGAACCCCACAGTCGGGAGGCTCCGCCCGTCACCCCTTTCCCAGCCGGACGGCAGGGCGGCGCGCCCCTAAATCCCGGAGAAGGAAGTGTCGGGACCGCCCGGGATCCGGGGAACAAGCAAAGCCCGGGGGGTGGGGAGGAGGGCGGGGGGTGGGGACGAGCTCCGCGGCCGCAGCCGGAACCCAAAGCGCGAGGTCGCTGCCACCAGGGGACTTACGTTCGCGCAGCACCGCCCCCGCGTGACCCTCTGGCCGCTTCCGGCACGGAAGGACGATGTGGGCGACGCGCGGAGTGCTGCGGACCTGGGCCCTCTCCTTGGCGCGGTCCCCGGGGACCCGGGCCTACGGTGGGGGCGGGGGCGTCTCCTACACGCAGGGCCAGAGCCCAGAGCCGCGGACGCGCGAGTACTTTTACTATGTGGATCATCAGGGCCAGGTGGGCGGGGCCGGGGCCTGGTGCCGGGTTTCTGCGGGTCGGGGCCTGAGGGAGGACCCTGTGAGGGGCGGGGCCTGAGTAGGCGGGGTCTTTAAAGTAAGGGTACCCGACCTCCGCAGTCGCGCTGGAGAGACTGGGGCGCCCGGCCCCGGCCCCAGAGGATTAGATCCGAGCGGCCCACCTCCCACACGTGGTTACGCCCTGCGCGCTTTGCATCCCCAGATCCTGCGGCCCCCAGCTCGGGGCCGCCCCACCTGCTTTGGAAGCCCTGGCGGAGGCATCCGCCATATACAGGAGGAAGCAAGTCAGATAGCCTCCGCAGAGGGGCACACCTAATTAGAAACTTGAAAGGAGGGAAGAGGCGCGGGAAAGGCATGCCAACCCAGAGAACCTGTGCATGAGGAAGCAAGGCCGGGGGTGCGGGGTAGATGTGGGGAAGTCTGCAGGGCCCCCAGGCTTACCTTCCACGCGCCTCCCTGCACACGGTGTGCACAGACGAGCAAAGAAAGCGGACACCGGCCCGGGCTCAGGCCCGCCCAGGCCTTCTCTCCCTGGGGCCGGCTCTGTCGGGCTTCCCCCTGGGACTCAAGGGCCACGGTCTGCCTCTCTGCAGCTTTTCCTGGATGACTCCAAAATGAAGAACTTCATCACCTGCTTCAAAGGTACTGATGCGCCCTCCTCCCCCACCTTCCCTCTTCCTTCGGGGAAGACCCTGAAGGGCTCCGCTGCCCAACCACACCAAGGGCACTGGCCGTCCTGCGCTCAAAAGCCCCCTATCTAGAGTGAGGCCTGGGAGGCTGTCCGACCGCCAGCGTCTGCCCTTGGTGTGACCCAGGGCGAGCCGCCTGCCTGCGGCAGTAGGGCCTAGGAGGCCTCGGGGCCCGGCATGCTGAGCAGTCGCGGCCTCCCCCCACCCCACAGACCCGCAGTTCCTGGTCTTCTTCTTCTCCCGCCTGAGACCCAACCGCAGCGGGCGCTACGAGGCCTCCTTCCCCTTCCTCTCGCCCTGCGGCAGAGAGCGCAACTACCTACGTTGCGAGGACCGTCCCGTGGTCTTCACGCACCTGCTGGCCGCTGGCCCCGAGCCCCCGCGCCTCTCCTACTGCGGCGGCGGCGAGGCCCTGGCCGTGCCCTTCGAGCCGGCGCGCCTACTGCCCCTGGCCTCCAATGGGCGTCTCTACCACCCGGCGCCGGAGCGCGCGGGCGGCGTGGGCCTGGTGCGATCGGCTCTGGCCTTCGAGCTCAGCGCCTGCTTCGAGTACGCGCCCGGCGCGCCCGAGCTGCCCTCGCACGTGCGCTGGCAGGGCATACGTTTCGCCCTCACCATGGACCTGGCCCCGCTGCTGCTCGCCGCCCCGCCGCCCTGAGCAGCGGGCTCGCAGCCGTTGGCGCCCCCAGCCCCGCTGCGCCCCCCGGACTGCGTCGCTGCGCACGCGCCACCCGGAGAGCGTGCTGTCCGAGTGCGCGTGCGCGGCGGAGGTGCGCCGCGGCCCCGCCCCGCCCGGCGCTGTCCGAGGTGCTGCCTCGGCCCGAGAACCGACGCTGGGAGGGGCGGGGTCACAGGTGCTCTACCCCGTCCGCACACCCCCGGCCTGGGGCGTCCTCGGCGTCCTCGGGTTCGGCCAGCGCTCGCGACGGCAGACCCGGGCGGCCGGGAGGGAGGTGCGGGGGCTCCAGTGAGCGAGCGCGAGCGGCGCCCGCCCCTCCCCCGCCCGGCGCTGCTCGGTGGGCCGGGGTTCGGCGGGGGAGCCGCGCCGCAGGAGTGTCAGGTGAGGGGGCGCCCGACCCAAGGTCAGTGGGCGTGGGGGCGGGATCAGGGGCCATCCCGGCTCTGTCCCCGGCGATCACCGAGAAGGGCGTGCGACCTGGCGGGGACCACGCCCTGCCCTGAACCGGCCCGGGACAGGCCGCGCCGGAGGGGATGCAAGGGGCGCCTTGGGAGATCAAGGCACCCCACTCCGGCCTCGCACTGCGCTGGAGAGCGTCGCAGGGCTTCCTCCATTACCCCTCCAACCTCCCCTCCCCGCACAGATGGGCTCCCTGGAGACAGTGACAGCCTTCTCCAAATCCAGTATGTGACGCCCCGCCCCCTGCCCAGCCAGATTAGGGGGTTCTCCGCTGAGTAAAAGGATTTCTGGCCTGGCCTCCCCTGCTCTTCCTGCTTGAGTCCTCAACGCTGCCCAGGCCAGCCCTTCCACACGAATCAGCATCTAGTGGGTGTCCGTGTGGGCAGCAGTCCCCTGAGTCTTGAGGAGGAGACCAAGAACCTTCTCTGTTTGAGAGGCCTTGCCACTGGAAGGTAGGTGGGCGCCCTGGGCCAAATCTTTTGCTCAGGGAAATGGATCCTGGGGGCTCAGAGTATGACCCCTAGTTCTCGGGGTTCTTAACACACCTTCTGAGACATCTGGGAACTGCCTCTGCCTGAGCCAAAGCGATTCCATTAAAACTTTTGCTGTGCCTACTTCTTCTTTTTTTTTTTTTTTTTTTTTGTGGTACGCGGGCCTCTCACTGCTGTGGCCTCTCCCGTCGTGGAGCACAGGCTCCAGACGCGCAGGCTCAGCGGCCACGGCTCACGGGCCCAGCCGCTCCACGGCATGTGGGATCTTCCCGGACCGGGGCACGAACCCGTGTTCCCCGCATCGGCAGGCGGACTCCCATCCACCGCGCCACCAGGGAAGCCCTGCTGTGCCTACTTCTCTTCAGTGATCTTAAATAATCATGTGAGTTACAATTTAGAGCAAGATTTAAACAAACACCAAGACCACTTGGTGTCTTTCCACATGACTCACTCTCCTAATAGGGAGACCAGGTGAACAGGCAGGTGTGCAGAGCGGGGACCATTTGAGGTGGGGCTGGAGGCTGGCTGATAGCACACCCTCAGCCGTACCATCCCCGGCTTCAGACTGGCTGGCTTCTCAGCCCAGGTCCCCACCTTTACAACTGGACTCATGGCGCCTTGAACTGGACCCAGGCCTTCTCCTCTATAGGATCACAGCTGCATGTGTATAAACCCCAAAACACTACACACTCCTTCAGAGTCCAGGAGATCAGTGTTCCCAGAGCCTACTTGGGAAACTACACTAAAACCCAGTTAGTGGCCCAAGGCCCCTCTTTCACACCCCAGCCATTCCAGGGCCCCACCTACCCCCAAAGACAGATGCACCCTTCTTGGAGCCAGCATGGAGAACACAGGCCCACAGCTTCTGAACTGGCTTTCCTATTTGTCTCATCCCCCAATTGTCTAACAATTTCCCTGAGGAAAAGCTCTAATTCTAGCTAAGCTGTTCTACCAACTCCCACCCCCCAGGAAGGCAGGGCCAGAGGCTGGACAAAGCTGTGCCTGTGGCTGGCTGGTGGCTCCCCTGAGACCAGCTGTGCCCATGTCCTCCATCAGTTCACAACAGGTGAATCCCAGGGTTGGGGTCATAGCATGAGTTGTAGAGATAAAAATGACTAGAGTAAACGCTGGGTCAAGGTTAGGTGAGGGCAGGGACGGACACTAGCAGCGTGGAGTCGTGGGCAGAGATGGGATGGGGAGAGAAGTGGGTTGGGGTGGTGTAGGCGTTCCTTCTGTGGCCTGTGTGGCAAGACCGAGGACATGAGAAATTCTAAACCGAAACCTGATGCCCCAGATCTTTATGCTTGTTTATAAAGGAAGGCAATGAACGTTTTATTTTATCAGTTTCTTGATCAGACACGCTGTGTCCCTCCATCCGCGCTTTTCACTGGCTCTCAAATGTTAGGGACAGGCCCGACAACCTGTGTTTCAGGAGGCGCATCCCATCGGGGCCAGACTGTAGGGAGGCTGCTGAGAAGGCTGCAACTTCGTGGCCTGCGGCCGGTCCCGCAGGAGATGGCCCCAGGGGCGCCCGCACTGCTGCTTCTGTCGCTGCTGTCACTGCCGGGTCTCCCGCCTCGCGCTGCCGGCTGCCCTGCGGCCTGCCGCTGCTACAGCGCCACGGTGGAGTGCGGCGCCCTGCGGCTGCGCCTGGTCCCGCCCGGGATCCCGCCCGGGACGCAGGTGGGCACCGAGTGGGGCTGCGGGCCAGGGGTGCCCACGACACGGAGGGATGGTGTGGGAGCCTCCCGGTGGGTGAATGGGGCGCCCTAGGGAAAAGAGAGACCCCCTCAGCGGGGTAAACGCCCTCCCTCCCTCCTTCTGGGACAGACGCTGTTCCTGCAGGACAACAGCATCGCGCGCCTGGAGCCGGGCATCCTGGCACCCCTCGCCTCCCTGCGTCGTCTCTACCTGCACAACAACAGCCTGCGCGCCCTGGAGCCAGGCGCCTTCCGTGCGCAGTCGCGCCTGCTGGAGCTGGCGCTCACCGGCAACCGGCTGCGCGGCTTGCGCGTTGGCGCTTTCGCCGGCCTGGCCCAACTGCGCGTGCTCTACCTAGCTGGCAACCAGCTGGTACAGCTGCTGGATTTCACCTTCCTACACTTACAGGTGAGGGGGGAGGAGTGGGCAAGAAGGGCAAGAGGTCCTCCTGCACCGCCACCTGCCTTACCGGGCTGGCGTAGTGAGGGGGAGAAAAGGCAGCCCAGTCTAGCCTGGTAAGAAGGGGACATGTCCCTCAGCGCCCCTTTCCCTGATGACCTACTGTCCCTGCTTCAGCGACTGCAGGAGCTGCACCTGCAGGAAAACAACATCGAGCTGCTGGAGGACCAGGCCCTGGCCGGGCTCTCCTCGCTGGCACTGCTGGACCTCAGCAGGAACCAGCTGGGCACCATCAGCCAGAAGGCCCTGCAGCCCCTGGCCAGCCTGCAGGTCCTGCGCCTCACAGGTACCTCTTTCTGGGGGCAAGGGACTCTCATGCAAAGGTAGCTTCCTTGACCACAGTGGTGGCAGTAGGTAGCCGGCCCAGCTGTGGAGGGGGCTCCAATGGCAGCGCTCTGGGGGTCCCCACCACCACCCGTAGCTATGACAGAAGGCTGCTAGGAGTAGGGGTGCTGGCTGGGTTACAGTTGCCTAAGGTAGACAGAAAAGGTATGAGTCCCTGAACAAACTGGACACAGCTGAGCGGCTCACACGCTTTAGGGCCAGGAGAGGGCAGGCAGGAAAAAACTGGAATGAGACCAGGACTGGGGACATTTCCTGGAGACAGCACCCGAAGACAAGGCTGGCAGGACGTGCAAGGTTTTAGTGCTGGTGGGATATCTCTGTGCACACAGGGGTCCCCCCCAAGATAGCAAGACTTGTCACAGGGAGAGTCGTCGGAGGAGCGGGGGCTTTCTGAGAGATGGGTGAAGTAAACTGGACGTGCATCACAGAAAGGAGATTGGGGGGGGGTGTGGCTGCCCACACTTAAGGAGACTGGGGTCAGAGAAGGGGTGGCAGGGGTCCCCAACTGTGGGAGGTGAGAAAGGGGCTCCTGCTCTGGCCAACAACCCCAACCACACACGCTGTGCTCTGGAGCCGCCCCTGAGCTAGCTACCTGTCCGCTGCTGCTCTGCCCACAGAGAACCCATGGCGCTGTGACTGTGCCTTGCACTGGCTGGGAACCTGGATCAAGGAAGGGGGCCAGCGACTGCTCAGCTCCAGGGACAAGAAAATCACGTGTGCAGAGCCCCCCCGCCTGGCACTTCAGAGTCTCCTGGAAGTATCTGGCAGTAGCCTCATCTGCATCCCACCCTCTGTGCACGTGGAGCCACTGGAGGTGACAGCCAACCTGGGTGAGGACCTGCGGGTTGCCTGCCAGGCTTCCGGCTACCCGCAGCCCCTGGTGACCTGGAGAAAGGTGGCGCAGCCTCGCGAGGGGCCGCCGCAGGCCCAGGCCCAACCTGAAGGCGGGGTGCCGGGCCCAGGTGGGCCCGGGGCATCCGACACGGGCAGCGGCATGCTCTTCCTCACCAACATCACCCTGGCCCACGCTGGCAAATACGAGTGCGAGGCCTCCAACGCCGGCGGCGCCGCGCGCTTGCCCTTCCAGCTTCTGGTCAACCTGTCCCAGCAGCTGCTGCTGGCGCCTGCGCCGCCCCGGGCCGGCGACCCAGCCAGCCACGAGCCCCTGCCCGAGGCGGGCGGCATGGCCTTTCGCGCCCTGGGCCTGGCCACGCAGACGACCATTGCGACGGCCATCGCGCTCCTGGCGCTCACGGCGCTACTGCTGGTGACCATGATCTGCCGCAGGCGGCGCAGGCGCAAAAAGGCACCAGGGCTTCCCGGGGAGGGCGCGCTCTTCGTCAACGATTATTCGGACGGGCCCTGCACCTTCGCGCAGCTCGAGGAGCTTCGCGACGAGCGGGGCCACGAGATGTTCGTCATCGACCGCTCCAAGCCGCTCTTCGCCGAGGGCCCGGAGGAGGCGGCCGAGGGCGCAGCGCCCGGAATCGCGCAGGGTATCCCGCTGCAGCCGCCAGCCGCCTACGAGATTCGTTGCTGAGGGGGGGCGGGGGCGGACGCGCGCTGATGACGCGGGCCCCGCGGATTGGCCGGCCCGGCTCGCCCCGCGCATGCTCCAGCGCGATCAGTAAACGGTGGAAGCTGCGCCGTGTTGCGAGCCGTGTATGGGGTTCCTGGGCGTCCGGCGGGGCGGAAGCACCCGCAGACCCCTGCAGATGGAAGTTCTGGGGCGCGAACGGAGGGTAGCCAGGGTAGGCTTCCAACGCCCCACTGAGACCCTCCAAAAAAGACCCCTGCCCAAATCACCAGACCTCCAGCTCTGCAGGTCCGCCTCGGGCCCCGCCGCCCCAGGAAAAGCCTGAACCTCTGCAAGGAAGGGCGACGGACTGCGGAGATGTCTAGAGGAAAGATGGGGCGGCAGGCCGTTAAGACATATCACCCAGTGGCCAGGCTGGGGGTGACAGCAGAGGCGACAACTCACTCTGACCAGTTAGGACATAAAAAATAGCCACAGATTTAAGTTCTAAGCACACTGCACGTTTGTCCCTTAAAGACACCCTCCGGCCCCCAAACCCGGCCGACAGGCAGTCTCCTGTGTGCCAGGGAAAGGAGAACGTTAAGAGGCCCCAGAGTGCCTGGGAGCCCAACCCTCCTCGAAGCAGGCCCCTGTCCAAACTTCCACCCCAGAGCAGTCTGCTCCTGGGGACGGCCCAAAGGAAAAAACATCCTCTCTCAGCTCATAGATCCCAGGAACATTCCAAGGAGAGAACCAGGACACCAGAGGGCAGCTAAGTGCTGCCAAACCAGGCAGGGCCATGTAGGCCTGGAATCCAGCCCTCAGGCCCACAGATGGTGAGTCAGGGGAGCAAGTGCAGGACAAACTGCACAGGGTACTGCAAAAAGCATGGGCATACTCAAGGAGCAAAGAAATCAGAGACTAGTGCCTTCGTGTCAGGCCTCCAGCAAGGTCCCAAAGGCTCTGACTACCCAAGGAGCAAGAGGCCTCCAGCAGCCCTGGACCCCAGGACAGCCTAACTCTCACCCAGAGCCTGGAGATCACAGGCTAAAGTAGTCTGCAGCCAGGCGCCCATAGATATCTGTGGTCCAGAGCACGTGGGCACGGCCTGAGGCCAGTAGCAACTGGTGCAACTCAGCCTCCACGCGGGCAAACTTCTCCTCATTGATAGAAGCTTCCAGCAGGACAGAGGCAGGCGGTGGCCAGGGCAGGCCCTCATAGCAGTCCACGGGGAAAGGGTGCACCACCGTGCGCAGCTCGGCCTGTGCCACCGAGTCCCTCAGGAGCTCCTTGAGGCCCGCCATAGACAGCGGGTTGCCGTAGAGGCCGAGGTAGCGGAGGCTGGCACAACGAGTCAGCACAGGAAGTGTGGCCAGCAGTTGGGTATCGGCAAGCTGGCACTCGGTCAGCTCGAGGTGCAGCAGTGTGGCTGCTGCTGCCTGCAGCAGACCCTGGAAGGGCTCCAGCTGGCTGCCGGACAGGTCATTGCCACTCAGGTCCAGCTTCTTGAGGTGGACAGCATGGGGGCTCCGTGCCAGGAAACGCAGGTCCTCAGGCAGCAAGGCACAGAAGGCCAGCTCCAGGCTCTCCAGGGGGCTCTGCAGGGTGCTGCGGAGGACACAAGGGGTCACAAATAGGCTGGGCCAGGGGAAGGCCTCCTGGAGGGGAAAGGAAGGGAAGGGCAGGGCAGGGCAGGGCAACAGCAGGGCCTGCTCACCTGAGCAGCTGGTCCAGCCGCCCCGAGAGAAGAGAGGAGCCCATGCTGAGCTCCCGCAAACAGGTGAAGCGGCCCATCTGGGCCAGGAAGTAACGGAAGTTGTCCTCGCCGTCCACAGAGGGCTGCCGAGAGTCCCCGTGCACATAGTGTAACCGCAGGCTGGCCAGGTGCTGGAAGCGGGCCACATGTGGGATGATGACGGACAGGCCTCGCAGGCCCAAGTTGTTGAAGCGCAGGTCCACGCGGCGCAGGCAGCCTGCATCCAGAAGCTGCAGCAGGGCCACGGTATTGCGCATGGGCAGGTCCTCAGCCCGCAGGTCCCGGCAGCAGAGCCGCAGTGGACTGCCCGCGCTGCTACGGAGTGCCTCCCGCAAGAATGCATAAGAGGCCCGGTTCACCCGCAGGTCCACACGCACCTCCACAGGAACGGGGGCCAGGCCGGGCTCTGCAGTCCTGCCCTGCTGCTGTGCGATGCACGTGCGGGCCACAGCTGCTGTGCAGTCCCACATGCTCATGGTGCCCGGGTCCTGCTCCACGCCGTCATCCAGGAGGCCCGTCATGTCCAGCACCCGCAGCGCGTGCTTCCTGGGAGCACGGGTGGGCTGAGGCAGGAGACAAGGGGACACAGCCCACACCCACTCCCAGCCACCTCAGGACAGGAGCAACGTGCCTGTTCCCGCATTGTGCTCTTGCACCAGCCTGGAACCTCTTAGGGGACCCTCTCTGCACCCCCCAGGCCCGAGGGCCCCTCCAGTGAGCCCATACCTGCAGAGGGGCTGTGTGCCAGCCTCAGTCTCCGGGGTGTGGAGCCGGGCAGTCAGCCCCAGGATCACGGCTTGCATGCTCTCTGTGCTAGGCCGCTCCTGCAGCAGGGCCCGGCTGCAGTGGGCACACTCCTGCAGCAGCTGCTGGAAGCTAAGCAGTGGAAAGGGCCACGTGTGCACCAGCTCGCGCAGCACAACGGTCTTCTTGTCCATGAAGGCCACTTTGAAGAGCAAGGGGAAGAGCTCTCGTGGCAGCAGGGGCAAGGCCTGGCAGGCAGCTGACTGGCACTGGAGCACCTGCCGTGTGCTCAGGAACACAAGGGTGTGCATGGTGCTGGGCCGGGCAGGAGGCCACCTGCAGGGAAGGGCCCTTCAGTGGGGAGGACAGACCCCAGGCCTCCACCCCCTCCACGCACTGGTAGTGGGAAAGCTCAGCATGGAGCTCGGCACAAAGTGGAGAACCGTGGCACCAAAGAGCAAGTGCTGGGTGCTTGGCCTTAGGCTAAGGGTAGTGAAAAGGAGAACAAGGCCACCCCCAGGCCCCGCCCTCCAGAAGCTCGGGGGCCTCCCTAGGGAGACAAAGCCATCGAGCAGCACATAAACAGCATGGCACCAGAGGTGACCAGCTTGCCTGGGTGTGCTTTTAATGGCTGTTAATCTGCAAGGCCCACCATCTGTGTTCAAGGCCTCCCAAATCACAATGCCACTTATCAGAGATCTTTTCTGCCTTTCCTTAAAAGTAGGTGAAAACAAAGCCTCCCTATCCCCCAAGCACTAGAGAGATGGGATACTACCAGGGGGCTGGAAGCTGCATCACAGGACCCTCTCCCAGCCTCCTCAGAAGCCTTGGGAGGCCACCCTTGGGTTCTGTGCAGCACATCAAAGAAGAGTTGGAAGTACAGGTGCAGTTTAATAAACAGCAGGGCAAGTAGAAAGGACCAGAACCCAGACAACTCTGAGTCCAAAGGGCCTGAGTAACCCAAGCCCTCAACACGAGCCCCAGTTCTAACTACTGTCTTTCAGGAGCATTATCAGGCACGGAGACCCCTGGAGATTTACAGAAAGAATACCCCACCCATCGAGATCCTCGCCACCTGTGTAAACGCCTCTCTCTTCCCTGGAGAACCATGTTAAGAGACCAGGTCTCAAACCCATGGGATTCAGAGGCCCCAAATTAGGGGCCTTTGCTCAGATGAGTAGAGGCAGCTGCCAAAGGGACATCCAAGCTGACAAAGAGCACAAAGGAAGTGCCTGAGAGCACAGGGTACCTGGGTGTCAGCTCTGCTGCTGACTTACTGTGCGCCCGCCTGGCACCTCATCCTCAAAACTGCCTCTGGATCATCTTCCTGAAAACAGGTTAGACAACTAAGACCTAAGCCTTGCCCAACAGAGGTTACAGCCTGGGTGATGAGCTCGGGAAGGGAGGCAGCCTGGCCCCAGAGCCCCTGCTCTTGAGGCCCTCACACCCAAGTCCTTAGGGCACTGGTTCCTGAGAAGCCCGGGACGTCAACTCTCGGCCTCGCTCTGCCTGCGGACAAATCTCGCGAGGACGATTCATACCTCGCTGTGACAGGACAGACCAACCAAGCACCTGTCACGAGAGGAAACGAAAGCAGCCAGTGTGGTCACCGTGGGAGGAGCCTCTGTGTGGTGGCCGCCGCCCCCCCCCCACCGGCCCGCGGTTCCGCGGTTTCCCTAAAGACGCCCCCGCCCGGCTCCTCCAAGCCTCGAGCCGCGGAAGGCTCTAAATCCGACGCCCTCCGCCTTCCGGGCGGGGTCTGCCCCTCGAAGCCTGTGCGTCGCCTCCTGGGACCCGAGGTCGCTCAGCCCGGCACCGTGCTCCGGGTCCTCCCCTCCCCGCAGCCACACCGCCTGGGCTCCCGCCCCCGCCTCCTGGGCGGCGCCGATCCGAGCGCCGGCACCGGCCTCGTGCGGCCAGGAAGAGACGGGGACACACGCCGCCACGCTCCGTCCCCGGCCGGCAGCCTGCGCTCACCGGGCCCGCAGAAGACGACGCCGCCGCCGGGCCGCCGCCGCCAGCCCCGCCTCGCCGTACGTCGCGCCCCGCCCAGCGCCGCCGCGCGCCTCGATGACGTTGACGCCCCCCATTGGCTGCCGCCCCAGGGCCCCGCGGATTGGCTGCCCCGGCCCGGCGGCCGCCACGTCGCCCCGCCTCCAACCCCGCGGAGCGCCACCAGTGGCTGGCGGCTGGCGTCGCTCTCCTGGCGGGAGATTCCTGGGGCGCCGGGCGCAGGGCAAGGCGACCATGGAGCAGCTGCGGGATGTGCGGGAGCGGCTGCAGGCGTGGGAGCGCGCGTTTCGGCGGCGGAACGGGCGGTTGCCGGGCCAGGTGCGGGCTGCCCGTGGGCGGGGAACTGAGGGAGCGGCATCCGGCTGACGCGCTCCCTTTACAGGAGGACGTGGAAGCGGCGCCCGAGGAGACCCGCGGTGAGCGAGCGGGCGCGGGGCGGAGGCAGCGGTCAGGGACGCGGGCAGGGGGCGGGCGGCCTCCACCCCCACGCCCAGCCGAGCCCTGCCTCCTGAACACCGACCCCCCCCGGCCCCGCCCTCAGCGCTCTACCGGGAGTACCGCACCCTGAAGGAGGCACTGGGTCAGGCCGGCGGCGTCGGGCCTCACGGCTCGGAGCAGTCGCTTCCCGCGGCGGCGGCCGAGGAGGTACCCGGGCTCGACATCCCAGCCTATCGGTCAACTTCCTGTATGCCGGATCCAGGAGTCGTGACCCAGGCTCTGTGGGGCAAAGAACTCAGGGGGCGGGCTGACAGGGTGGAGGAAGGACAGCCCCCGCCCCCAGGTCTCCGGGGCTGGAGACACCTCTGTTCCCCCCCTGCGCCAGCCTTTCCGTGGCCTAGATCTCTACCGTCTCTTCCTGCAGATGCTGGAGCCCAGCTGCTGGGGGCCCCACCTGAATCGGGCCGCGACCCAGAGCCCCCATCCTCCATCAAGGCTCAGCTCTCAGGGATCTGTGCAGGACTACGGGAAGAGGCTTAAGGCCAATCTAAAGGGCAGTCTACAGGTGAGGGTCGGGCAGGCAGTGCATCCAGCCTGGGTCCAGAGCTACTCTTGGCCCAGGAGCAGGATCAGCAGACACCCAACCCTGCTAAGTCTTTCACACGTATGCACACGCACACACACAAGTCTAGCATTTCCCAGGGCGCAGTTCTCCAGAAGAGCTCAGCGTCGCCTCTACTCTCGACTTCTTTTATGTCCCCGCCTTAAGTTTCTCACATCGCTGAGCTGTTACAGGTGGGGCCTCCAGCAGGTTTCAGAGTCTGCAGCACCCCCAAGGGCCTGAGTTCCTGCTTGCTTATCTCTCCCTCCCAGGCTGGGCCAGCCCTGGGCCGAATACCCCGGCTTACACGAAGATCCTCCTCCAAGATGCCTTCCCCAGGGCCACCAGGCACAGAAGCTGCCACCATCTCTCCAGAAGAAGCCAGTGAGGTGCCCCCTCAGCCTCCCAGGCCCCAGCTGAGGCCAGGCCGGCCCCAGCAGTTGAGGGCATCCCTGAGCCTGCGGCTGGGCTCCCTAGACCCAGGCTGGCTGCAGCGGTGTCACAACGGGACCCCAGGTTTTCTGGGGGTTCCAAAGGCCTGCCAGCCTTGCCCGGGTGCAGAGGTGTCCCAGCTTCTCACTCCCGGTGTAGCATCTGTCCTCGGTCCCAGCGCTGGCCCCGAGGCGCCTTCACGGAGTCCAGAGACTCCAGCCCCACTAGCAGCTGCTGTCAGCGCGGGGAACCCTCAGCCTGGCACTCGCCAAGGCAAGAAGCGGAGATGGAGTGGGGAGCTGGCGGGAAGCCCTGCACGGACCCGGCAGGACAGCGGCCAAGCGGGACCCCCGCCTGCGGGAGCTGGGGCTGCAGTGCCTGCAGAAGACCGTCCAGAGCAGCCTGTGCAGGCACAGCCCCCCAGCCAGCCCCCAGCCCCCAGGTATCGCTGCCCTAGCCTCCCAGCAGCGCTGCCCTCGGTCGCGCCATGGTGGGGAGGGCGGTGGGTGCAGTCGACCTGTGCGTCTCTTCTAGATCTGCTGTCCAGGACGGGGGGAACTACGTGCGGCTCAATATGAAGCAGAAACGCTACGCTCGGGGCCCGGCCTCACGGGGCCGGCTCCTTCGCAAGCAGGTGAGGAGGTGGTGCCAGATGCTCCCGCCCACCTGCCTTGCTTCTTGCTCTGTGAGTCTCCTTTGTGTCCCCACTAGGTATGGAAGCAGAAGTGGCAGAAAAAAGGAGAGCGTTTTGGGGGTGGTCAGCGCAGAGCCACAGCCCGGGATTCTTGCTCCCAGTGTGGGCAGCTCAGTCACTGGGCATCCCAGTGCCCTCAGCCAGGTGAGGCCTCTGCCCTGGGGGGTGGCTTGGGCCGGCGCTGCTTGCAGGGGTTGTGCTCTTTGGGGAGGCGTCTCTAGCTCAAGCAAAAGGTCCTCCTAACTCCTGCCCCTGGTCCAGAACTTACCCTGGCCCCTCAGAAGGAGGGTGGCAAGGATGAGGGTGGCACACAGACCCGGGCCACGTTCGAGGAAGTATCCCAGAGAATGGGCGCTGCCTGCCGCCAACTCTCTGGTGAGCAAAGAGGTGGAGGAGAGGTTGTAGCAAGTGGCTTTCTTGCCGGAGTGACCCCAGGCTGGTCCGGAGCTCCTGTCCTGCGCTGTCTTATCTGCTCTCGGTAGGTGAAGAAGGCACAGAGCCTGCCGGGCCTGAGCTGCTGGCACCCACAGGGCAGTCTGTGCCCAAGGCTCCTTGTCCGCCTCCTGTGCCACCACTCTATCCGCCAGGGCCTTTGGGGCAGGTTGTAGGTGAGTAGACGCCTACCAGCTCCAGAGCCTTGACTGGGGGGTGGGGGCGACTCGGGGCCATGCTGACTGATAACCTGTGTCCACAGACACGCCCGCTGAGGTGCTTCAGGCCCTGGAGCAGTTGGGGCACCGAGCCTTCTACCCTTTGCAGGAGCGTGTGGTCATGCGGATCCTGTCTGGTGAGCATGGCCGGCAGGGGGCGTGGTGGGACTGCGGCGGGGCCCCAGAGCTGTGCTCCTGACCCGCGGTGACACCCAGGCATGTCCACGCTGCTGGTGCTGCCCACGGGGGCTGGCAAGTCCCTCTGCTACCAGCTCCCGGCGCTGCTCTACTTCCGGCGAAGCCCCTGCCTCACGCTGGTCGTCTCTCCTCTCATGTCGCTCATGGACAGCCAGGTTGGTGGGCAGAGTCCTTGGGCAGGTGCGGAAGGCAGGAGCTGGTCCCCGTGGCTCTGCTGACCCACTTGGGCTGCTGCTCCTTGCCCCACCCCCACCCCCGAGTGGCAAGTCGCCAGGCCATGTTCAGCTCTGTCTATAAGCTGGCAGTGGCCCAAAGGCAGCAGGGACACAGCTGGCTCGACCCAGGCCCACCCACAAGAGGAGCAGCTTGGGGGAGGGGGGCGTCCCCACTGGGACCCGTCTCCAGTGCTCCTGAGTCAAAGCCCACGGGCGGCTCTGAACCCTTAATCACAGGACCCAGGACCTAGGTTTTTTCTCCCAGAGATCCTGGCGAGGACACAGCAGTAGTTGTCTGGCCAAACCACTCTCAGAGGCACGTGGGGAAGGGCCAGGGCTGGTGGCCTGTGACAGGCTGTGCTCCTGTGCCTGCAGGTTTCTGGCTTGCCCTCAGGCCTGAAGGCGGTCTGCATCCACTCGGGGATGACCAAGAAGGAGCGGGACTCTGCCCTGCAGAAGGTAAGGGGCCCTCCCAGGGCGAGGCTGGCAGAGGCAGCGGGCAGACCCCCTTGGCGGTGCTCCCGACCCTGCCGTCCTCCTCAGGTTCGGTCAGCCCAGGTGCAAGTGCTGACGCTGTCGCCAGAGGCGCTCGTTGGGGCGGGGGGCGCTGCCCTCCTCACTCAGCTGCCACCGATCGCCTTTGCCTGCATCGATGAGGCCCACTGCCTCTCCCAGTGGTCCCACAACTTCCGGCCCTGCTACCTGCGTGTCTGCCAGGTAAGCCTTGTGCGGGGGGCGTGGGGGGGTGCTGCGTGAGCAGACCAAGGAAGGTTGGGCATCTCACCACTCCTCTCCACGCAGGTGTTGCGGGAATGCGTGGGTATCGGCTGCTTCCTGGGTCTCACAGCCACGGCCACGCGCAGCACCGCCCTTGACGTGGCCCGGCACCTGGGCGTGGCCGAAGAGTCTATCCTCAGGGGGCCGGGCACCATCCCTGCCAACCTGCACCTCTCTGTGTCTTCGGACAGGGACCCAGACCAGGTAAGCACACACGCGGGGGCCGAGCAGAGGCCCTGTCTTCCGACTGCTCACGCTGACCCTCGTCCTCTCCAGGCTCTGGTGACGCTGCTGCAGGGTGATCGTTTCCGTGCCCTGGACTCTGTCATCGTCTACTGCAACAGACGAGAGGACACGGAGCGTGTCGCGGCCCTGCTGCGCACCTGCCTGCGTGAGGCCCAGGCCCCACGATCCCGAGGTGAGGTGGAGGCAGGCCTACACCCCACAGATGGGCCCTGGGCACATGCCCCACCTGACCATCATGGGTCTTCCCTGCAGGCCGAGTCCCAGAGGCTGTGGCTGAAGCCTACCACGCCGGCATGGGCGGCCGGGAGCGGCGGCGGGTGCAACGGGCCTTCATGGAGGGCCGGCTGCGGGTGGTGGTGGCCACAGTGGCCTTCGGAATGGGGCTGGACCGGCCAGACGTGCGGGCCGTGCTGCACCTGGGGTTGCCCCCAAGCTTCGAGAGCTACGTGCAGGCTGTGGGCCGGGCTGGGCGTGATGGGCAGCCTGCACACTGCCACGTCTTCCTCCGGCCCCAGGTGGGTACCGTCCCCCCACCGCTCCCCCAGCCCCGCCCCCTGCTGCGGCCCCGCCTTCATGCTGCTCTGCCGCAGGGTGAGGACCTGTGGGAGCTGCGCAGACATGTTCACGCCAACGTCATCGACTTCCTCGCCGTGAAGAAGCTGGTGCAGCGCGTGTTCCCTCCCTGTGCTTGCACCCGGCAGCCCCCAGAGCAGCAGGGAGATGAGAGCCGGGAAGGGCACTCGGCCAGGGTCCTCGTGGCTGCATCTCCCCAGGATGCTGACCATCCCAGCCTTGAGCACACAACCCGGTGCCCGGGCCACAGGCGGGCGCTCCCGGTGCAGCCAACCGTGCAAGCCCTGGATATGCCCGAGGAGGGTGAGGGGCAGGGAGCGTGGGGGGCGGTGTGGGGACACCCCCGCACCCCCGCACCCCCGCACCTTCTGAGCCCTGCTCTGCCCCCAGCCATCGAGACTCTGCTGTGCTACCTTGAGCTGCACCCACAGCGTTGGCTGAAGCTGCTGGCGCCCACCTATGCCTGCTGCCACCTGCGCTGCCCCGGGGGCCCCACCCAGCTCCAGGCCCTGGCCCGCAGGTGAGCGCACATCCCACCCCGGGCTCAGGACAGGGACAGAGAACCAGGGCTGCCAGTCACATGTCCCTTCCCCTGGTACAGGTGTCCCCCCCTGGCCGTGTGTTTGGCCCGGCAGTGCCCCAAGGAGACAGGTCGGGGAAGCAGTTCTGTGGAGCTGGATGTGGTCGAGCTGGCAGACTCCATGGGCTGGGAGCTGGGCCCCGTGCGGCAGGCTCTCCACCAGCTGCGATGGGATCCAGAGCCCGGGACAGGTGCGCCCGCCCCCAGCCCTGCTTGCCGGCTGTTTGCCGCCTTCCTGCCAGTTTCTGACACCCTATCTGGCAGGTGTGCCTCGGGGCACGGGGGTGCTGGTGGAGTTCAGGGAGCTGGCCTTCCACCTGCACAGCCCCGGGGACCTGACAGCCCAGGAGAGGGACCAGATCTGTGACTTTCTGCATGGCCGCGTGCAGGCCCGTGAGCGAGAAGCCCTGGCCCGCCTGCACCGCACCTTCCGGGCTTTTCACAGGTGCAGGAGGGGGTGGGCAGGGCCTGGGCCACCCCATCCTGCCCAAGGTGGGCCACTCTGACAGGCTTTCCCTGCCCCAGCGTGGCCTTCCCCAGCTGCGGGCCGTGTCTGGAGCAGCCCGATGAGGCACGCAGCGGCAGGCTCAAGGCCCTGCTCAGCCAGTACTTCGAGGGAGAGGTAGAAGCACCGGGGGGCGTGGAGGCCGAGGAGGACCCTGAGCCAGGCCAGGCCAGGGTGAGTGTCCGGGCCTCCGGGGAGCGGGGAGGGCGAGAGGAGTCGCAGAGAGGGCGCGCCCCCGGCTGCGGGCACACACCTGCCTCCCGCCCCTCACCGAGCACTGCGGAACAGCACGCCATGTGTCCCCACTGGCAGCTCCAGGACTGGGAGGACCAGATCCGCCGGGACATCCGCCACCTCCTGTCCTCGTGGCCAGAGCAGCGGTTCTCGGGCAGGGCTGTGGCCCGGGTCTTCCACGGCATCGGTGCGGACCCGGGAGGCCCAGCCCCGAGCAAGGTGGGGGCTGGGGGCAGGCCTGGCCGAAGTCCTCAGAGCCATGTCTCCTCCTCCCACTGCAGGAAGCCCCTGCTATCCGGCCCAGGTGTACGGGCGGGACCAGCGCTTCTGGAGAAAGTACCTGCACCTGAGCTTCCACGCCCTTGTGCACCTGGCCACAGAGGAGATCCTGCTGTGGGGCTGCTGACCACCCTGCCGCACAAGGACCCGGTTCCCCCACGTCAGAGGCACGGGCCTCAGCAGGGGCTGCGTGGCCACAGCATAGGGGGGGGGGGTGTCAGGTGCAACAGGTCCTCAAGGCAAAGATGGGCGTAGATATCAGTGACCAGGACAGCGACCAGCCACTCTGGACAAAGGCCACCACCAGTAGCATGGGGGCAAGGAGGCCCCAAAGTGCAGAATAAAAGACACTCAAGTCATCTTCAGGAACACTTCTTCCAGCGCGGACACCCCCACGGTCTGAGGATAACCTTGCACGTCACTCATCCCAGACACAGTCCAAAGGCACACTCCACTTTATTGGTAAGTCTGGACACCCAGTTCAGGCCAGGGTGTTGGGTGCAAGGCCCAGGTACAGCATGGGTGCGGCTGAGAGAGCGAGGAAGACAGAGAAGCAGAGGCGTGGCCCCAGGCTGTCAGCTAGGGCTCCAGCCAGCGTGCCCATCAGCAGCTTCCCCAGTAGCTCTAGAGTAGCCAGGAGACTGTAGTGTGTGGCCTGCTAGGGGAGGGGGAATCACATCAGGACCTGCTTGGACTCCAGTCCTGCAGCCCCTGGTGTTGCAGCTACATCCCCTCACCTGCAGGGCACTTGGTGCCAGCTGGCTGCAGTGCATCATCAGGGTGAAGGTGGTGGTTGTGACCAGGCCCCCCAGGAAGTGCTGCAGACACAGGCTCAGCAGGGCTGCCCCTGGGAGGGCTGAGGTCAGCAGGGCCCAGGACTCCAAGCTCCTCCCCCCTATGGCCCACCCCTCACCTCTCAGGACTGTGCTGGGGGCCAGGCTGGCCCCAGGGCTGTCCAGGTGAAAGAGCATGGCAGTCTGACAGGCCAGGCCCCCAAGACGGAACTGAAGCGCTGACTTCAACAGGGGCAGTGGCTGCCTGGGGTGGGGTGATGGGTCAGGTCAGAGGGCGTGGGGAAGGAAGGGGAGACAGGTGGGCGGGGCAGGCTGAGGGGGGCTCACCGGCGCCTGGCCAGGAGGGCCCCACCCAGGGATGAGCCAGCAATGGAGCAGGCCACAGCGCCCACACCATTCCACAGCCCCAGCTCTGGGGTAGAGATGCCGCAGTCCAGCAAGAGCAGTGGGAACAGGCCGCTGGTGCCCTGCTCACCTGTGGAGAGAGTCAGCAGGGGTGGCTGGCACACCTCCACCTGGGTCTCAGTCATGCTCCCCCAGCCCGGCCTTTTTCCTGGGCCACAGATGCCAGGAGACAGCTGGGGCTGGGCTTCGACGACGCTCAGGGTCAGCGTGAAGCAGCTCAGAGAGGCCCAAGGGAGTGTGGCTGGAGCTGGACGTGCAGAGGGCCAGGCTGGGCTCCAGACTTCAGGTCAGACCCCAAAGAGGAAACGCAGCCCTGCAAGTGAGTTCCAGGGCTCCTGGGGACCCACCCCTGCTGTTCCTGACTCACCCAGCTTGTAGGTGAGCACGAAGCCCACTGTCCACAGGGTCCCAGGCACGGCCAGCAAGTCCTGCCCAAGGTGCAGAGTGTGTCGGGGGTGTTCTGAGGGCAGAGGTGTGGGAAGCTGTCGCAGGGCTGGTGCCACCCAGGTCAAGGCAGCAGCCAACCAGTAAGTGGCAGCCAGGAGCAGGAAGAGCAGGGGCCAGGAGAGGGTGGGCACAATGGCCAGCAGCCCACCCCCAGCCAGCACCGCCCCCAGCTTGTATGCGACGACCTGCACAGTGTTGCCAGGCCCCAGCTCTGCGGGCTCCAGGAGCCGCACAGCCAGCATGTCCAGGGCCACATCCTGCACAGCTGCAGCCAGATTCAGCAGCAGAAGCAGCCCCGCCACCGTGACAGGCAGCCCGGCCTGACCAGCTGCGGCGGGAGGGTGGGATGCCAGCAGCCCACACACCAGGCCCAGAGCAGCTGTGCTGAGCGTCAGCCAGGCCCTTGGGGAGCCCCGAGTGTCCACCAGCGGGGCCCACACAAGCTTGAACAGCCACGGTGCGTACAGCGCCTTGGCCAGTCCCACGCGTGTCAGGGAGAGGCCACGGGCCCGCAGCAGTACGGGCAGCAGCCCAGACTGCAGCCCATAGGGCAGGCCCTGCACCAGGTAAAGGCCGGCCAGCGGCAGCAGCTTCCCACGCATGGCGAGGAGGCGGGGCGCTGGGGCCCAAGCTCTAGTGGCCGGGTCTCGGTTCAAGGCCGGCCGGGGCGGCATGAGAGGTTCCACTCAGAGTGGGGGCAGGATGCTTCCGAGGGGGTCCGGTCCGGTCGGGATGGAGTCACGGGTCACAGAGCGGCATGGCTCTGGGGCTGGGCCAGGGTTGGACAGGCTGGCGTCCGCACCCGCGCCATTGGGTCCTGGGGGCGTCAGAACCCCAAAGAACTTTCAGGCCTCCTCCAAGGCGGCGCTGGCTGGGGCAGCGCTCTGGACCGGGCGGCGCAACCCGGAAACGCAGCGGCCATAGAGAACGCGGGCGGGCTAGAGCGCCGGCCGCCTTCTGGCGCCCCCGGTGGCCAGCTGTCTTCGAACGTCGGAAGCGGCCGAACCCCGCGGCCCATTCAGGTCCCTCCCAGGGCTATCAGATCTGGTCCCCAGACCCTAACTCTCCGGAAGTGCTTCCTGGTGTCTCACCTGGAGCCTGGTGGCCGCAGGGTCCGCTGGGCCCCCCACGGAGGACCCACTGTCTACTACCGCTTACATCGGCTGCTGGACCCTCACCTCGCTGTGCTAGTGGTCTCGGCGCCCTCCCCAGGCCAGTGGCCGCAGAGGGTCGTGGAAGGCAGGAAGTTCGTGGGAAAGGCTGAGCCCACGTTCAGCCCAAGGAGGCACCCGGCTGCTGCCCGAAACGCCTTCTAGTGTCTAGCGACAAGGCCAGGAGAGCCAGTCCAGGCCGGCTCCAGCCCGACCCCACCTGGCCTTGGAGAGGGCGGGGCGGGGCCCACCCGACGAGAAACCTGCGCCTCCCCTGTCCTCTCCTGCCCAGAGCCTTGCTGTGTGGGGCACCTGGGGCCCAGGGGAGATAGTGAAGCAGGGACTATGGTTAAGAACCGCATCCAGAGTGGAGCTGGGGCCTTGGCCAATACTCTCCCTAAGCCCGTGGGGCGCTGAGGCCTGCCAACCCCTAGATCAACTCGCAGACACTTGAGCCAAGACATTACGTCAGCTGCCGAGGCCACGGGGAGTGAGCTTCCTTTCATTTCCACACATTTTTGGGGCCCAGGTTTCCTCATCTGTGAAATGGGGACTATGGTGCCCACCAGCGAGGGCCCTTTGTGCAGTGATGCACAACAGTGTCCGGCATGCACATCCTCGCGCGCCAGTGTCAAGGACACAGGGCTGCCCGCCAGCCCCCAGCCCAGGTCCTTCAGCCCAGAGCTCCACAGGGCACCTCTTCCTCGGCATCTTCCGTGCCCTCGTCCCCCGAACTTGCCTTCGGGTGCCCCAGCTCAGGAGGGGGCCTCCCCTCTCACTGCTTCCCAGCCCAAGAAGTGCATTTGCACGTGGACGTCACACACCACACACAACGTGGCAAAGCGAGACCCGTTTGCTCTTCCTCCCCTCCCTGCTCCTGGGCCGGCACCACCGCTCCTCCAGCGGTCCACAGTGGCAGCACCAGTGCCCGCGCCCAGTTACGGGAACCGAGACTGCCCCCTTGAGTCCTCACGGTCACTGCTTCCCGGTGCTCGCCCCATCCCGCCAAGTCCATCCCGTAAGAAGGTCACCTCCCCTGGAAGCCCTCCCTGACCACTCCTCCCGGGCCCCCAGGACTGCACAGAACCTCACACACAAAGGCAGTCAGGAGCGGACAGGGCGGCGGAGGCGCATACAGGTGTGCACACAGCCTCCAAGCCAGCCCACTGCTTTATTAGGGGCCTGAAGAGAGGCAGGGGCCCAGCCACACAGGCAGCAGGAGCAAGTCCAGAGGGCTCCAGAGACCCCAGGACCCTGAGCACTGTCCGCCCGGGGTCGTCCCTGCCGGCCCAGCCTGGCCCCCAGCGGTGTCATCAGGAGTACTCGCGGGTGAACTTGGCATGGAACTGGCTCAGCGTTTCCAGCAAGGGCCGCAGCTTCTCCATGGGGGGCAGAATGGTCATCCTAAAAGGGGGAAGAAGGTAAGCGATTGGGGTGTGGGTCGCGGGGAGGGGATGCGGGGGCCCAGCCTCACCGGAAGTGGTAGGTGCCTTCCCGCTGCCCGAAGCCACTGCCAGGCACCACGCAGATGCCGGTCTCCTCCAGGAGGCGCAGGCAGAAGAACATGTCGGGAGCCAGGCCCAGCTCCTGGGGGCGGGCGTGGGGGGGGGCGGGTCAGGGCGGGGCGTCCCAGGCCGCGCGGGCCCCGCCCCGCCCCGTCCCGCCCCGCACGCCGCACGCCGGACCTGAGCGCGCTGCACCGCGCGCGGGGGCAGCTGCACGCGCGGGAAGGAGTACATGGCTCCCTGCACCGGGTTGCAGCGGATGCCGGGAGCCTCGTTGAAGACCTGCTCCGTGAGCTTGGCCTTGGCCGCCAGCTCGGCCAGCACCGCCCGCCTCTCCTGCGGCCGTGGAGAGAAGGCCGGTCAGGCTGGGCCAGGGGCGCGGCGCCCTGACCCCCGCGGCCCCGCCCACTCACCGCCTGGAACTGCGCGAAGGAGGGGTCGGAGGGCGCGGGCGGGCTGACCGCCACGTCTAGCAGGACCTGGCCCGGCGTGGGCGGGCACAGGCGCACGCTCCGCAGCTTCTGCATCTGCTGCTGCACCGCTGCGTCCATGTTCACCACCTCCACGTAGCCGCCGCGGAAGCCGCACCTGCGAGGCGAGGGCGGGCGTCGAGGCAGGGCCGGCAAGGAGGGGCCGGTCTGGCAGGCGAAGTGAGCCAGGCCGCGGCCCGGGTGCCCGGCCCTGCCCGCCAGGCCAGCACGCACTCGCCCATGTAGCCCTTGGAGACCGAGTGGAAGGAGGCGAGCTCCTGCCGCGCCGCGTATGGCGGCCCCATCTCCGTGAGCACCTTCTTGAACGAGTGGAACTGCGAGCCCTCGGCGTACACGTTGTCCTGGTACACCTGGACGGGCGGACGGGCGACAGCGGGGTGCGTCAGGGGGGCGCGCGCCGCCGCCCTCCGACCCCTCCCTGCGGGGGCCCCGGCCAGCACCTCATCGGCCAACAGGAAGAGCCCCTCCTCAAAGGCGAAGCGGATCACGGCCTCAATGCACTCGCGGGTCTGCACCTGCCCTGGGGCACAGACGGGTCCGAGGTCAGCTGAGGGGGCGCGCTGCTCTTCGCGGGGCGGCGGGCGGAGGGGCAGGCTGACCCAGGCTCAGAGCGCAGGGGTGCCTGTTCGGGCCAGGGCGGTGGGGCGGGGGCGGGTGGGGGCGCGCACCGGTGGGGTTGCCGGGGTTGATGATGCAGAGCGCGCGGGGGCGACAGTGGTCACGCGCCTGGAGCAGCGCGCGCCTCAGCTCGGCCACGTCGAGCGCCCAGGCGCGCTCCTCGTCCAGGTAGTAGTCCACCTGCACCGCGTTGAGCTCGGCCAGCGCGGCGGAGTAGAGTGGATACTGAGGGATGGGGATGAGCACGCCCGTGCGCGTGCGACCCTCGCCGGCCACCAGCAACTTAAGCAACGTCTGCGGGTGGGATAGGGAGGCGGGGTTGGCGGGCCGAGGGCTGCACCCGTTCCCCGCCCCGGGCGCCGCCGTGCCAGGACGAGCCGACCCGCTCGGCAGCGCACTAGGAGCCGCGGTGTCTCCCCGCGCTGCCCCGGCCTACCACGATGGCGTCGCTGGCCCCCGTGGACAGGAAGATGTTATTGGGGTCGGCGGGAATGCCTCCATCGCGCCGCTCAATGTACCGCGCCACGTCCTCACGGATCAGCTGGGTGCCAGAGCTGATGCTGTAGGCCCCTGGGCCCGGGGACAGGGAGGACGGGGTGGGAGTGGGGGTGGGACAGGTGAGGTCCCCTTGCATCCCTCCCGAGGAGACTCGCCCCTTCCAGCGGGCAGATCCACCCGTCTCCTGGGACAGCCTCCCCCAGCGCCTGCCCCTGCCCCTCCCTGGGGCTTGGGCAGGTTCTGGCACTCACCCAGGCTGTGGCCCCCACATGCCTGCAGGATGCGCTCCGCCCTCCTCTTGGCGTCGTCGGGGAAGTCAGGGCTGTTCAGGAGATCAGGGTGGACGCAGAGCGCCAGGACCTGGGAGGAGCGAGTGCTGGGGCCAGGGCACATGGGCTGACAGGGAAGGGGTGCAGGGCAGTACTGAGCCTCACCTGGCGCAGGAAGGTGATAGGCGTCTGCCCCATAGCCTGTGCGTCCCCGATGTTGGCTCGGATGATCTCAGTGAAGGGTTTCTTTACGCCCTGTGGCGGGGGTGGGGTGGGGTGGGGCAGTGACAACGGACCTTATGGCTCCCACGGGCCTTGTCTCATTCGGCCCAGGGGTGGGGGGAGAATGGGGCCGCTCAGTGCCCCTGTGCGGCGCTGAGGTGGTGGGGGGGCCCAGGACCCTACCTGGCGCAGCTCCTGCTCCAGCTCCAGCGCCCGCAGCACAATTGGGCCTCGTACCGCATACTCCACCTTCCGGACACACGGGTTCATGGTGTCCAGCGTCAGCACCTTCTCCGTCAGCCCATTCGTTGCAGCCTGACTGTGGTCACCTGTCCTCAAGGCCATGACCCTGCTCGGACCGGGCAAGAAGGAGACTCAGGAGGCGTCAGGATCCAGAAGCGTGGGTGAGGGAAGCTGGGTCCCGGGTTGGTGGGCCAGGGCTGGGAAGGGAGCACCCACTTCACTGCAGCCTGCTGGCCCCACTGAAAGGGACAGAAAAGGCTGAAAGGAGCCGGGCCCGCCAGGCCCCGCCCCACCCGTCTGGGCACAGTTCTGCCCTGGGGAGCCACAGGGAGTGGGTGAGAAGACAGGCGGGGCTTGGGGTGAGGCCCAGTGCCCGCCCAGTGTCCCTGTGACAGGGGAGCAGGAGACCCGCATGGGAGGTAGGGACAGACGGAAAGGGTCCAGCAGCTCTGAGGGACTAGGCTTGGGGGCGGGGGGGCTGAGTGCCCTGAGGGGTTGGCTGAGCCTGCAGGGGAGAATGAGGCCTGGGGCCTCTGGAGGTTTACCCCAGTAGGGCTCGGCCAAGGCCTGACCCTTTGGACCCCCCCCATCTTTGCTGGGGCCAACAGAGTAGGCCTGTCTCCCGGGTAACTGAGCCAGGCCTCAGGAATCCTGGGGCTGTCTGGGGAGGGGAGTGAGGCTTCAGATGCGGGGGCTCCATCTGGCCCCTCCTGCGCTGGGGACCATGGCCCAGGGCAGCAAGAGCCCTGGGGCTGGACCTCGGTCCCCCATCAGTGCTGCAAGGCTGGAGTCTTTGGGTTGGGGTGTTGGGGGAGAGGCGGGGCAGCTCTGGGCCTTCGCAGGGCCCTTGGACACCTCAGCTGTTCTGGGCTGCTGTCCTGCCCTTTCACCGAGCACACACCAGCCTGGGGCTGCCCTTGGGGCCACACCACAGGCAGGGTGACCTAAGCTTCCCTTCCCTGTGGCTCGTGATTGGTGGAGAGAGTGGGAAGCGAGCCGTGATAAGCCCTCAGGGCCCCACCTCCACAGGCCCTGCAGGGAGCTGATAGGCCATGCCCAGTGGTGGCCACCCCAGCACCAGGATCTGGCTCCGCAGTGAGGGTCAGGGAGCAGCAGGTCCTCTCAGCTGAGCGGGGCCGTGGGTGGCTGCTCAGGCCTGGGGAAGGCTTGGCCCCTTTGCTTCTGCCGGCTGGAGAGGAAACAGGAGGCCAGACGGCAGCCTCTCACCTGCGTCTCCTGCTCTGCTGCCGCCGTCACCTCTGCCTCCCAGTGTGCAGGCCTCTCTGGGCCCTGGGCTGGAGAACAGGTTAATATGGGCCCAGCCGCAGGCAGAGCCAGGCCCCGCCCACCCCCTGGCAGCAGGGCCATGTGGCAGCTGTGGTGGCAAGTGGACCTTGGGCAGCGCCCCACCCCACACTCTAAATTTAACCAGCAGCCTCCCCGCGGCCCTCCCCCACTGTGCTGAGGACACCCCTCCAACCACTGATGCTCAGGGATGGGGGGGGCCTGTGGACACTGGGCTGACCAGGTCAATGTCCAGCGGAGAGGGTGACCCAAGCCCATGCCACCCAGCACTGGTGGCCATGCCAAGGAACCTGCCCTGGACAGATGAGCTGGCAGTGCCCCAGCCCTACCAAGTGAGGCCCCGAAGGGGCCCTGTCACCCTGACACATGGTGCCTGGTCAGCTCAGAGCCTCAGCAGCCAACTGTTGGCCCTCCTTGCCAGCCTGAGCAGAAGCTGGCAGCCAGGCCCCAAGATAGGGGCTGCATGCCAGTAATGGGGAACCCACCCCCCACCAGGGAGGCTTCTGATGCTAGCCTTGTGCCACTTTGACCCTCTGGCTGTTGCCCAGGAGTTTTATGGAAAACACCCTCTCCTCTTCCAGCCAGGATCCCTGCCCCTCCAGCATGGACACCCCCAGCCCTGGCCAACAAGTAGTGGCCTTCTGAAGCTCCCTGTTCCCCTCAAGAAAGCAAAGAATTCCAAAGGCGTCTCCAGGAGGCCGGGGCGGCAGGGTGCAGTAAGCACTAGGCCTCTTGCCAGGGGCCGTGGGCCTCACGCCCACGCAGGGGCTGGGCACCACAAGCAAGCTCCAGCACGCGCCCACAGCCCTCAGGTGCTCACAGGGCCAGGCGCACCCAGGCCCAGCAACACAGCAGCTCCCCACCATGGCAGTGGTGGCCCAGCTGAGACACACGACGGGGCAGGTGGCAGAACGGCCCTTTATTGAGAGTCACAGAATGAAACTAGGTCTCCACAGCCAGGTGCTTCCCAGGTACAGCCTCTGCCACAGGTCCATCCTCGAGGAAGGAGGAGGCTGGCAGCCTAGCCCGGGACACACGTTGCGGCACGCAGAGCAGGGGCCCTGGGCCTGGCAGTGGGACCTTGGCCACCCAAGCACCAGCCCCTCACATGAGCAGGCAGCATGGCCTCTTCTCCACGCGGGCCTCTTCTGAGGGGGCTGTGAGTCTGAGCAGGGGTGGGTCTCCACCAGCCCCGGAGCCACACTCCAGCTGGGGGGTCTCAGTGTCCACAGGCAGTTCAGACTCAGCGGCCTCGAGCCCCTCAGGCGGGGGTCGCTGCAGCTTAGCAGCAGCCCGCTGACGCTTCAGCTCTGCCAGGGTGTGGGGGGCCTTGGCCTGGACCAGGGCGTCAGGGGTGGTGCTCTCCAAGGGGCTCAGCTGGTAGGAGACACTTCGGTCCAGCCGCTTGGAGTACAGGTGCCGCCCGGGGGGCGCCCCCACTCGGCCGTTGTGCTGCCTGGCCGCCTCTGGGTCCTCCTCCTGTGTGGGGAGCACAGGCCCCGGAGGCCATCAGGAAGGTCCCCTCTGGCCTGGGGTCCCGGACTGCGTGGCAGTCCAAGGGCAGAAACGCGGGTGGGGGCGGCAACTGACGCCCACGGGGCGCGAGTCTTGCATATGGGGGCGGGGCCCCTGGTCCCACCAGCTCCTGAGGCTGGTACGGAGGGAGGCGGGGCACGGCTGGGCGGGGCTCACTTCGGGGGGCGGCCGCCGGAGCTCCGCATCCGTCTGGCGGTCCTCGTCCTCCTCGGACGGCTCCGGGCTGGTAGGCGGGGGCTGTTGCCACACGATGGCCTCCTGGGCGTGCTCCTTGCGGTACAGGCTGGTGCGCTGGGTCAGGCTCACCCGCCTCACCACCTTCCTGGGAGGGGGCGGGCAGGAGGAGTGGGGGGGGAGACACCGCCTTCCCTGCGGACTCTGCCCCGAGCTCCAGAGGGCACGGAGGCCTGCCAGCTGACATCAGCAGGGGCAAAGCCCGGGGCAGAGCCCAAGGGGCGAGGGGAGGGGAGAGGGGGGCTGAGGGCCCGTGGGTGGGGCGCTGGGCGGGCCCGCGGGGGCCTGGCGGGAGGGGCGGGCACTTACCCCCGGCTGCCGGCGCTAGAGGTGCGTCGACGCAGCAGAGAACGCTGGCGGCCCTGGGCGCGCAGGAGCGCGTCGTGCTTGTGTTTCAGCTCCAGCAGCTTGGCCCGCACCTCCTCATCCCCGCACACGTCTGAGGAGGAGTGGCCGGAGGGTCACGGGCGCCCGCCCGCCTGCCCCCTACACCGGGAGGATGCGGCCCCAGGCTCACCGAGAGGCGTCTCGTCCATCAGGGATTTGCCATTCAGGTCAGCCCCGTGTGCCACGAGCAGCTCCACCAGGTGCACCTGCGGGCCGGCGAGCCCTGGCTGCTGAAGCCTGCGGAGCCGCCGAGCCCGCCCGGCCCCACCGCCCCACAGGCCCTCACCTGGCCCCAGTAGGCCGCCGCGTGCAGTGGCTCCCAGCCGTCGCGGTCCTTGGTGCTCAGGCTGGCCCTGTGTTCCAGCAGCAGGGCAGCCGCCTCGCCGAACCCGTTGGCCGCGGCGATGTGTAGCTGCAGGCAAACCGCCGGCCCCTGAGTCCCGGCCCTGGTTCGGCCGGCAGCCTCCTCCCCTGCCTGGGTCCCACGCGGCCCCGAACTCACCAGCGTGGCGCCGTGGTCCCGGGGGGCATTGAGGTCCGCCCCCTCCTGCAGCAGGCTCCGGATGTCCTCCAGCATATGCAGCTCGGGCAAGGCCCGGGCCCGCTCGATGCTGTCCTGGGTGATGCCTGCGGGGCAGTGGGCTCAGGGCTCCACCCCCAGCACACCACCCGCCGCAACCCGCACCCCCCTGCCCTGGCAGGCAGGCAGGCAGGCAGGCAGGGCTGCACTCACCGCGGCTGGCCATAGCCGTCTCCAGGCAGTCCAGTGTCTGCTCGTCCTCACACAGGTCATAGGGCATGTTCCCATCCGTGTTAACGGCCAGGAGGTCAGCACCACTGCGGGAAAGGTGGACGGGGCGCTGTTCACAGGGCCCTTCTCCCCCAGCGGAAGCCCCCAGTACCCTCTCAGAGGCCTTCCACCTAGGGCTGCCTCAGAGGGGCCCAGGCCTCACCTGCTGCAGTGAGAGGCAGCCCCTTGGCCCTGGATGCTGTCCTGGGGCCAGGTGGGCTGTCCTGCAGTCTCCACCATGTCTGATTTTTCAGGATCCTGGCACCCCTCTGCCCCCGTGAATATGTACAGTGGGCCCACTTGCCACGAGGGGGTGCCAAGACTCTGGGGGCCCCAGGCAGCAGAAGGTGGTGGGGAGAGAGCCTGGGTGTCAGGAGAGCGCTGCGGGGAGCTGAAGGAGGGCCCGAAACACAAGGCTGGGTGCCCACTGTGGAGGGGCACGGAGTAGGGCTAGGGGACACCTGTGCACACCCCCTTGCTGCCCCGTGACGCTGCACACCCAGCCCGTCCCACTCCAAGGCATCTGTGTGCAAACGGGAGCCACTGCCATGCACCCACACACCCACGACTGTTGCCCAGACGGCTCCAAGGCCAGCCAGTGGGGGACTCCTGGACCCTAGGGAAGCTGACCACCCTCTCCATTCACCAAGGCAGGTGTTGAGGAGCCCAGCCCTGCTCTGCCCTCCTCGTTAACGGAGCCACCTGTGTCCAGGTATCCCCCCTTGCCAATTTCTCCCTCGTGGCTCTGACCAGAATGGCATTTCCCTGTGCAGACCCTGGGAAGGCCAGAAGACCAGAGCAGGAGGTCAAGGCCTGTCCTCAAGGAGTTCCCGTGCTCTTCGTGGTGTGCGCAGCCTGGCAGGCAGAGGACCACACTGCCCTGAGTATGTGTTAGTTCCCTTGGGGTGGCGGCATCCGTGCTCTCGGCCCAGGTCCCACTCTGCATGCCAGGGTGCAGCAGGGTAAGCAAAGGTCAGTGGGAACACAAGAGGCCAGGGTCCAGGCACACTTTCCCACAGAGATGAGACGCCTGGGCGGTGTCTCCAGATGAACTACCCACCGCAAGGAAGGTCCTGCCTGCCCCGGGCCCAGCTGCGGCCCCTCCCCGATAGAGACGCCCACTCCAGCCACACCTGCTCCCAGCGGGCCCTACCGAGCAACGAGCAACTCCACCAGGTGCAAGTGGCCACAGGTGGCCGCGGCGTGCAAGGGTGTCCAGCACTCACTGTCACGGGCATTGACCTTGGCCCCAGCCTCCAGGAGCTGCTGCACCATCTCCCGGAAGTCATCGATGCAGCTCTGCAAAGCACGTGGCCTGAGTGCCCGAGCCGCAGGCCAGGGCCCCGTCCTCTCCTTGCACCCTCAGCGAGGCTGACCTGATGCAGGGCGGTCAGGCCGTCCTCATTGGCCAGGTCAGGGCTGACCCCACTCTCGAGGAACTGGCGGACTGCAGAGAGGAGAGGAGCGCTTTCAGGTCACAGAAGTCCCACCACAGGCCAGCGCCATCCTGCTCAGGTCCCTGCATCTGGGGTACCTGGGCTGACGGCTGTGCATAGCCGGGAGAGCAGAGGACGGGGAGAAAGGCGGTGGTACAGGTGGCAGGAGGGACACTAGAGCCCAGGCCAAGGGCTCAGGAGCTGGGCCCCCAAGCGAGGTACAGACAGCAGCACTCTGCCTCTACCCTCCAGCAGGGCGCCCTCCTGAGTCATGGCACTAGGGCCCTCCTGTGGCACTAGCCACCTCCACCGTCGTCCCCCGGGCCTGGGTGCTGGCACCTCCTGTCAGCCATCCCTGTGTCAGGTCCCATGCTTCCCCCAGCCTTCTCTCTCTCTCTCTCTCTCTCTCTCTCTCTCTCTCTCTCTCTCTCTCTCTTACACACACACACACACCCCTTCTCTGGCACTTGCAGCCCCCCACCCCTGCACCGCTGCAGCCAAGAGTGTGGGCCCAAGGTGCCCAGGCCTGGCCCTCCCTAGCTGCACCCTCCTCCCCGCAGCTCCCATGCACCGGCCTGAGGCACACCCTGCCCCTCCTTGCCCTCTGCACCCCAGCTTCTACGGCAGAGGCCTCTGCCCTGGAGGGAGGCAGAAAGCGCCCTCGGGAGCCTCCCGGGAGAGAAGAGGGGCTGTGAGCGTGTGGGCACAGGAGAGGGACAGGAGGCCTGCTCCGAGTTCAGGCCTGTCATCTGGGGCGGTTCTGATGGGAAGAAGGAAAAAGTCACAGGCAGAGCCAGGGGCAGGCATCGAGGGGGCAGCCCGTACGGGGAGCCCCCGCTCCCCGTGCTCTAACCTGCCAGGTGGGCTCCACCATACTCCTGTATGGAGGCTCAGGACCCAGGCAAGCAGGTATCCCGAGCCAAGCCCAGCGCCCCGGCAAGAGGCGGCGAAGACTGGGTGGCTCCCAGCCCACCCGAGCCAAGCCCTGTGGGCCCGCCCAGGGCCCCCGCCCACCCCCCCCCCAGGCCTCACCTTCACTGCAGGACCCTCCACAGGCTGGCCTATGAGGGCTACCCTGGGGGCTCCCACCACTTGGGGTCTGTGGCTAAGGACGCTGGGCCTCACCCTTGGCGGACCTCTTGAGGCCCGCACCAGGGGACAGGGACAGGGACAGGGCTGCCTGCCGTGCGTGGCTGGCCCACACTCGCCTTCCTCCAGGTCATTCCGGGCAGCCGCCTCCAGAAGGGCAACGCTGGGGGGGAAGAGGACCCGCTTCTGTGGCCAGCCGCCGGCCACCACCTTCTGTGACTGCTTCCGCTGGCCCCTCCTGCTATGGGCCTCCTTCTCAGCCTGGGCCCACATCTTCACCTGCTGGGCGCGTCGCTTCTGGGCATGCTTCAGCCGCTCCTGTGTGCTCATCCTGCCCACCATGGGCATCTCTGCCAGCAGCTCCAGGTGCTCGGCCATGGCGGGGGCTGCCTGCCAGGGGGGCTGCTGGGGGCACCGGACGGGGAAGCACGGGGGCCAGGCTGGGCCTGAGAGGCGGGGCAGCTGGCTGGACTGGTGCCCTGGGGGGCATCCCCTCTCTAAGGCTCGGTGTCCTCTGCCCCTGGCAAGGCTGGGTCAGGAGGCCCCCCGCTGTGACCAGACCCGGGCAGCCATGAGGGGCCCGGGCCCCAGGCAGAAAGGGCAGCAAGGGAGGGTGCCTGCAGCCGGCCTCCCAGGGCCCTGGCACCTCAGCTGCTCGATGGACAAGGCCTCCCTCCCTCGTGGGGTCAGGGTGCCCACCCTGTGGGAAGCAGTCCTGGACCCGGCCAGCCTCAGTTCAGGGTCTGAAGCTAATGACCCAGATGATGAAGTTGCAGCCCCCCGACACCTCGCCGAGGGGAAGGGGAGGCCAGGGCAAGGGGCAGAGGCCCCTGGGAGCCCTAAAAGCCCCTCTCACCTAACAGGCCTTAGGGGACCAGGTGGGGTCTAGGAGCAGCCATGGCGGGGGCCTTCCCTCCCCACGGCCCCAGCCTTCTGGGGTCGGTGCTAACGAGGAGGTGTGGCCACAGGGGGCCCGGGCGGGCGTGTGTCCAGAGTCCCAGGGTCCGGCTCCCAGCGCCTGGGGCTGAGGCTCTCTAAGCGGCCAGGGCACCGAGGGTACAGCGGGCCTGGCAACTGTGTCTTCAGGAAGGCCTCCCCTTCGGAGGAGCCGGCGGCCCAGCTGTACACGGCAGGTGCTCCCGCTGGCCTGAGAGGAGGAAGCAGGAAGCGCGTCAAGGCCAGACGGCGGGACGGGCTCCACCCGGAGCCCCGCCCTGTGTGAGGGCAAGCCCTGCCCGGAAGATCCTGGCAGAGGGGAGGGGGCTGGCTGTGCCCGCATCCTGGCCCCCACACACGGTGTTTCCAGCAAGGGCTCTGAAGGCTGTGCGGCTGAGAGAGGGGAGCAGGGGCAGCACTGCCAGCTTGCGGCGGCCTTCCTGAGAGGTGGCCCCTCAAGGCCTCCGGCTCAGCCCTTGCCCCGCAGCACCCCTGACCTGTGCACCCTGGGCCGGGCTGGGCTGGCCAAGGTCACCTTCTCCTTGGGCTCTCCCGGACTCCCCGAGGGCTGTGTGGCCTACGGCCTTCCCAAGGGCGGGCCCTGCTGCCTGGGCCCCGGGCCGCCCTGCTGCTCGGTGCAGTTGCGGAGGGCGGAGGGCCTGGCCTGGCCTGACCAGCACCCCAGCCCCTCACCGCCCGAGTCTGGGCCTCTTCCTCGCCAGGCTTTCTGTTTCTAGCTCAGGCCACTCGGTGCTTCCCTCTGCCATCCTGGGCGGCGGTCCAAGCCCTGGTCGTGTGAACACAGGTGCAGGTGGCCTGCCTGACAGACAGGTGGGCAGGCAGCTGGGCTGGGGCACAGCCCCATAGTCCCCACCATGGCCCTTCCTGCCCAGCACGCCCGCTGTGCTCACTAGGCATGGTCCCAGGACACTCCTCGGGAGGCCATGGCCATGCTCCACCTAGAAGGTACCCACCTGCAGCTCAGCCTGCCCACCGGGAGTCCCCATTCCCACTCGGCCAGACCTTGTGGCCATCTAGAGGCGGACCCAGGCTTCTTCTGGCCAGACTTGTACTCAGGGGTCTCAGTGAGTGCCCCCTTCTTTCTGGAAGGGAACTGTCCCGGGCCAGATCAAATGAGGTCAGGTCCCTCCTGCCCCGGGACCCCCAGTGTATTGGGAGCCTCGCTTTACAGCTCTGCCTTGCCCTGGACTTTGCTGGCACTCCAGCTGTCCGCTCTGTGAGCCAGGCCTCAGAGGCTTCCTGGGGACAGGAAAGGGGACCGGTGAGGCCCAGGAAGGAGCCCTCCAGGCAGCCAGCCCCCAGCTGGCCACCTCTGCCAACTGCTGGGGCCAGGCAGACAGTGAGCTGCCTAGACCCCCTGCCTGGATCCCCCAAGTCCCGCCTCTGCCCCCGAGACACCACTTCTCCACCGAGACAGAGATAGGCCAGAGGCCTGCAGGCACCGTGCCAGCCCCCCCCCCCCCCCATTAGGCTGGAGGTGGATCCCAGACCATACCCAAGGTGTGGCGGAGCTTTCACTGGCTCTGTAAGACTCTCCCTCCCTGCTGGCCACTCACAGGTAGCTTCATGTTCCCCTGGAGGGAGCTGAGACCCCCTCCAGCCCGCACATGGGATCTTCACCTCTCTGGGGTAGGTCTCTGAAGAGCCTGCCCCAAGAGACCGCAGGAAGGAGGAGCAAGGCACTGGGCCCAGGGCCACCCCGACCCCGCCTCCAGCCATGGGAAGGGGAGGGGGACCCACAGAGGATGCCGCCCCCGCCCCCTCCACGAGGGAGGAAGTACCCTGCAGGCCAAGGCTCCACGGCAGAGCGGGCTCACAGGGCCTCAGGGACCATCTTCTCCAAGTGGGCGCCAACATCAGAGCCACAGCCCGAGTTTGTTACGTGTGACAAGATTTAGGAGATGTCATCTACCCCATCATTTTATGCAAGAAAAGAGATTCTGATGCCCACGTCCTACAGAAGTTCCCCTAGAGGGGAATCCCCTGCTGGTCCAGTGGTTAGGACTCCATGGTTCCACTGCACGGGTTCGATTCCCTGGTCGGGGAACTAAGACCCCTGCATGCGGGGGAGCAGGGTAAGGGACAGAAAACAACCTAAAACAGAATAACCACCAAATTGAACAGATGTTGTGTTTTCTAGCTGTTGTTTTCTTATTTTGAAGGCCACCCATGAAAATACATCTGGGGCAGGATCTGAAGCCTCACCCAGGCCCACCCCTGCGCCCCAGGCAGCACGGGGCTCAGGATAGAGACCTGCTCCCTGTGGGCCCCCAACGGCCCGGGCACTGCACACTGGAGACTCTGGTCTCCTGCTGGGCTACAGCAGCTCAGCCGGGTCCTCAGCCCCCTACTCTGGGGGACCCACCTGCCTGAAGCCCCAGGTCCCCTCTGGGCCCCTTTAGCAGCACTCCTTGCTGGGAGCTGCCTGAGGACCTGGGGCATGTGACCTGGGGTGGGTCCTTGGGCCGCTGGACTGCCTCCTCTGAGAGAAAGTTGACCCCAGGGAGTCCCAGGACCCCGCTGCAGTGGGCGCCCATCCTGGAACAGTCTCCATGGGGGGCAGCACAGCGCCCAGCCCCCGGCCCCCCCAGGCTGAGTCTGAGATCTCCGCCTGTTCCCCCTCCTCAAGCCCCACTCTTCCGCCTCCTCCCAGCCACACAGTCCAGGAACAGTTGCCCCCAAGCTGCAAGACTCACCCCTCAGCTGAGCCACAAAGGCCAGGACAGCTCCGTGGAGTCTCAACAACTGACCACCACCACACCACACCCAGGCCAAGGGGGCCAAGCAGGGCGGCTGCCGCCTCAGTCCACAAATCCTGCCCCAAGCCTCCCTGGAATGTCAAACAGAGATAATCTGGACGATTTTTCCACTTCTCAGCTCCATGCCTGGGGCGCTGTATGGGAGTGTGGGGCTGAGGTGGGAGGAGCCTTCTGGAAGGACAGTGGCCACTGCCCCTCATCCTCTGAGCCCACGCCACTGGACTATGTCCAGAGTCTGTCGAGAGTACCCCTGGACACCCGGCTTATGGGCCCCAGCTCAGGCCCTCAGTGTGGACAGACACACGCCGGCCTGAGTGTCTCAGGGCCCCTCCCCGACCACTGTCCCAGCCCTGCACTGGCACGTCCCTGTCATTATCCCCATCTCCCACCTGGGGAACTGAGGCCTAAACCTGTGGGGCCCTGCTGACGGCGCCACCATCCTGCCTCTCGTGCCCACTTCCCAGCATCTGTGAGAATCAGGGACAGTGTAGCAAGAGGCCAGAGCCTCTGAGGGTCGGGAAGTGTCCCTTCACTCACCCAGGGACAGGGAGGCTGTGCCTCGCTCAGAGAGAGGAAAGGAGAGATGAACGGGCAGGGTGGAGGGGCCGGGGCGTGGGAGGAAGTGGGGTGCCCACCTCCCCTCAGGTTCTGGGGGCTTCGCCTCCCTGTCCTGCTTAAGGTGGGTTGGAGCCGGTTTTCCCTGTAGCTTTATCTACGACAGCAAAAGATGGGGAGTGACCAACTGCTTCCCACTCTGGGGAGAGCGCAGTGTGTGTCACCATCCTGCAGAGTCACACACACAGACGTGCCCGTTAGCAGGTGAGGGCATGTAAATGTCACGGGCACGTGGCTGGGGCTTGGCTGCCGAGACCCCAAGGCAGAGCTGACCCCGCTGCGTTGCAGGCGTCTGTGTGCTCGGGGACCACAGGCAAGCTGGGCTTCATCCCTGGGCCGACCCCCTGGCCCATCCCCTCACCCTTCCGCCCCAGCCCGGCTCACCTGGGAAGCCTCCCATCCCCGCTGCATATCTGGCCATCGCGGGCACAAGTCCACCAAGGGCACCGTTTGTCCCGCAGAGGACCAGCCAGCTGGGGGCCCACCCGGTCCGTGCCCGGGGCCACGTGCTGGGACCTGGAGGGCAGCCTCGGGTGGGGACCTGCTCAGGGAGGGAATCCGACGCCCCAAGGGCAGGGTCTGGCCAGGCCGACCCCAGCCCTGCCCCACGGGCCTGGCCTGGGGGTGGCCTAGGGTCGGGGGACAAGGAAAACTGGCTGCCCTCAGAGGAGGCGCAGGACGTGCGCTGGTGAGGAGGAGGGCCACTGTGGCCCCGGGGTGGCCCCAGGGAGGGGCTGGGGGCACCGGCAGCAGGGCGGGGTGGGCCGAGGGGGCGTGAGCAGCAAGGACGGAGCCAAGCAGCGGGGCGGGTGGGCAGCGGGCTCCTCCTCGCACTGGTGCGGGACCCATGGAGGGGCCAATCTGGGGGTGCGGCCAGGGCAGCGTTTCCACAGTGACAGCACGTGCGAGCAGAGCAGCTGTCCCCAGGGGCACTCACCTGCCTCCAGCAGGCCTGTTCTAGAACGTTCTAAAAGCTAATCCCACAGCACTACCATCAGGCCCCTCACTGCAGCAGCCTTTAAGTCCTACATGTCTATCAAAGGGTCATTAAGTAAGGCCCTGAGGGGTTTGTGAGGAAGCCTCCTAGCACCCTCACGAGAAGGTCACTAAGAAACTGTTTAGTAAAAAAAAAAAAAAAAACAGGGCTTCCCTGGTGGCGCAGTGGTTGAGAGTCCGCCTGCCGATGCAGGGGACACGGGTTCGTGCCCCGGTCCGGGAAGATCCCACATGCCGCAGAGCGGCTGGGCCCGTGAGCCATGGCCGCTGGAGCCTGTGCTCCGCAACGGGAGAGGCCACAACAGTGAGAGGCCCGTGTACCAAAAAAAAAAAAAAAAAAAAAACTGTTTAGTGAAGGAAAAAAGGTGTAAAATCTGTACATGATAAGCAACCTTTGTGTGAACACACGTGTAAACCTGTATCAGAAACACAGGACTCCGAGAGAAGCAATGGGAAGGGCCTTGGGCGGGGCGGGGGCGGGGCAGGGGCGCAGGTGGGCGGCACCAGAGCTTTGGGCCACTCCTGTTGTTTGGCTTTTGAGCCATGTGGAGGTAAACCTCTTCCAAACGACACTTAGTGCTCTGTTCAGGGAGGGCAGGTGTGAGCACACCTGTCAGGTATCAGGTATCAGGTGCGGCCTCGGGGGGCGGGGACTAACAGGACCAGCCCGGGCCAGGGTCAGCAGAGGAGCTGGCCTCGGCCTGGGCCGGGGGAGCCCAGAGGCTTCCAGACAAATGAGTGATGTGATCGGATCTGAGCGGGGGTGGACCTGGCAGGAGACCTGGCAGGAGAGACGATGGGACCCGCACGCACCCCCGGCAGCGGTGGACAGGACAGGAGCCACAGGAGGAGGGCAGGACAGGCTGCCAGATGCGAGGAAAGGGCCAGCAAGGGGCAGACGGAGGAAGGAGGGCCCTGAGAAGTGGGGCCGAGCAGTGTCCACGGTGAGCAGGGGCCAGGACGCCCAGGAGAGAGTGTATGGAAGTGAGTGGCCAGCAGAGGCGCAGACGGGAGAACTGAGCAGGGGCCTCAGGGGAGGCCTGCTCGAATGCGCGGACGCCACCCCTCTCCTCACACCAAAACCAATCCAGATGCATCACTGACACAGCCGTAGGAAAAATAAAACCACAGGAGTAACAGAAGGAAGAAGGCAAGACGTCTGTGTGATCCCAGCAAAGGGGAAAGCCTTTCTAAGCTTGACACAAAACCCAGAAACCAAAAAGAAAACCGATAAATCCGACTGCACTAGATTTTTTAAATGTCTGCACTGTAAAAACAAAACAATTCAAAACGAAACCTATAAAAGCAAAAGACAAATGGTCAACTGAGTAAAAACATCTGCAATCAACAGGACAAAGTGGTCCTCACATCAATCATGACGGCCGCACACAGGGACAGAGCATGGACCCCACTGGAAGCATCCAGATAGATACTCAACTCCCTGATGATCAACACGTGCAAACTGGAAGCAGGACGTGAGCGTGGACGGCAGCCGCGCTGGACCACAAAGGCGGAGAGCACCAGCCGTAAAGGACGCGCCTGAGTAACTACTCAAGTGTAGAAAGCCTTAGACCTGCTCGGCCAAGGGGCTGCCCTGCAGGCAGCCTGGCCTGGCACACAGGTGGTCTCCTCGAGGTGGCCCAGCAGCAGTCCCCGCGGCGGAGGTGCAGTGGGTTCACACGTGGTGGGGGCCCCACCTCCTGAGAGTCTCACACGACGTGTGCCGGAGGCAAGAGAGAGGCTTCGTGAGAGACGTGGCACAGAGGAGGGGTCTCCTGACCCTGCTCTCCGACTCCCAGTCCTGACACCCTCCCCCGGGGCCAGGCTCCAGCAGCCCCCCACGCCCTCAGCCCCGTCACTCAGCCTTTGCTCTCCCCCCGGGCCGCGGCCCCTCCACCCTGCTCTCTTCCCACCAGCCTTCTGCGGGGCTGCTTTCTCTCTCCCCGCCTCGCCCCCAGGCCTGGAAGTGCCACGACCCCTCTTCCTGCTGCAGCCCGCAGCCCCTTCCCCCTCCTCCACCCACGAGTCCTGGCTGACTCGGCCATCGGCCATCGGCCATCGGCCGCACCCACCGCCCACCGCCCACCACCCACCCCAGCCCTTGCCGCATCGCTGCATCAGGCCTGAATTCCTGGTGGTCTCCATATTCCCGTGGACCACCCTTCAACTCCCAGCCCCTTGGTGTTGACCTCTTCTTCCTGCCAGTGACCTCATCCTCTGCCTCAACGACACCCTGGACCCTGTCACCTCTAGTAACCCCCCAGCCCCGCCCAGCATCTCGGTTCAACACCCGGTTCCCCGCCCATCACCCCTCCCAGCTCACTGCTGACACCAGCGCCCCAGAGCCCCAGGGTGATGTGTCCTCAAGCAGCAGCTTCAAGCCCCATCAGCACACGCTCCCTGGCCCTGCCACTTCACTGAGCTTGTCAGGAAGTCCCAGGCCCGGCCCAACACGACGGCCCCAACTCTGAATGCGCCAGCAACGCTGCTGACTGCAGGCCCCACTCAGACACGACAGTACTGACGCTGCGGGAAACCCCACAGCTTCCGTCTCCCCGTTTCTTCCTCACCCTCACGCTCAGCTACCCACACGGTTCCTGACAAGACAGAGGCCATCAGAAGAGGACATCCACCTCTGTGAAAGAGTCACCAGCCACTGAGCCCACCCACAGGGCCTTCCACCCCCCACCCCAGGATCCTCCAGGACACTCTCCCAGCATCAGCCCTCTCCTCTGGACCTTTCCCCTCGGCAGAGTGATGATCCCAACCGAATTAAAAAAAAACAGCAAACCCTACTGGAGGAGACAAGGATGTCTACTATCTCGAGCTCTATTCATATTGTACTAAAGGTTTTAGCCAGTGCAACTGGGCAAGAAAAAGAAATAAAATGAATAAGAATAGGAAGGGTAGGGGAACTCCCTGCCTGTCCAGTGGTTAAGACTCCACGATTTCACTGCTGAGGGACCAGGTTTGATCCCTGGTCAGGGAACTAAGATCCTACAAGCCGCGTGGTGTGGCCAAAATACATACATACATACATACATATATATATATATGTATACACACACACACACACATACACACACGTATAAAAGAACAAGAAAGGTAGGAAAAAACTCAGTATGGGCCTCCCTGGTGGCGCAAGTGGTTGAGAGTCCGCCTGCCGATGCAGGGGATACGGGTTCGTGCCCCGGTCTGGGAGGATCCCATATGCCGCGGAGCGGCTGGGCCCGTGAGCCATGGCTGCTGGGCCTGCGCGTCCGGAGCCTGTGCTCCGCAACGGGGGAGGCCACAACAGTGAGAGGCCCGCATACCGCAAAAAAAAAAAAAAAAAAAAAAAAAACTCAGTATTTGTGAGTGACATATTGTGTATGATGAAAACCTGAAAGGTCCTAGAAAACTATTAGAATCTGAGAACACGGCAACAGTGATAGATACAAGTCGGTTTTTTTAAAAATATTTATTTATTTTGGCTGCACCGGGTTTTAGTTGTGGCATGCGGGATCTTCGTTGTGGCATGCAGACTCTTAGTTGTGGCTTGCATGCGGGATCTAGTTCCCCAACCAGGGATCGAACCCGGGCCCCCTGCATTGGGAGCACAGAGTCTTACCCACTGGACCGCCAGAGAAGTCCCGTTGATAGATACAAGGTTAATGTACAAAAATCTATTATATCTATAAATGTCAGCAACAGTTAGGAGATGAAAAATTGTAATGATAGTATTTATAATACTAAGTGTCCAAAAGCATCAATGTCTAGGAATAAATCTGATAAAAGATGTGCAAGGTCCCCACACAGAAAATCACTGAACCTTGTTGAAACACGAGAGAAGGACCAAAAGGGACACACCACGCTTAGGGGTCAAAAGACTCTGAACTCTAAAAATGCCATTTCTCCCCAAATTCATCTAAGATTCAATGCAATCCCAATCAAAATCCCACTGGTTCTATCTGAAATTCACAAACTGATTCTCCATTTAATAGGAAATGCCAAAGGGCAAGAATTGTCAGTACAATCCTAAAAAGGGACAAATCTGAAGTGCTTAGGGATAGAGAAATAGACTGACAGAACAGAACGGAGTCCAGAAACAGTTACGCACAGACATTCAATTTATGACACTGCAGAGCAGCAGAAAAAGAGTCTTTTCAATAAATGATGCTGGGACAGTTGAACAGCCACATGTAAAAGCTCACCTTGACCCCACCCCCGGGTAAGTCGTGCACCTACCCATGAAAGGGGAGGCAGCACAGCATCTATGAAGACTAGACACCAAAAGCACAGCCCATAAATGACAAATTAGATAGACGTCATCAAAAGTTAGACGTTTTGTCCTGCTAAAGACCCTGTGAAGAGGGTGAGAAGACATGCTATTGACTGGAGAACATATTTGCAAACCACAAACAGAACAAAGGACTTTTTCAAAACTCAGCAGTGAGAAAACAGACACTCCAATTAGAAAAGAGACAAAATGTGAACAGGCATTTCACTAAAGAGGATACGGATGGCAGAAACGCCCACAAGAAGATGCTCAACAGCACTGGCCATTGGGAAAATGCAAATGGAAATCACAGTGGCCGTCAGAACGGCGAGGGCGGGGCAAGGATGGGTCTCGCCCAGCGCTGGTAGGGATGGGAGGCGCAGGCCACTCGGAAAACAGTCTGCTGTTTCTTAAAATTAAACATGCACTTACCGTATGACCCTGCAGCTGCACTCTTGGGCATTTATCTCAGAGAACGAACACTTACGTTCACACAAAGACCTGTACGTGAATTTCGAGCAATTTTATGCATAAACTGGAAACGACCCAGATGGCCTTCACCGGCTGAATGGTTAACCACACTCGGTCCACCCACCCCACAGAACACCCCCCAGCGATGAAAAGAGCCCACGGTGGACGCGCGCAGCCGGGGGGGATACGGACGGTGCTCTGCCCTTCCCCCACAGTTACATCCTGCGTGGCCCCGTGACCCAGCATTCTCGATGGAGGGGGGGTGAGGAAGGAGGTGGCCAGGGCCACATAGGGCAGCCGAGGGTCCTCGACTGTGGTGGTCACACCGTTCGACACAAGTGATCAGATCACACTCCTGTGTGCGCACACCCTTGGCTGTAGGTAAAACTGGTGAAATCTGAAAGGGTCAATGGAGTGTGTCCACGCCTGTGTCCCAGACCAGACTCTGCACCACAGCCATGTGCCCTTGGGGACAGGGGAAGGGTTCGGGGCTTCCCGAACCCTTTCTCCTTAAACTGAAATTTTTTTTTTTTTTTTTTTTTTTTTTAGAGAAACCCACATCTTTTTTTTTTTTTTTAAGATGTTGGGGGTAGGAGTTTATTAATTAATTTATTTATTTTTGCTGTGTTGGGTCTTTGTTTCTGTGTAAGGGCTTTCTCTAGTTGTGGCAAGTGGGGACCACTCTTCATCGCAGTGTGCGGGCCTCTCACTATCGCGGCCTCTCTTGTCGCAGAGCACGGGCTCCAGACGCGCAGACTCAGTAGTTGTGGCCCACGGGCCTAGTTGCTCCGCGGCATGTGGGATCCTCCCAAACCAGGGCTCGAACCCATGTCCCCTGCATTAGCAGGCAGACTCCCAACCACTGCGCCACCAGGGAAGCCCAAACTGAAATTTTAAAAGTGAGAAGGGACTTCCCTGGCTGTCCAGTGGTTAAGACTCCGTGCTTCCACTGCAGGGGACACGGGTTCAGGGAACTAAGGTCCCCGCAGAGCAGCCAAAAGATAAAAAATAAAAAAAATAAAAAGAGTGGAAAATCAAGCCACAGAGTAGGAAATACATAACAACAACTGATATAAAAAGAACCACTAAATGGGACTTCCCTGGCGGTCCAGCGGGTAAGACTCCGTGCTCCCAAGGCAGGGGGCCGGGGTTCGATCCCTGGTCGGGGAACGAGATCCCACGTGCCGCAACGAAGATCCCGTGTGCCACAACTAAGACCCAGCACAGCCAAAATAAATAAATAAATAAATAAACACTTAAAAAAAAAAAAAAACACTCACTAAGAAACCTCCACCAAATTGGAAAATGGGCCGAAGACTTCAGGAGTCCCTTCACATCAATACACACAATGAGGGTCCCCAGGTCAACAGTCATCAGGGAAATGCACATGTGACCCAAAACACCGGCACCTGCCCGCCTACCCGTGAGGAGACCGAGCATTAGGGAAGGCGCGGGGTGACCGTGACTGTCCCTGCTCACGGGGGTGCCCGTGGACCACACACCTTCCACCAGCCGCCCACTCCAGGTGCTGTCCCCAACAGAAACGTGTCCAGGCCCCACACTGGGCCTATATGGGGGACAGCTACAGAGGATATTCCCAGGACAGCTGGCCAACTGGGACCTGGGCTGGGGACTCGAGTGCCACATCCACATCGATCCCCTGAGGCTTCAGGCTGTTCTTGATCACAAAAGCAGAAGTGTGGACTCAAGAATTAAGGGCACTAACAGCCTCCCCAGCACCTGGCAGCAGACTGGGGAGGGTCAGCGTCGCACAGCCCGCACTCAGCACGTGTCAGGACGTGCTCTGAGACCAGCCCTGGGCCCCTCGGCCGCGCTCCCACCCAGCCAGACACGCTCACAGGTCCTTCCAGACGCACAAGCCTCTCAAAGCCAATGCAGGGCTGGTGTTACGGGTCCCCGGCCCTGAGGGGCCCCTCCTCCAGGCCCCAGTCTCTCACCGTGCCCCAGCCTGAGCCTCCTGATGTCCCACAGGTCTGGGGAACCCGCCATGGGCAGCCCCTCCTGTGGCCCCGGCCCCCAGCAGCCCCCACAGCGCTCAGCCTCAGGGCTCCCAAGGACCCCTAGGAAGTGCCGCTGCACTGCGAGCGCCCTCAGCACCGGTCACGTCCGTCGGGGCGCGGCAACCCTGACACCACAACTGTCACCGAGGCAGACCTGGGCTGCAGGAGGCCAGCGCCTCCCGCTCCCCCCACCCCTTTGCTCCGCGCTCGCCCACCCGCCAGCAGCATTCACGGCCCTGCTCCTCCGAGGCTGGCATTCGAGGAAAGGGCGGCGGGTGGCCCACACAGCTACCAGGTGCCCACCTCACGGGCAGGAAGCAGCATCCAGGCCAAGTGAAGGGTGGTGCAAAGGCCCAGAGGAAGACACCTGGCAGATGTGAGAACTGGGGAGCAGGTAAGGGCAGGAGTGAGGAGACCCATGGCATGGCTGGACCCTCACCTCAAGGAGGGGCAGCGACAGCACCAGAGGTGAGGCCAGAGTGCCATCCTGGGACCCCTCCCTCCAGCCCACTCCTGCCCCCAGCCCCCACTGGGTCTTCGTCCTTCACAGGGCCTCTACCTGCTGCCCTGCTCCTAGTCGGGGGTCCAGCCCCTCTCCGCACTGCAGCCCCAGGGCATGAAATCGCAAGACTCAACCCAGTCGCCCCCGTGCGTGAAACGGTCCTAAGGCCCTGCTGGCCCCATGTAAGGTCCATGCTTCTTACACAGCCCATGACATCCTGGGCCCGGGGCCTGCGTAGGATCCCAGCCAAGACTCAGCAGCCCTGCCCCTCGCCCCACTGTCCAGCCAGGCTAGACCTCGTGTCTGTCCTGCACGCCCTGCCCCTCAGGTCTGGAGGAACAGGGGTCCCTGTGCCCAGGATGGGCTCCTACACAGGCTTCCCCAGGGTATTGGGGTGCCCTGTTAAAAACTTTTTATTGTGAAGTGTGATACTGTGAAAATCAATAAACAGAAACCTCATTTAAACTGGAGTCAGAGGGGCTTCCCTGGTGGCGCAGTGGTTGAGAGTCCGCCTGCCGATGCAGGGGACGCGGGTTCGTGCCCCGGTCTGGGAAGATCCCACATGCCGCGGAGCGGCTGGCCCCGTGAGCCATGACCGCTGGGCGTGCGCGTCCGGAGCCTGTGCTCCGCAACGGGAGAGGCCACAACAGTGAGAGGCCCACGTACCGCCAAAAAAAAAAAAAAAACTGGAGTCAGGGGAATTCCCTGGAGGTCCAGGGCTTAGGACTCCACACTTCCACTGCAGGGGGCCTGGGCTCGATCCGTGGTCAGGGAACTAAGATCCCGCTAGCCACAGCCAAAAAATAAATAAATAAAAATTAAAAATAAATAAAATAAAACGGAGTCAGGAGGCCAGAAGGGGGAGCTCTCACATCCTGTCACTCCACCTCAGTTGCAGACCCAGCAGGAGGAAGATTTTCTCCCTGGCGGACAACAGCTCAGCCAATGAAAAACCACTAAACTTCAAACTCCCAGTTTCCTCCAATGGACTCTGTTTAGAACAGCCCCTCCCAACTCCCCTTCTCCTCTATAAAACAGTTTCTTCTCTTTGTTCTCCAGACTTGCCTGTGGTTCCCCATGGATTGCAGGTCCTGAATTGCAATTCTTTGCTCCTCTAAAATAAACCCATTTTCCTGATAAAGTAACTGGCTGTTTTAAGTCAACAATACAAGTACAGAAAGTGCAAAAAAACCAACGCACATAAAATGGAAACACAAAACCACGTGAGCTCCACCCCACCAGGGTGCCAAGCAGCTCCCTGGAGCCTTCCTTCCCCTCCTCCTCGCAGTGGTCGCCACCTGGCTTTCCTTCACACCTGCACACCCCCATACACCTTCCGAACAGCAGAGTGCGGTGCTGGCAGGCAGAAGTTCCAGGTGGAGCTGGGCCTCGTGCTCTGTGCCACCTCACTCCCATCATGTGTGTGGGATCCACCCATTCTGAGGGATGTGGCCTGCGCTTTCTGCCTTTGGCTGAGTAACAGTCCACTACATGCCTGTTTACACAGCTCGGGGCACACTTCTGAGGGCCCAGGGCAGCTTGGGTGTGGGCCTGTGACTGACAGGCTGCCGTGAACACCCTGTTCACAGACACTGGTGCACAGCAGCCAATGGCAGGCTAGATGACATGAATCAATGGATGCTACAACTAATTTTCAAAGTGGTACCAGTTTACAGTCCCAACAGCAATGGAGAAACATTCCAGTTGGTTTATACAAAACATATTCGTTTTGTCACTCTGGTGCGTGGGCCGTGGTATCTCCCTGCAGTCAATTTGCAGTTCTCTGAGAATTAATCAGATGAGATATCTTTCTAAAGACTAGTCTCCTATATTATCTTCTAAAAGTAGCATAGGGGCTTCCCTGGTGGCGCAGTGGTTGAGAGTCCGCCTGCCGATGCAGGGGACACGGGTGCGTGCCCCGGTCCGGGAGGATCCCACGTGCCGCGGAGCAGCTGGGCCCGTGGGCCCGTGGGCCATGGCCACTGGGCCTGTGCGTCCGGAGCCTGTGCTCTGCAGCGGGAGAGGCCATAGCGGTGAGAGGCCCACGTACCACAAAAAAAATAAAAAAATAAAAAAATAAAAAATAAATAAAAGTAGCATAGTTTCCATCACATTTAGGCCTATAATCCACCTGGAGCTAGTGTTTGTGTGTAAATTAGGGAATCTATAGTGGTTTAAAAATATGCCCACAAATTATTTGACACTCTTCCCTTGAAAAGGTGGAGCTTAATTCCCCTCCCCTTAAATGTGGGTTGCACTTAGTCACTTGCTTATAATGAATACAGAGTGTGGCAGACGTGACAGTGTGACACCCAAGATTAGGTTGTGAAAGGCACTGTGACTTCATCCCTGCTCTCCCTTTTAGGTCATTCACTGTGGGGGAAGCCAGCCGCCTCCCACTGGGACCAGCAAGGGAGCCAGCTTGGAAGCAGACTCCCCGCCCCAGTTGAGTCTTCAGAAAATGTGTGAGATCCTGAGCCAGAATCATCCAGCTGAGCTGCTCCTGGACTCCTGACCCACAGAGATTGAGATAATAAATGCTGGGTTTCTGTTTGGTTTTTTAAAAAACATTTATTTATTTGGCTGTGCCAGGTCTTCGTTGCGGCATGAAGGATCTTTGTTGCTGTATGCGGGATCTTTTTTTTTAGTTGCGGCATGCAAACTCTTCATTGTGACACGTGGGATCTAGTTCCCTGACCAGAGATTGAACCTGGGCCCCCTGCATTGGGAGCACAGGGTCTTAGCCACTGGACCACCAGGGAAGTCCCAACAAATGTTGTTTCAAGCCGCTATATTTGGAGGCAATTTGTTACACATCAATAATAACTAGTACAGGCTCCAATTGTATTTTTCTTCCACATTTATATCCAATTGTCCCAGCACCATTTATTTAAAAGCTGCTTCTTGGGATTTCCCTAGTGGTGCAGGGTTAAGAATCCGCCTGCCAGTGCAGGGGACGTGGGTTCGAGCCCTGGTCCGAGAAGATCCCACATGCTGTGGAGCAACTAAGCCCGTGCACCACAACTACTGAGCCTGTGCTCTAGAGCCCACGAGCCACAACTACTGAGCCCACACACCACAACTACTGAAGCCCGCGCACCTAGAGCCCGTGCTCCTCAACAAGAGAAGCCACTGCAATGAGAAGCCCGCGCACCACAACGAAGAGTAGCCCCCATTCAGCGCAACTACAGAAAGCCCGTGTGCAGCATCGAAGACCCAACTCAACCAAAAATAACCAACAATAAAATAAATAAATAAATATGTTTAAAAAGGTGCTTCTCTCCACACTGTTCCGCAGCACCGCCCTGGTCATGACCTAAGTTCCCATACATATGTGAACCTGTCCGAGCCTCTTGACTCTGTTCCACCCGTCCTAAGCCTGTGTTACAGTGTCCGCCCCACTGTAGCTTTATAACGAGTCTCCTCTCTGGCTTCCTTACTCCTACTCATCTTCTGGCCTCAGTTGCCTTCCTGACCCCTCCCATGAGATCTGTGTCCTTTTCCAGTGATCTCAATACTCCTCAAACTTCCCTCAGCAGGAGAACCATAGGAAATTGAAGCTATTTCAAAGCTGTGAACTACAAAAATGAAATTTCATTTGGCTCCGTTACAACTGCCCAGCTGACAATCCTGTGAGGAAGGAGGACCCCAAGACGCTGGCACATTTGTGCACACGGTGCTTGCAGGCCCCTAGGCCCCTGGGCCAGAGCAGGCACTGGCGATCCGTCTGGACCACGTGAGTGAGGGGCTGCCAGCAAGGTGTGGCCGCAGTGTTGTGGGGGCTGGAGAACCTGGGGGGGCCCCTCCCCAGAAGCCAGGGGCACTGCAAAGCTCCCTCGTCCATTTCCTTTCCCTTTGCCACCCAGCTCCGAGAGAAATCTAAGAAACGAACTCGCAGCAAGGTGTCAGAAGTCTAGATGGCCAAATGAAAGAAGCTGGGCAGCTGGAGGCATCTGCATTTGAAAAGAGACTCAAGAGAACTGAGGATAAAAGCCACCCTGGTGGTCCAGTGGTTAGGACTCTGCTCTCACTGCCGAGGTCCGGGGTTCAATCCCTGGTCAGGGAACTAAGTCCCACAAGCCACGCAGTGCAGCCAAAAAAAAAAAAGCCAACCCACGCTCAGCTAGGAGGAGAAAGGACGGGCTTCCAGAGGCCTGAGCACCACACCTTGCCAAAGGCCAGGCCACAGGCTTGATCCCGGCTGCCGCAGTGCTGCACGCAGCCTCTTTGGCTTCATGACTCTGACGGGCCTCACCGTGTAGACTTGGAAATTAAGGTCTGTCAAGCACAGCGGTGTTAAAACCAAAATAACAACAGTGGGCTCTGGAGGGGACAGCACTGTGACCCTGGGTCTGCTCTGATTTGAACCTCAGTCACCCACACACACATCACACACAATGATGCTGGGCCTGGGGCTAGGCAGGATGCTGCCAGAAGCACAGGGCTGGAGAGTTATGGGGGGAAGGGGCACTGAGGCCACAAAGCTTGAGAAGAAGACATGTGTGGGGTCTAGATGACCACACTGAGACCTCCACAAACCTAGGAGGAGAACTAGAGGGGCATCCAGAAGAGACTTCATGATCAGTTGACGCATTCCTGAGGTCACAGGGAAGAACGGTAGCAGCCCCAGAGCAGAGAGAGGGGCGCTGCATGGGGGAGGTGTCCGGGAATGACCTCAGGCCGGAAACACACCGGGAGACTGGTAACACATAACACAGCCGAATCCTGCGCACTTGAAGCCAGGTGAAAACACTCTAGGAGTGCGGGAGTTGGGACAACAGGCCCATAGATGAGGAGACATAGTTTGTGCACAATGCCTGGCCCTGAAGACAGAAAGACTGACATCGTCTCCAACTTCTGCACCACAGGACAGTGAACTAGGGTACAGAATAGAATGTGACCCTACCGACCATGCAGTGTGAAAGCAAAGGCATATTCCACTTCTGGGTATATAAGCAAAAGAACTGAAATCTGGGACTCAGCTATGGGCACACCAAAGTTCACAGCAGCATTATTCACAATAGCTAAAAAGCAGAAACAACTCGAATGCCCATCGACAGATGAAGAAATAAACAAAATGTGGTATATACATACAATGGAATATTCAGCCATGCAAAGGAATGAAATTCTGATACATGTTACAAATGTATCAGACAAAAGAACCTATATTGTATGATTTCCCTTTATATAATAGGTAAATTCAGAGATAGAAAGCAGAATGGTGGTTGCCTGGGGCTGGGGGGAGGGGGAGTAAGGAAGTACTGTTTAATGGACAGAGTTTCTGCTTCAGGTAATTAAAAAGTTCTGGAAATTGAGAGGGATGAGAGTTGCGCAACACTGTAAATGTATCTAACCCTAAAAAAAAATTAAGCAGACAGACCATATGCTGGAACTTAATATAAGATTCAATATGTTTACAAGGAATGAAAGCATACAGAGAAAGTTCACCGACCACATTAGAATTAAACTGGAACTCAATAACAAAAAGATACCTGGAAAAATTCCCAAATATTTGGAAACTTTAAAGCATACTTCTAAATAACCTACAGGCTAAGGAAGGAATCAAGATGGAAAGTAGAACATATTTTGAACTGAATGAAAATGAAAACATATCAAATATGTGAGATGCACTTAAAGCACGTTTTAGAAGGAAATTTCTACCTTTGAATGCTTAAATAACAAGAAAGGTTATTTCTTTCAATGACCAAAGCTTCCAACTTAATGACCGAAGCTTCCAACCTAATCAATGAACAAAGCTTCCAACTTAATAAGAAGCTAGAAAAAGAGGAGAAAATTCAGCCCAAAGTAAGTAAAAAGAAATATTAATAAGAACAAAAACTAATGAAATATAAAATAGACAAAAAGAGAAAAATATTGAAACTAAAAGTTGTTCCTTTGAAAATGTTGATAAAATCAACAAAACTCTCAGTGAACTGATCAAGAAGACAAAAATTACCAATAGCATGAAAGAAAAAGGGGATATCACTACAGATTCTACAGACAACTAAAAGGATAAAAACAAGAATGTTCTGAACAATTTATGATAATAAACTTAACAACTTAAGTCAGGGGTCGACAAACTACAGCCTATGGACCGAATCGGCCTACCATCTGTTTTTGTAAATAAAGTTTTAGTAGAATACAACCATGCTCATTTGTTCATGTATTGTCTATGGTTGTTTCATGGTACAGTAAGAGATGAGTAACCACAACAGAGACCATATGGCCTGAAAAGCCTAAAACATTTACTATTTGGCCCTTTATAGAGAAAAATTGCCATGCTTGACTTAGATAAATGGGCAAATTACCGGAATGAAACAAATTATCAAAATGGGCTCAAGAAGAAATAGAAAATCTGAACAGCCCTATATCTATTAAAGGAATTAAATTTCCAATTAAAAATTTTCCTACAGGGCTTCCCTGGTGGCGCAGTGGTTGAGAGTCTGCCTGCCAATGCAGGGGACATGGGTTCGTGCCCTGGTCCGGGAAGATCCCACATGCCGCAGAGCAGCTGGGCCCGTGAGCTATGGCCACTGAGCCTGCACGTCCGGAGCCTGTGCTCCGCAACGGGAGAGGCCACAACAGTGAGAGGCCCGTGTACCGCAAAAAAAAAAAAAAAAAAAATACAGAGACCTACATAAATAGATCTGTAGCTTGAATACAATCCCAATCAAAATGCCAGTAAGCCCTTTTGTAGAAATTCTCAAATTTATATAGGACTACGTAATATCTTGAAGAGCCAAAATGATTTGAAAAAGAAAAATCAAGTTGGAAAATTAACACTACTTGATCTCAAGGCTTATTATAAAGCTACAATAATCAAATATGTGGGATATTAGCAATAAGATCAATGAATATACTAGAGAATCCAGAAATACACCCAAACATATACTGTCAATTGAATTTCAACAAGGTGTTAAGGTAATACAATGGGGAGAGGATGGTCTTCAAAACTGGTGTTGGAATGACTGGATATCCACGGAAAACAATGATCCTTGACCTCTTGACCATAAGAGAAAGCATAAACCATAAAGGGAAAAAAATCACAAACTGAACTTCATCAAAATTAAAAGTATCTGCTGTTCAAGACCCTGGTAACAAAATTAAAAATCAGGACTTCCCTGGTGGTCCAGTGGCTAGGACTCCATGCTCCTAATGCAGGGGGCGTGGGTTTGATCCCTGGTCAGGGAATTAAATCCCACATGCAGCAACTAAGAGTTCGTGTGCCGCAACTAAGACCAGCATAGCCAAATTAAAGAAAGAGAGAGAGAGAGAGAAAGGGAGAAGGAAAGAAATAAGGAAAGAAAGAAAATGAAAAGTCAAGCCACAGACTGAGAACATTTTTGCACTACATGTATCTGGCAAAGGACTTGCATCCTAAGTATACAAGGAATTCTTAAAGCTTGATGAGACAACCCATTTTTTATGGGTAAAAGATTTAGACACATCACAAAAGAAGATATACAAATAGCCAATAAAATAAGGACATGAAAAGATGTGCAACACCATTCATCATTAAGGAAACGCCAATTAAAGGCAGAACGAGCTAGCAACTCTCGCAAGAATGGCTAAGCTTTAAAAGGGTGATAAGAGGATATGGAACTGGGAGTGTAAAATGATACAACCAGTTTGGTACTCTTTTATAGAGTTAAACACAAATACGCATTTCAACCATCATTTCTATCAACTCAACCCAAGAGAAATAAAGTATATGTCCACACAAAGACTTGTAGACACGAGTATTCACAGCAGTTTTATTCATAACAGCCAACAACTGGAAAGAATCAAAATGTCCATCAACAGGTGTGTGCACAGAGAGTAAACGGTGGTGTATCTATGCGGTGGGTACCAGACATTCGGCAGCAAAGACAGAACAGACCACACATACATGCAGCAATCTGAATTTCCAAAACGCTCTGTCTGGACGAAGAAGTTAGACACAAAAGTGTTCATTCTGTACGCTTCCATTTATGTGAAATTCTTTAAAAAAAAAAAAAAAGGGACAGTGAATCTATAAAAACAAAAAGTAGGGACTTCCCTGGTGGCGCAGTGGTTAAGAATCTGCCTGCCATTGCCGGGGACACAGGTTCGAGCCCTGCTCTGGGAAGATCCCACATGCCGCGGAGCAACAAAGCCCCTGTGCGCCACAACTACTGAGCCTGTGCTCTAGAGCCCGCGAGCCACAAATACTGAGCCCGTGAGCCACAACTACTGAAGCCCGTGCACCTAGAGCCCGTGCTCCACAGCAAGAGAAGCCACCGCAATGAGAAGCCCGCGCACCGCAACGAAGAGCAGCCCCTGCTTGCGGCAACTAGAGGAAGCCGGTGTGCAGCAACGCAGCCAAAAGTAAATAAATAAAATAAACAAATTTATAAAAACAACAACAACAAAAAAAAACCCCAAAAAGCAGATCAGTGATTGCCTGGGGAAGGGAATGGGGATGATGGAAATGCTCTACATCTGGATTATGGTGGCTTTTACAAGGATGTATACATCTACAAAACCCACCAAATTATTTTATATAGGTGCCCTTTGTTGTAGGTAAACGATACCTCAGTAAAGTTTGATGTAACAAAATAAAAGTATACAACCTCAGTTTTCTCCTGGACTCTACCCCTGAGTGGTCTGGCCCCTCCTGGCCTTGCTGTACCCTCCCACGCCGCTCTCCACCTCCCACTCAGCACCAGACTGCTCCCTGCACCTCAGGAACCTCGGCTCCATACCACAGAGGCTGGGAGCTGAGCTCTGGAACCAGACTCTGGGTCTAAAGTCAGCTGAGGGGATTGGTCAAGTTTCTTGACTCTTTTAAATCAGTTTCCTCATCTGTAAATGGAATAATAGTACCTTCTTTATACGGGTCTTACGAGGATTCAGTGAGTGAATACACAAGGCATGTTTGGGGGTCTAGCACAGGAACTGGCAAACTACAGCCCATTGTCTGTTTTTGTAGGGCCCATAAGCTAAGAATGGTTTTTACCTTTTTTAATGACTGGGGAAAAAATAAAAAGAATATTTTGTGACACATGAATATTATATGCAATTCAAGTTTTAGGGTCTATCAATAAAGTTTTGTGGAAACTGAGCACATGTACTTACGTATTGTCTGTGGCTACTTTCCCACAAAAAGGCAGAATAGTTGCGAAAGGGACCATATGGCCTGCAAAGCCTAAAACACTTACTCTCTCTCTGGCCCTTCAGAGAAGCTTCGCAGACCCCTGAGCTGCCATCACTCCTCCTTTGCATCAGCTGTGCCTTCTGTCTGGAAAGTTCTTCCACCAGATCTCAGAATAGCTCTTTCTTCCTTGTAACTCAGATCTCAATTTAAAGTGTTTTTTTTTTTTTTAATTTTATTTTTGGCTGCATTGGGTCTTCGTTGCTACGCGCGGGCTTTTCTCTAGTTTCGTCGAGCCGGGGGCTACTCTTTGTCGCTGTGCGCGGGCTTTTCATTGTGGTGGCTTCTCTTGCTGCAGAGCACGGGCTCTAAGGCGCACGGGCTCAGTAGCTGTGGCTCGCGGGCTCTAGAGCGCAGGCTCAGCAGTTGTGGCGCACGGGCTTAGTTGCTCCGCGGCATGTGGGATCCTACCGGACCAGGGGTCGAACCCATGTCCCCTGCTTTGGCAAGCAGATTCTTAAATACTGCGCCACCAGGGAAGTCGCTCAGATCTCAATTTAAATATCACCTCCTCAGAGGTCTTCTGTGGTTACCTTGTCACTCCTGTCTCTTCACCCTGTTTTCATTTTTGACTCAATTTACTGTTTTCTTCCCTGAACCCGGTGCCTGACTTGCAGGAAGCACCCATAACCACGGGAGCAGATGCATTCCGGGCACTGGGGGACGGCACAGAAGGGGACACAGGAGACGGTTAGCTTGGGACTGAGCCGGCTGAATGGAAAGGACCACCACTCAGCTGTGTGTGCAGCTGCGTCAGGGCCGGGCTCAGCACTGGGATGCAGAGCCAGCGATGGTGACATGCATTGCTCACCCACCCGGAGATCAGCCTGGAGGAAACACAGGAGGTCTGTGGGCAACGGCAATGCTCACCGCGGGCCCTGCCGGCGCAGCGCGGGCCATTCCAACCTCCCTGACAGCGGGGAGGGCTCTGCAGGGGCTGCATCTGAGTCCTGGAGGCCCCCGGGGTTCACCTGCAACTACACCACACTCCTCCTTCCAAAACGGGAGGAGGTTCTAGGGGGTGGGTGGGGATGAGACTTACAAAGCATGCCACACAAAACCAACACAACAGCAACGGTCAGATCAAAGAATGACCAAGGTCTCGCGCAGTCCTGGCAATCTTTGTGTTTGTCCCAGCCGCCCAGGAAGGAAGCAGCCCAGAACCCGCCGTCCGCCATTGGGCCTCACCGCGCTGCCCACACAGGGGTCCTGGCGGTGGGGCACATGCTCCTCCTCCCCAGGACACTCTCCCCTGGGGGTCTGTGGAACTAGACTTTCCTTCACCTCTCTGCCTTTTTTCTCAATCTGATGTGCTGACAAGACCTTCCTAAGGCCACAGAGCTCGGAAAGGGACAGGGGAGGTTTACTCCCTCCCCTCCCCTCCACCACTATTGCAGGGGTTCAGTAGGGTGGTGGTCTGACACACACATGGCAAGGTGATCAGGAGTGGGGCAGGGGGCAGAGGACGGGGGCTAGTGTGCAAAGACAGGCCTGCCATTCTGCAGTCTGTGGGGAAGGATTGCCAGGAGGAGAGGACAAGAATCAGACCTGCATTTCAGACCCATCACTTTGGCTCAGCTGAGAAGGATGAAGTCAAGGAGCTGAGCCAGAGCCAAGGCTACCATGCTGGAAGGAAATGAGGAGCCACAGAAGCAGGCTATATGGTAGAAGGGATGGACAGGAGGGCCAGGATCCGGGGTACTGAGGAGGAAGTTCTGAGGGGCGCTGGAGGTGGGGGAAGACACTGCCACCCAGACATCCTGCTTTAGCTAACAGGTGGACCATGGCAGAGGCACTGGGGTGGGGCACTCGTGGGGCACAGACGGTGTGCTGGGTCACCAGAGGTTCATCCGAGACTGAGGTTCCAAAACTGCACACAGTGGAGGCAAACTGTTGATAGACACCAGAGATTCAAAATCCCTAGAACACAGACCCCAACGCTGAGCCCATAGATACGAGAGCCCCCTCGCTAGGCACCTGCCAGCCCAGGCAACCTTCTGGGGAGAGCAGAGTCCAGGCACAGACTAAGTAGGTAAGGGATGAGGCCAGTGGAGAGCCCACAGGAAGGAAGGACAGACCTGCTGACGCTGCCCCACTCCAGCTCTGAGCAAGAGCTGATGGGGCAGGAGAGGCGGGGTGCGGGAGCTGGCTGCTCAGAGCGCCACACACCCACCAGGCAAGGACCCCAGCGCCAGCCCTGCACAAGATCCTTCAGGCAACCACCAGCCCCTTAGGCAACTCACTCCAGCCTGGGGCTGCCCTTGCCGCCCCTGAAGTGAATGAGGCGGCCCAGCCAGGGCACAGAGACCCTTTGCACCTCTCCCAGGGAGAGCTCCCCAATCCCGGTGGGGAGCAGCTGGGGGAGCAAAGGCGGGGGCTGAGAAGAGCAGTGTGGTGCCCCTGCACCTCCACCCCCAAGCTAAGGACCGGGAGAAAAAGGAAGGCCCAGAGGTTTGGGGAGGTCTAGCCTTTCTCCCGCTTCCCCAAACCTGGAATGACTCCGTACACACCTCCCGTCTCCGCACCCACGGAAATTAATCCCACAGTCGCCTCAGCCTCTGCTCCAGGACGGCGAGGAGCCCCAGCCCGGTGCGGATACTCCCTCCCAGGCCCGAGCGCCTCCGCACCAGCACGGCCGGCACTTACCACACAGCAGCTACTATTCCCGCCTGGACACGGATCTGTGAGCTGGAGCCCAGGATCCCCCCCACAAGTGAGGTCACTTGAACCCCTGGAAGTTTAAGGAACTTGCCCCAGAAAGGCTTCAGTTTCTCCTCTGGCCTAACTCCAAAGCCCACAAGAAGCCTGGCAAGTCACTTCTCCGCAGGCCTTAATTTCCTCAGCTGACATGGAGGTAACTTTAGTGCTGCCTACCTGACCAACAGGTTGCAAGGCTGCAAACAACTCCACATTTAGCTAAAACGTGAACAGCCTACCGGTGGCCTGCACAGCCTGCCACTCCAGGAGCCTTCCTGACCCTCAGCACCGGCTGCCCGGGCCTCACCCACCTGCGCCCAAGCGGGGCCTGGACAGCCTCCCGCCCGGACCCGGGCCTCCCCGTCTCCCCTCTCCCCCTCCCACCTCCGGCGGCGCCTCCCCTCCCGCCAGCAGGCCCCGGAAGTCCGCGCCTCACCTTCCGCCTCGCGCCAGCAGCCACCGCGCAGTCGATCGGAGTCCGTCTGCGGGTCCGTCAGCCTAGCGCTCCTCCCGGCGCCGCGGGGGCGGACCCCGCGCCGGGCCCTCGCCATGGCAACGCGATACTTCCGGCCCGCGGGTCCCGGAGCCGGAAGCCGCGGCTGCCGGTGGGAGCAGGGGGCGGGGCCGAGCCTCGCGGGGCGGGGCCAAGCCTCGCGGGGGCGGGGCCTGCGCAGAGCAACTAGAGGGAGGTTGCTGACCGCACGGTGCGAACGTCCGTGGTAGGGGCGTCGTCGGCGCGGTGGGGACCGCTTGGGGCGGGAAGGGCAAGTAGTCAAAAGGTTCCCAGGAGGGTGGTCATCTATTTACGCTGAGCTTTTAAGGAAGGGTCAGAGTTCACTCTACAAAGCAGGGGCATCACTGGTGTAGAGAAGAGCATGCGCAAAGGTGGAAGGACCCGGTGGGAAGAATTGAGGTGGTGGTTTAGGAGGGCGGGGCCCCGGTAGGGTGGTACGTGCGGTCAGTGATGAACAGTCAGGACATGAGGAGCCTTGAACGCCAAACCAAGAGCTGGGCTTTATCCTGGATGCACAGGAGGACCAGTGGAGGAGAGGGGGTGACTTAAGACCTGTTGGAGCAAAAGACCTCTCTAATGACCGAGTGGAGCTAGGAGGCCATAGGTCGCCTGGTGAGACTCAAGGACCCCTCAGCTAGAGCCCTGGAAACAGACAGGAGTTGAGGAGGTGACATAGGGATCCAGAGGAAGCCAGGTGAAATCTGAAGAAAGAGTCTGAGACAGTGGAGGGAGCCGTGTGGTACCCCACGTACATCATCCATCTCAGCTCCAGGCTTCCTCCTCCACTGCACCCATCACTCACCCCTTCCCCCAGCACCTCAGCGAGAGCTGGGCACCCACTGTAGGCTGCAGATTTTCAACCCTCTAAGGGTGTAATTGGTGTGTGTGTGGAAGGGGTGCTGCTGCTGTCCAATAAAAGCCGAAATCTTAGAGTGAAGCGATAGAAAGTGTCTCCCTGTGCTTCTGTGGCTTTCCTCGGGTCTGGGGGTCCTAGTAGCAACACCCCACCACTGCTGGTGTCCTGGGCCTGATAATCCCTTTGCAAATTTGCCCAGTCCTCACCGGGGGGAACCCAGGCTTTGGGTCAGGGTACAGAGCACAGGCCCTGACTGACTTGAGGGGCAGAGCCACAGACTAGATGGCCAGGGAGGAGGTCAGGGGACAGAAGGGTCTGGGACCCAGGAGGACCATGTCTCAGGGCAGCTGCCAAATGCATTTTTCCAGAATCGCACCTTTGAGCCAGGCCCTGTGCCTGCTAAAGCACTCAGAAACTCTGGCCAGGGCTGAGCAAGGGGTGCTGGCCCTGCGGGCCTCCCCAGGCTCAGCCTCCACTGTCTCCCAAGTGCCCTCCTCCACTCAGGCCTACCCCCTCCTGCCTGGGGAGCATCTCCCTCCTAGCCTAGGCCACAGGGCATTGGGGCTGCCTGGGAAGCCCTGTGACCCAGACATAACACACCTGTCCTCTCTCCTGCCCAGGGTGATGCCAAGTGGTTCTCGCAGGCTGCCCTGGGCTGGCACCATGGCCCACAGGGCTGTGTTCTCAAGACCTGGCCCCAAGCGGTAGCCAGTAAACACCTACGGCTAGAAGGCCTCTCCTTCCGTGCACACCCACCCAGGGGCACTGCCCGAGTGCCCCAGAGGACCAAGTGGCGTCCTCCTCAGGGGACAACCTCCAGAGTATCTGGACCCAGAGGGCCAGAAGAGTAGAGAGGCAAACACACTTCCAGGAAGTTCTCTCAAGCCAGGGGGGGTCCAGCTTACCCAGGACCAGTGAGGTGCACAGGGCATATTGAGGGACTATTATTATGGTCAGCTCCCAGGACCCACTGTTGACCAGCACCAAGGAGGGAAGGAAAGTGACCTCCAGGGCCTGGGGAGCCTTCTGGGGCCGTGCAGCAGCCTGTGGGAAAATCCCTTGGGTCAACTGTATCCCTCTTTTATTTCTGAGGTTTCCTCTAGGAAGCCCTCCCAGACCACCACCCAAGTCCTGCTAGCTGCTTGGCCTTGAACTCTGGGCAGGACCCTCCCCTTCTTGGCGGTTCATCTTGGACCAATCACTCCCCCATCTGATAAATGTGAACCTGAGATCTGGATGGGATAAAGTAACTGTGGGTCATAAGCCCCTTCCAAGGGCTTTTCCTTCCAGCTCTGGGGGGGTGCCAAAGGCAGCCCAGGGGTGAGGAATGAGGCCTGGGTGGCCGCCTGCAGCCCCCACTGGAATCTTTCCTGCCCCTCCCTTCCAGATTAACCGAAACCTGCTAATTGTGGCTGCCCTCTGCACGCTCCCCTCCCCCACCGCGTATTTCTACCTCCCTTGGCCTCCCCTCCCCTCCCCCTTCCATCCGAATGATAAAGGGCTTGGCCCGCCAGCCCCCGCCTGGCCTCAGGCCCCAGCTCTTCCTCACCACACTACCACACTGCCCCAGTGCCCTGCGCCCACCACCCGGCCGGACCCCTGCCCACGTTGCCTGCTTCCTCTGCATGGGGCCCTGCAGCAACCCCCGCCTGGGGCTCCCCGGGGGGGAGTCGCCCTCCCAGCCCCCCCAGAGGAGGAAGAAGAGATACCTGCGGCATGACAAGCCCCCCTACACCTACTTGGCCATGATCGCCCTGGTGATCCAGGCCGCACCCTCCCGCAGGCTGAAGCTGGCCCAGGTGAGAGGATCCCCGCCCGCTCTCCCTCACACTCCGTGATCGGACCTGTCCCCGGAAGCGTCCTCCACCTGGCCCCTGCTCGGAGGCTCAGGCTCCGGCCTCCACCCCGACCTGGCCCTACCCAGCCATGCCAGTGGGGCCGGTCCCGGCCTGGGCACCCAGGGAGAGAGCTAAAGCACTCAGGCAGGCCCCTTCCCGGCGAGGGGGGCCACGCAGAGGCGAGGGGAGGGGCAGCATGGCCCCCCGCCCACGCGCCCCGGCTCACGGCGCCCGCTGCCCGCCCGATGGTTTCAGATCATCCGTCAGGTCCAGGCCGTGTTCCCCTTCTTCAGGGACGATTACGAGGGCTGGAAAGACTCCATCCGCCACAACCTCTCCTCCAACCGATGCTTCCGCAAGGTGGGGCAGGGCGAGGGTCGGAGCCTGGGGGCGGGACGCGGGCGGAAATCCTGAGTATCCGGGGTCGTACAGCCCCACCCAAGCCTGCCCCCCTCCTCCACCAGGTGCCCAAAGATCCCGCGAAGCCCCAGGCCAAGGGCAACTTCTGGGCGGTCGACGTGAGCCTGATCCCAGCCGAGGCGCTGCGGCTGCAGAATACGGCCCTGTGCAGGCGCTGGCAGAGCAGGGGCGCGAGGGGAGCCTTCGCCAAGGACCTGGGCCCCTATGTGCTGCATGGCCGGCCCTACCGGCCGCCCAGTCCCCAGCCGCCGCCCTGCGAGGGCTTCAGCATAAAGTCTCTGCTAGGGGACTCCGGGGAGGGGGCGCCGCCGAGCAGCCCAAATCGGTCAGGCTCAGTTCGCATAGGGGAGGAAGAGGCACCCACTCCAGTCCCCCCCTCTGAGAGGCCTCTGTGGCCCGTCTGCCCCCTCCCAGGGTCCCTGAGAGCAGAAGGGGAGACTTCCCAGGGGGGAAACAGCGGGCCCTCGCCCCTCTCCCCTGAACCCAGAGCCTGGCCCCTCCACTTACTGCAGGGCACCCCAGGCCCTGGGGGACTCCCGGGTGGAAGCCACAGGGCCTCGCTTTGGGGGCAGCTACCTACCTCCTACTTGCCCACATACACTCCCAACGTGGTGATGCCATTTGCCCCACTGCCAGCCACCTCCTGCCCCCGGTGCCCCCCCTCAACCAGCACAGGCTATTGGGGGGTGGTCCCTGAAACCCATGGCCCCCCAAGGCTGCTCTGGGATCTCGACGCCCTCTTCCAGGGGGTGCCACCCAACAAAAGCATCTATGATGCATGGGTTAGCCACCCCCGAGACCTGGCTGCCCCTACCCCAGGCTGGCTACTTTCCTGGTACAGCCTGTGAGGCTCCCAGGGCAGGGGCTGCTTTCCTCTCCCCCCCTCTCCTGCCACCCTTAGGCCTGTTGAGGGGAAACCAAGGTATGTGTGGCTCCACCTTGAGACACGAGGTACCAGCCGTGCTGAGAGTCTGAGTGTTTATTGGACACTCCAGAAGGGCTGTGGCCCAGCTGGGCACCACCACAGCCCTGATGGTCAGTCATGCCTCTCTGACCCCGAGAGGCAAGGCTGGAAGGGGCAGGGCTCTGCTTGAAGTAGCCCTTCCTGTCCCCTTCCTGGTCCCACCTTCTCCAGCCCTCTGTCCATCTATCCATCCATCCATCCATCCATCACCATCTGTCACTTCCCCTCCCTGGCTCCGGGCTGGGGGAGGGAAGACCTAGTGACCGCCCCAGCCGCTCCATCCCTAAGTCCTGTCCCCCCTCCACTGTTGCCTGGCAAGGAGGTAGCACCTTTGGGGGGAGGGGACGGAGAACGGAGACCCTACCTGGTTTGGGTGGTGGCAGTGGGGAAGATAACAGTAAAGGAACAAACGACATTTTAATGCAAGTCTGATGTTTGGTGATGGGTAGTGAGTCTGGTGGCCACTTGGCCAGGGTCTGCCTCCGCGGCTCTGGGATCCCCTGCTGTGCGCCGCGATAACAGCAGATGGTGATAAGCAAAGGGCTAAGGGCCTGGGCCGGGGCGTGGTGGGGGGTGATCATTACCCCAGGCGGGACACTCCTGGGGGCGGGAGAGAAAGGGGTGGACTCTGGGAGTCTGGGGGCCAGCAGGCCCCCAGAGATCAAGGAGGTCGTGGGGGGAAGAGGGACTTTGCTGCCTCTGCCGGCAGAGACGCGACCCAGACTCCTCAGGCAGGACTACGAAGGCAGGTCCTCCGGCGGTGCCAGGGCCGAGCTGGAGCCGCTGTCCAGGCCGGGGCTTGGAGGGCTGCCGGGCGAGGGCGTGGCGGTGCAGGGGGTCCCAGAGAGTGGTGTGTCGGTGCTCAGGGAGGAGGGCGTGCCGGAGCGCGGGGCCCTGCGGGGCCTCGCAGGCCCCAGCTCCACTCGCCCCACTCGCTCGGCGAACTTGAGCGAGCACACGGTCTCGCCGAGATCCTCGGGCCGCGTGGAGACCTGCGGGGAGCGGCGCGGGTGGGCGGGCGCGGGTGGGCGGCGCCTGGCATGCAAACAGCCCTCCCGCGGGCCGCGGCCGCCGGGCCCCACCTGCAGCAGCAGCACAGCGGTGGCGCCGGGGCCCAGCGCGGGCTGCAGCAGGCGCGTGAGCTGCGAGTCGCGGAAGGGCACGTGCGGCCGGCGAGCCCGCAGCGCGGCCATCACTCCTCCCAGCGCCAGCAGCGAGCGGTTGATGGTCCGAGCCTCCCGCAGACGCTGAGCGCCGTCCCGGTCTTCACGCGACGTGCCGGCCGCCCCTGCCTTCCAGGCGCGCTCGGACCCTGCCAGGTCCACTAGGTGCAGCGTGCCTGCAGGGGCGAGCGAGCCCGGCGTGGAGGGAGGCCCGGTCTCGGGTGCAGCGAAGCCCCCCGCAGGACTCAGACGCCGAGGTACCTGCGGTGCCGGGACCGCTTGATGGGGACGCCGTGCGCAGCGTCAGCGTGACCAGGGCGTGCGAACGAGAGCTGTGCTGGTTCATGGCTGTGGCGGCGGTGGCCCGGTTGCTCCTCCCCAGCTTCAGCATCTGGAGGACGGAGGACAGGGCTGGCCTGGTGCGGCGTCCGCGGCCCAGGTGGGCGTACAGGGCGGGGGCTTGGAGGACTGCGCGGCCCCACCGGGCAGCCTCACCTGGTGCAACGACTCCAGATTGGGCACGTCCCAGCGGGTGAGGCCAGCCACCTGGATCCCGCCTTCGCCTGCTGGGCCCTGCCTCACTGCCAGGCGCTGCGGAGGCCCTGGGGCTAGGAGGTCCCTGGCGAAAAAGGGGAGGGCTCTGTTGGGGGTTCTGGGGGGCGGAGCCAGAAGTTGGGGAGGAGGGCGGGGAGGAGGCACCGTTTGCGGCCCTGACCTGACAGCCTCGTTGTAGATCTCCACCATGCTGAGGGTCACGTGGTGCTGTCCCCCTGTTCCCATCTCCCGGAACAGTGACTGCAGCGCCCTAGGAGCTATGCCAGGGTCCTCAGGCGGGCCCTGGGGACGGGGTGGGGTGCCTCATCGGGCTCACATCCCAACCCCTGGCCCCAGGAGCCACCCAGATTGCCCCCTTTCCCACCTCCATGCTGTAGGTCTTTCCCGTCCCTGTCTGACCGTAGGTGAAAATGCAGACACTGTAGCCTCCCAGGCAGGACAGCACAGCCGACTCCAGCTCCCTGAAGACCTAGGGGTAGGAGGGGTTGGGAGGGGCCCTAAGCCCCAGGACCTGGGGCAAGGTGTGAACAAAACTTGATTCCCCTGGAAGGAGGCTGGCTCTAAGGGAGCACAGTGGAAGAGTGGATCTCCCAACGGACAGGTGAGGCTCCCTGGAGAAGGTGGCATTTGCCAGAATTTGCCAGGCAAAGAAGGGAAGGGACAGAACAGGTAGCAGGAACAGGTGATGCAGAATATTGGAATCCTGACGATTGACTGCTTGGAAGGCTGGGGGTGTAGCAGTCAAGAGCCCAGACCCTGGGCTTGATGGCCAAGTTCAAACCCTGGGTGTGACTGGAGGCAAGCCACTCATCTTGCCTTCTGTGAGATGAGGACTGCAGTGGCACCTGGTGTGAGGATTAAGTGAGAACGTGGACCAAGAGGACTACTGCAGCACTTGGCACGTGAAAGATGAACCCAGAGGGTCCCATGTGTGGAGGTTGGTGGGCAACCAGGACCCTCGAAGTCAGGCCCTGGGAGGGTGCAGAGAGGCAGATGAAGGGGAGATGGAGCTGGGACTTGCGTCCTGTTGGCAACTGGACACCAGCAACAGCCTCTGGAGCAATGACACAGTCGGCCAGCTTTTGTGCCCAGAAGGTGGCGAGTAACTACTGGGCTGTCAGATCTCTTTGAAATTTTGGTTGCCAGCTACGAGGCCAGAATCCAGAATTGCCAGTGAGGTTGCTAAGATTCCATCACTAGAAAGGAGCATTGGGGGCGCTACTGCAGACAGAGGGAATACAGGTGAGGGAGCCGAGTAACAGAATCCTTTAGCTCTTTCAGCCAGAATTGGAGGACCCTGTCTAGGACGGCTACCCAGAAGACAGTAGACAAGGGGCCGGGGCCCCTTCAGGGCTGCAGTTGGGATGGAGGCTGAAGACAGGGTGGGGGTGGTATGGGGGGTAAATAGAGGTAGGTGGAAGACAGCTGCGGTGCCCCAAAAAGTGGGGGAGGGAGTACCTGCCAGGCACTCTCATCACAGTCTCCCCATGAGGCCAGCACAGGTCTGGGTCTCTGACAGCTCTGCCCCTCGCCTCACCCCCTCCCAGCTCTCAGCCTTGTTTCCTGAGCTCTAGTTGCAAGTTGGTGTGCAGTGAAGACAGTGTGTGGGAAACAAGGCGGCGGGGGGCTGGGGTTGGAAGCTCACCTGTGCCGCCCCACTGCCCTTGGCCACAGAGCAAGGAAAGCTACCCACCCTCAGAGCTGACCATCTCTGGACCAGGGCCAGGGGAGCGGGCAGCCAGTGAAGCCTGCGGGAAGGAGGTCACAGTACTGACCTCACAACAGCACCCCAGCCATGCTCCACAGCCCCCTGAGAAACCATCACCTCAAACATGTTCATTTTCCTTCGTTTCCTGGCACAAAGTTACTTTTGAAAATGTTAATCTTCCTGTTTAAGCCATAAAGTCTGTCTCCCCCAGCCTGCAGTTTGGTGGGGGGATGCAAAGCGGAAATCCTGGAAAGAAAGTAGGTGCCCAGCTAGGATACCAGTCCTGCCTCCCAGACCCTCCGGCTCCCTTCCCTTCCCTGCTGGAGTCCAGCCGCCCTCTCTCCTGGGAGGGCAGACAGACAGGAGCCTTCTCTGGTCTCCAGGAAACTCTGAGTGACAGTTGACACAGGTGAAAGGGTGGAGCATCACCTCCTCCTGGCTGGCGTGTGGAGGGAAGACCCAGTCCAGGCGGAAGCGACGCTGGTGCCCTCGATAGCAGGTGGTGACAGTGCCACCCGGGCCGGGCTCTAAGCTCACCAAGTTGGAGGGTGTCCCTGGCCTCAGCCGACAGAGCACACGGATGTTTCCTGGGGTGGAGATCAGGTCAGGGGGCTGCCTCCCAGATCCTGAAGCCTGGAGAGCCTCCACGTCCCCCACCTCTGCCGCCCCAGCCCTTTTCTCCCCAAGCCTGCCATACCCTTGAGCTCCAGCAGCCGCCCTGGGCATCCAGTTGGGGCCCCCTGCTGTGCCTCCAGGAGCTGAGTGCCAGCCCCGCCCGCTGACAGTGCCCCCAGGGCCCACGACACCTGGGGGCACAGAGAGGTGAGGAAGGGGAAGGCAGTGGGAAGAGAGCAAGGGATGGGGTGCTGAGGGCAATATCCACCCCGTGGCCCCCAGCTGTGGGGATCCACAGCTTTCAGTGGCTTCCGACCCTTGGGGCATCATTCAGTGGGCCTGGGATGGAGCTCAGGGACCCGAGGAGAACCGTGGGCTTCCTGGCAATCCTGTGAGGGATTCACCGTCACCCCAGTTTGCACAGAACACAGTTGTTCTGGTTCCAGAACCTAAGATTTGCAGTGGACGAGACAAGACCCTGGGGCTAGAAAGGAAGGGAGAGCAGGGGTTCCCCAAGGGAAGGCCAGTGACGAGGCTGCACAGAGAACAAGTGCGAGGGAGGGGAGCGAGTGATCCTGACCTGGCCCCGGGCTTCGCTCAGCGAACCCTGGCAGCTCTGGGTAAAGGTGCTGACCAGTCCTCGGAGGTCCCCACAGCCCTGACGCAAGCTGGCCATGCGAGCACGAAGTCCTGGGGGCAGGAAGGCTGTTGTGAGGGAAAGCCCAGACCCCGCAGCCTTCCCACGGGCTCCGGAGCCCCAGCCCTTACCTGCCAGCTGCCCGCGCATCTGCTGCAGCTCCCTCCTGCAGTTCTGCTCCGTCTCCTGCTGGAGCTGCCGGAGGGCCCCCCGAAGGCCCTGCAGCTGCACCTCCTGCACCCCTAGCTGCCCCACCCGACCCCAGTCCTGTCACTGAGGCAACAGGCACCTGCCAGGCTCTGCCTCCGACACCCCTCCCCAGAGCCCCAGACTTCCCAGCCCCTGGGCCCAGAGCCCACCTGGACTCGGAGAGCTTCTGTGGTGTGCTGGGCCTCTTGAAGCCGGCCCCGGAGCTCCAGCAGTGCCTCTGCCTCCTCCTGCTCCTGCAAGGGGAGGCGGGCAGCTGAGCTGGGGAGCCAGGAGGAAGCTCGGGGAGGGGCGCTCCAGCTGCCCCGTTGTACAGATGAGAAAGTTAAGTCGACGGGGGCTCACAAAGCTGGCCACACGTCCATGCCTCCCGATTCCATGCAGGGCTCCTTTCCCCAAGTCTCTCTGCTCTCCCGGAGTCAGTCACTGGGAGAAACCATGGACTGAAAGCAGGGGATTCTCCCATGGGCATCAGTCTCCTTGAAGGGGCTACCATGCATTAGCCACCCACAGTCTGGGCCTCAGGTCTGAAGGGCCAGAGGGGGCTCCCTGCCTCTGCTCCAGCGAGCACAAGGTCCTGAGGAAGCCCAGGCGGTGTTGCTAGAGACCAGGGTGCAGGAGCCCCGGGCTGCAGGGACGGTAGCAGCTAAGGAGCAGGATACCTGGGGGGCCCTGTTGGGGGGGGCGGGGCCCCAGTGCACCAGGAGGTCCCGAGTAAGGCTCAGGCTCTGTTTCAGGGCCTTGTTTTCCAGAGTCAGATGCTGAACCCTTTTCTCCGAGTCTGTCGCCCCCTGGGAGAGAAGGAAGCCCTCAAAACTCACCTGGAGGCTGAGACCCTCTCATGTCCCCCTTGTCCAGCCCCCACCCCAGCAGCCTCACCACTCCCACACGCAGCTGGCCCAGCTCCTTCTCCTGCAGTTCCAGCTGCTGCTTCAGCTCTTCCAGCTGGAAAGGAGGAAAGAGCACCGGGTGTAACGCCTCCTTCCAGTCCCCTCCCAGACCCCCCCATCCCCCCACTGCCTCCTGGGCCCCTCACCTGTCCAAGGATAAGCTGTTCCAGCCGCTGCCAAGCCCTCTGGTCCTCCTCTAACTGAGGAGGCTGCTGCCCCTGGGCCTCACCCCTTGGTGAAACGGAAGGGCTTTCTTCTTGGGATGGGGATCCTGGGGTGGGGTGGACCCAGTTAGGACAGAAGAGCTCTCTGGCCTGAAGGAAGGGACACCTCACATCTGGCTGCTAGGGTTCTGGTGGGCGTCACTCCCTGGACAAACTCCCTTTTCAACTCACTACTCCTTACGCACCAGCAGGAGTGAGGGGCTGCACCCCTGAGGCTGGCTGCGTCGCCTGGGGCAGGACCTGCCTCCCCCTGGGGCTCCGAATCCATGCCAGGAGGGCCAAGAGCTGACCGGTCACCGTCAACAGTGGGGGAACATCACCAGGCTGGGAAAGAAATAGAAATCAAAGTGGAAAAGGATGGGGGCCGGGTAAAGAGGGTACAGGGGTATGGATGGAAATCAGTAGGCCTGAGAACACAGAACAGGTTGCTGTAGAAACCTCAACTCTGCTTACCTTGCTCAGGTCGGCAGAATTCTCGAAGCTCTCTTCCGCCCCCAGCTGGACTGAGAGGAACTCCGCAAGACGCACGAGAGCCTCTTCCAGTGAGACCTCGGCCGGACGGCCCTCCGCTGCCCCTCCCGGCCCATCCTCGGACTCCGAGCAGCCTGCGAGGCAGTGGGATGGGTAGGCGTGCTGGGTCACGTGTCGGATGCTAGGCCACTAGCCGGCACCTGCCAGCTCCCTCCCTCCCAATGAGGGCACGGGCACCCCTGCATCTCTCGGACGGCGGCGCTCCCTCGTTGCCCCGGGAGACGCAGCACTCCCGATGCACCAACAGTACCTACCGACCAGGCCGGTCAGCTCGGTCCACAGCTCTGCGGTGGGCTGGTCGGGGCGGCGGCGACCCCCGGGCTTGCCGCGGGCACTCTAGGGAGGGAGCGGGGGGGAGTCCCTGAGGCGAGGCCAGGCAGCCCATGGGGCTCCCTGCCTCCGAGAACTGAGCCCGAGGGGTTGGAGCCGGGCTCTCAGCTTCCAACACCAGAGTCGGGGTCCCCGGCACGGCCCCTCCCCCGCGTCAGCGCCCCGGGACCTACGCAGCGCCGGCCTGCAAAACCGTTCTCCGGAAGGGGGTCGCCGGCCGAGCTGCGCCCGCCCCCGCTCACCTGGGCGGGGTTCCCAGGGTCGGCGGCCGCCGCGGCCCCGCCATCCCTGCGAAAGAGGCTGTAGAAGATGTAGATGAGCAGCGAGTAGAAGGCGTACATGAGAGCGCGGGGCGGCAGAGGGCCCCGCTTCGCGCCGCCCCGCGTCCCCGCGCCCCAACTCCGCGCCCGACCGCTGCAGAGCCCGTGCGCATGCTCTGGCGGCCGCCCCCTCGGCACGGCCCCGCACCTCCTCTTCCAGAATCTCTACCGGTCCTCTGAGAAGGACCCCCGCGCGGCTGTACCCCCTCAGAGCCTTCCGCCCGCAGGTGTCCAACCTTTCTTCCCTCAGGCCCCTTTCTCGGCCCCTCCCCTCACCGCCGCTTCCACCAAGCGCTCCCCTCTCCGGCCCTCCCCTCCCACCCCTTCCTCCGACCCCTCCCCTCCACCTCCTTTCTCGGCCCCTTCCTCCAACCCCTCCCCGCACCGCCCCTCCCCTCCCCTCAATACCCTTCCTCGGCCCCGCCCCCTCCTCAGCCCCACTCCTTACCGCCCCTTCCTCCAACTCCGCCCTACGTCCTCCTCGGCCCCTTCTTCCAACCCCTCCCCTCAATGCCCCTCTCCTCACCGCACCATCCTCCAATCCCTCTCCCCCTCTCCGACCCCTCCCTCACCACTCCTTCCTCAGCCCCTCCCCTAGAAGCCCCTCCTCTCGCCACCCTTACCTCGGCCCTTCCCCTCATCGCCCCTTCCTCCAACCCCACCTCTCACTGCCCCTCCCCTCATGGCTCCTTCCTCGAGCCCCTTCCCTCCCCCCAAACCAGCGGGCGTGTCCGTCCAGTACCAAGCAGAGACCCTCCCTCCTCCTAGCCCCGCCCACTCTTACAACCCAGCCTTGCTCTCCTCCACGCCCGCGACGCCCCGGCCCCGCCCCCCCTCCGGCCGCTCTAGCCTCCGCTCCTCTCGTTGGTTGGCGCGGGGCCGTCGCACACCCGGCGCGGGAGGCGGAGCGGCAGCCAGAGGGCGGCGCGGTGGGCTGATTTGGGCCTCCGCTCGCTGCTGCGCCGGGGTCGCGCAGCTCAGCGGTCTCGGAGTGCCTGCGCCGTCGCTCTTTCCGGGCCGGGTTCCGAGGACGGCGCCTCCCCTGCGCCCCTCTCCCCCAGGCCCTGCGCCGACTTGGGTTCCAGGACACCAGAGCTAAAGCCCACCCAGTCCAGGCCCCGCACCGTCTTTTCCCGGCGGATTTAGTTTCTTCTTCCCCACGGTTGTGTCCAGTGGCCTCAGGGCTCCTGTGAGTTTCGGATGAGCCCATAACAATATTTAGAAATGGGGTTCTGGAACCTGGGAATCCTGGAGAGACACCCTTAGGGCCCCCTGTCGCCGGCTTCTACGTTCTTCTCCAAAGTTGAGGATCCCTTTCCCGTTCCCTCAAACTCACTACCGCCCGACGTGTCATGGCCCCCAGGCCAGGGCGCGAGTGGAGCTCCGCCCTGTCCCACCTGGCGCTGGGATCAGTGTCTCTGTATGCAGCCCTGAGCACTGCCCAGGTGAGTACACTGGGGCCGGGCAGGGGCGTAGCCCACTCCCAAATCCCTAGAGGGTGGTGGGAGGTAAGTGTGGGGGCCCGACTTCTGTGAGACCTTCAGACCCTTCCCTGTTTAAAGGGAGGTCCTGGCCTCTTTTCCCCACATCTCCCTTCCCTGTGTTGACAGGCAAATCGAGGGGCCGCTGCTGGCTTCCTGCTCCAGGCCCTGGCTGCCGCCGCCATGCTGGCCCCAGGGCTGGGCACAGATGAAGACTGTCTTGCTGGAGCCTGGGTGGCCACTGTCCTTGGCCTGCCCCTCCTGGCCTTCGATTTCCACTGGGTGAATGGGGACTGCTCCTCCGCCAACCTGCTCCTGGGAGGAGGCATGGTGCTGGCAGTGGCTGGTGAGCACCTTGGTGCTGAGGGCCGCTCTGTGGCTGGGCAGGCAGTGGTGCTCGTGGTCGCAGTGACCATCCTTATTGTGGCTGTTTTCACGACCAACACTTATGGAATGTTGGGGGGGGTGATGCTGGGCGCCGCAGGCCTCCTGAGCCGGCTGGAGGAGGACAGACTGCTGCTGCTGCCGAAGGAGGACGTCTGTCGCTGGGCCCTGGCCGGAGGCAGCTGGGCCCACCACCGGGCCCTGCACACACAGCGCCTGCAGTGGGGGTGACGGTTGGGGACGGCGAGGCGCGGCCTCTGCCCTGGCTACCACTTTCCCCTCATGGTCCTGCTCCTAGGGCCTCCTCCTCTAGGGAGAGACTCTCCTTCAACCGAAGCCAGCTTGCTGCAGAGTGACTGGTCAGGGGGCAGAGTCTGGGCACTATCTCCTTTTCTAGCGCAGTGTGAGGACTTGCCTAGACCAAAATGAGGGGGACTGGGTCCCGGGCATGTTTTGGGGCCTGACTCTGGGCAGGCCAGAGTTGTGGATCCAGAGAGAGGCTTGGTCTCCAATAAACCTTAGGGATTTAGCAGGAATATGGACTCTGCCTATTCTTGAGTCGGATTGAGAGGTCCTCCAGTGAGTTTCCTAAGGCTCAGCTGGTTTCCCTGAGCAAAGGAAGGCAATGTGCTGGAACCAACCCTGGGGGCCTCACTCACCTTGGCCTGCCGGCACCTCTGTAAGGAGGGGCCCCTGGACTGAGAAGATACAGGAGCCCTTGTTCTCCTGGAACACGGTGGAGTTCTGAATATCCTTGCGAGGTCTGGCTGGTGGTCCTATGGGGCAGTGACCTTAACCGGCCGCCGGCTGGGGTGGGGGCAGGGGAGGGCCGTACCACAGCTGTTCCCAGAAATGTACATCCCCTCCCAGGGCTGCCTCGACCTCTACCCGTTTGCCCACCGGCCTGTGCAAGGCAAGTCCTGATTTCCTAAGACCCTCGCTTTCCTCAGCGGACCCCTCTTCAGCTCCCAACCCCAGAGTTATGAAACGGGATTGGGCAGAGCAGTGGGTTAGATTCCGGGTCCAGAGTCCTCCCTTGGGGAGTCCCAGCACTCGCGTCCTGTGGAAGCACATCTCTTCCCGCACAGGAGGGAGAGGTGGCCGGCAGTTTCTCGCTCCGGCCAGCCAGGCCAGAGCCCCGCGCACGCTAGCCTGGGTGTCCGGGGACAAAGTCGCAGGCACATCTGGACGTGGGGGTCCAAGGTTGCCCTCCGTTCCGGGGCACCCAAGGCGTGTGGTCCCGAGCCGAACTGGCGGGAAGCACCGCGCTCAGCCCTGACGCCAGGACTATTCGGGCTCCAAAGATCGCCCCTCAGCGGGTCGCCCGGGGCCCCGCCCACCTAATGCAGGGGCGGGCCTTCGCGCGCCCATTGGTTCTGGCCGTCGCGCTGTCTCCCCGAGCGGCCCTCCCATTGGCCTCGCTCCGCTCACGTGACTGAGAGAACAAGGGGGCGTAGGCGGCGGTGGCGGGGAGGGGAGCGTACAGGGAAAACAAAGATGGCGGCCGCGCCGGGGTCGGTGGCCGCGGCGGCTGCGGGGCGACGCGCGGGCCGGACCCACTGAGGCGGCGGCGCAGGGAGCGGGGCTGCGGGGTCGCGGCGGCGGCGGCGAGAGGGCGGAGGGAACGCGCGGCGCCCCTAACCTCCAGCCGCGGGAGCGCGCCGGCACCCGCCCGCCGGGCCGGCCGGCCGCGATGTCCGGCGCCGAGGAGGCCGGCGGGGGCGGCCCGGCCGCGGGGCCTGCCGGTGCCGTGCCGGCCGGGGTCGGGGCCGGGGCCGGGGTCGGGGCTGGGGCCGGAGCGTCTGCGGGGCCGGCGGCGGCGCTGGGCGAGGCGGCGGGGCCCGGGATCCCAGACGAGGCGGGCCTGGCCGGCGCCCGGCAGCTGCAGGAGGCGGCGGGCGACTCCGATGCGCCGCCCAAGAAGCGGCTACGGGCGGCCGAGACGGCCGAGGCGGCGGCGGCGGCGGCGGCGGCGGGCAGCGGGAAGCTGGAGGAGCGGCTCTACTCGGTTCTGTGCTGCACGGTCTGCCTGGACCTGCCCAAGGCCTCCGTGTATCAGGTAGGGCCGCCGGCCAGACCCGGCTCGGCTCCAGCCCCGCCGCGGCCGGCCCCCGGGCACCGCGTCTCCTCGGAGGCCAGGCCCGAGCCCTGGGGCCCAGAGGTGGGACTCTGGCGCCTGTTCGGAAGCTCCTCATTCTCGTCCTCTGGGAACTTTCCTGTTTCCTGCTCTGAACCTCCTTTTTTTTCTCGTGGCTGCCCTTACTTCCTGATGGGAATCTCCTGTCTCCCACTTCGACGCCCCTTTTCTTCCCAGGTTCCCCTGTTGCCCCTTTCTCAGCACTCCTCAGCCCACCCTCAAGCTGACCCCAGAGAAAGCTGGCGACAGATGCCCGTGCCCCTCCCCACTTCTGAGCCTGCTCCGCACAGGCCTGAGGTCCCTGGGCTCCGGGAGTCCCTGGTCTTTGCTCTTCCTCAAGTGTTTCTTCTCAGTTCTTTTGCAGACACACACCCTCCAACCTGTTCTCATGCTCATCCCGTATCCCTTTACCCTTTGGTGTGGAAGAATCCCCTTCCCTTCTCACTTCTTTTTGGAAGAAAGTTGAGAAGGGAGGGGCTCACCTCTTTGCCTTCCCCCACCCCTTCCCCTCATTCCTGGTCCGGATGAACTGCCCACATCAAGCCCCACAGCCTGGGTCTCTTCTTCAGCCCCAGCCCCCGCCCCAGCACAATCCAGTGCCTTCTGGACATGCTGTGCCTCAGGCTGGGCTCCTACCACATGCCACCTCACCCACACCGGCCTGGCTTCCTAGGCTACCGGTGCTCCAGGAGGTCTGTTCACTTACCTTCTGTCTGAGGAGCCAGCCTGGTGGCTGGACTCAGAGTCCTTAACCCGCTCAGGGCTGCCAGAGAGGATACTTAGCCCAGGGGGTCTCACTCGTGCACCCCGTAGCAGCAGGGTCACACTCTGGTCCCAGGGTCACTGCGCAGCGTTCTGCTTTCTCCATTGTGTGTCTCTCTCCAGGTCAACCCGCATCTCTGATTACCCCCACACCCCCAGCCCCTTTGAGGAATGAAACAGGGAGCTGGACATGGCCGATGAGGCCTTGTCCCCCTGCTTATGCTCAGAGTGAGGGCTGTGGTGCGAGGGCCATTTTTGTAGTAAGTGCAGGCTAGTCTGAATTGCCATTTCCCCAGCCTCTGGATCTCCACATCCTTCCCCCTCTGGCATGAGTTTGCTTTGGAGGATCCCAGCGTGCCTGGGTGACGGAGGGAGAAGAGGCATTGGTGGGGAAGTGGGTTGAGTTCCTTGGGGAGAGGACACTGGCTTTCAACCCACCCTCCTGGGCTTTGGGAAGCTTCTGGTCAGAGGCCCTAGCTCAGGAATACCACAGGCCTCCTGGCCCAGTGCAAATTGGGGTAGCGCTTCTCATAACCACCACAACCGTGGGGGTGCACCTCAGGACTTGTCCTTTCTCTGGCCTTTTTTGCTTGCCCACGACCTTTTGATCCTCCCGAAAGCACTCTTCCTTCCTTGGGCCTTGAGTGAGCGTCTAGGAAGCCAAGCCAATGGTGGTGGGGGGGTCCCAGGGGGATTAGGGGGTTCCTCATCTCTCCTCGTGTGAGTGGGCTGGAGATGGACCTGGCATGAAAACAGGCCATGTGGTGCCGGCTCTGGGTCCACTCAGCACAGAGAGCTGCATTTCTGCCTCTGGCCGGAGCCGCTGGTGACCGGGTCTCTGAGCCTGGCTGCTTCAAACCAGCCCGCACCATGCTGGGAGCTGAGCTCTGGGCCGGCAGGAGGCAGGTGGCTGAGCAGCTCTGATGGGGAATGAAGGCTCTGGGCCACCTGGCCTGTGGCCTTCCCTGTGGCCTAGTGGGCTCTGCTCAGTGGCTTCCCTGGGAACAGGCCAGCTGAGTGAGGAGAGCCCACCAACGCTGAGCTGTGAATTTTGGCACCAGCCCTGTGCCCCACCTTCATTCTTCCCAGGTGACACCCGGGCCTTGGCAGGGAGTTGATTCCTTCTATCTCTAGAGGCTGGGAGAAAGCTTTAGAGCGTGTGATCAGTGGGAAAGCCCTTGACCCTAGAAGGGTTGGCTGGAACCCTGCCACGGGTCAGAACTCGCTTTGGCTGCTGGGAACCCTGCCGTGTGATGGGGGCCCATGGGGCATGGATGCACAACCATGCCCACCCTGGAGCCTGGGGTGTGAGGAGCCCGAGGGAAGGCTTCTTGGTGGCTCCTTTCTGTGTGCAGTGGTCTGCATTACCCTCACAGCCACCCTGGATGGGGATAATTACTGGGGGGGGGGCATCGAGATGGGCCTGGAGGCCCGCCCCATTGCCTGGTTGGCATCAGAGCTGGGTTTGCTCCCAGAATGATTTGGTCAAGGACAGCATAGGTTCCACATGCGCTGCCTTGAAATGAGGACGCAGAGCTCTGTGTGTCCCTGGTTGGGGCCCACTGCCCGCCAGTGCTTCTGGGCCTGGGCTCAGCCCCTCCACTTCTGCTGGCCGCCTTTGGTGAGTCACGTTGACGGGCTGGTGGACCTGCCTCAGGCATGTGGTATGTTCTGCTCTGTGTTCCTGTAGGCAGCGTTTTGCCTGACCCCGCCAGGATACGTGGCTCGGGGCAAGCACCAGCGGAGCCACACGTCTGAGGGCCGTTTCCGACGGTACCCAGTTCTGGGGCGAGAAGAAGAGCCAGTGACCATGCGGAGCCCTGCATGCCGTGCCTGGCACCGGGCAGCAGGGGCATCTCCATGGGCCTCTGGATGTGGCTGGGTGCGCAGTAACTCAAGCGCTTGCTCTCCGGCTACCAGCCCCTACCTCCATGCCTCTGGGGAAGCCTGGGTGGTGGTGAGGGCAGACACAGGCTGCATGGTTAGGCTTGGTCACCTCCCTGATCTGAGCCCCACAGTGTCGGCTCCGCCGTGGGTCCAGTACATCACACCACCTGGGTTGGGATTCTTGCTCTGGTGTCAGACCAGGGCACTCATGCAAATGGTTCTCACCGTGACCTGCGTAAGGTCAGGTCAGGTCAGGGCTACAGCTGGTACGGCAGGTGCTGGCTTTGACGTTCTCCATGTGGGTCTTAGGTGTACTCTTGATGGCTGGCCTGACAAGGTGTGCAGCCGCCTTCTAGGGTCCTGGGTGGGCACGGCAGCGGGCAACCAGGTAGGGGTAGGAGGGCCGGGGATGCAGCAGTGACGTGCACATAGGAGCTCTGTGTTGGAGCCTGCATCGGGCAGCTGTGCTGACCTGCTCGGAATGCAGCCCTGTGGCCCCAGGGCGATGTGACCTGGGTCGTCTGCCTTCTTTGGGGGAAACACAGCCTCAGTGGGTGGTGCCTGGATCGTTGCAGCCACAACCTGATCCCTGACCCCATCTGGGACTCTCCTCCAGCCCTTCACACAAGGTGGACCTGGCCCTGACCCCGCTAATGTCAGCTGAGGCCCTGAGCCGTAGATCAACATCTGGAGGGAGGGGCCGCAGAGTTCTCCCACCCCAACTTGCTTCTCAGCCAGGAAAGCTCCTGTGACCCCCACTGGGGTGGAGGAGTAGTCAGGGGGCCTTTGTCGCGGTATGTGGCACCAACTGGCCTTCTGTGCCCACTGCTCCTGCCTCAGACCTGAGCCCCGCCCTGTCAGCCCATTGCTCTCATGGCCCTGCTGCCTGGGTGCCCTCTCCCGTCCCTGCCCCTGCCCACTCCTGCTCCGCGTGGGCCCCACAAGGCAGCACCTCTGCACCGAGGTTGTCTTCTCTCCCTGCCACAGGGTGCCTCTCCCATCCCACCTGCCGGGGCACTTGACACCATCTGTCCTGTGGGAGGATTGAGGGTGGCCTGCTGCACTTCCTGTCCCCGCCAGGACTCGGCTCAGCCCACTTGGCTTGGTTACCTCGTTGGCAGCCATGTGGGTAAAAGGCCCAGGAAGCAGGGGTGGCTCCATCTCTGCTTGTGTCCTGGCCAATGTGGGTGCCCGCCTTGGGGAGCTTCCAAGTGCGCCGTCTTGGCATCTGTCGACCTGCCTGGTGCTGCAGACTCTGTTCAAGGTGATGTTTAAGGAATGTCTAATGGGGCTGCCCACCCACATGGCCTGGGACCCTCTTCCCCAGCTCCAAGACTATGGCCGGCTCATGCTTTGAGAAAAAAGCTTTGAAAATACATCTGCTTAGCTATCCAAGACAAGGGCAGAGGGAAGAGCAAATTTCTGGTCTCTGACTAGATGAGAAATTGTGCTTTTTGTAGTGGTTGTTTGTCATTTGAGTTACCTTCTGATCCAGGCAGCACTTGAGTTCTGAGCAAGAGCCTGACTGCAGGTTTGACTGGTCCCCACCCAAGTCCCCGAGTCTCTGGGTGGTGTGACATCAGGAACTGCTGGCCCAGAACTTCAAACCCAAAACCTGGTGGAAGGTTGCAGTCCTGGCTTCCCCTGAGACACTTGTGTGTCTCAGACTCTGCAGGGTCACTTCCGGGCCCCTTGATGAAAGAGGTCAAGGAAACCTCAGGCCGAGTGTGCAGGGGTGTGGGGTGCCGTGAGGCCCTGCTGGGCCTGGTGAAGGGGGGCCTCCAGCTGGGCTGAGGGGGTGGGTACCCTCCGCTGTGCTTTGGAGATTGGGCTGCTCACATGAGTCTGGGTGCTGAGCCTTCCTTTGGTGGTAAAGAGTGGAGTTTGGGGGGCACCCCACGGTGTGAGAGGACTGTGGACTCCAGGCCTAAAAGGCCTACTGATTGAGGACTTGGCCCCCAGAAGCTGGGGGGCATTTTCTAAGACCTGCTTTTGTCCCAAGGCTCAGGGGCCAGGACTCCTCCTCAGGAGTCCAGACGGTTCCTTCAGCTCCCCAGGGGGAAGCTGGTTCAGATAGAGGCCCCGGCCTGCATGGCCTGGGTGCACTGGGCAGGCAGGGGGAGGGGCTGCTGGGCAATGTCCTGGGGGCAGGGACAAATGTCCACTTTTGGGCCATTGCAGAGGGGCTTGGGCTGGGGCACAACTTGGTGGGGTTGGGGAACCCAGGGTTGAGGGGGGGTTTGTTGAAATCACAGGCTTGTGCCTGGAGTCCTTCCTGAGGCTTCCGGGCAGGGGCTGCGTGAGGGGCTAGCTGGGTTGTGCTGGGTGATGACTGTGGTGCCAGGCGTTAGTTCTCTGGCCACTGTGTGTCACACCTGTGGCCCTGTCCTACCTCTTCAGCACGTCATAAGGCCAGTCCTGTCCTTGTTGCCTTTTTGTTTTTTTCCAGCTATGCCATGCGGCATGCGGAATCTTAGTTCCCCGACCAGGGATCGAACCCGTGCCCCCTGCAGTAGAAGCGCAGAGTCTTAACCACTGGACCGCCAGGGAAGTCCCCTTGTTGTCTTTTTTTTTTATTTTTTTTTAATTTGGTTGGGCTGGGTCTTAGTTGTGGCAGGTGGGCTCCTTAGTTGTGGTTTGTGGGCTCCTTAGTTGTGGCTCGCCGGCTCCTTAGTTGAAGCACATGGGCTCCTTAGTTGCAGCTCACGGTCTCCTTTGCTGTGGCATGCGAACTCTTAGTTGCAGCATGCATGTGGGATCCAGTTCCCTGACCCAGGCTCCCTGCGTTGGGAGCGCAGAGTCTTATCCACTGCGCTATCGGGGAAGTACCTCCCCACCCCCTGCTGTCTTTTGTGCCTGAGAAAATTGAGGCCCAGAGAAGAATGTGACCAGCCTCAGAGCACACTGCTGGTGACCTGTGGGATCTGGCCAGCATCTGTCCTGGGAGGGCCTGGGAGGCCCTGGGTCGTGGAGCCCCCTCCGTAGCCTTCCCTGTCTCTAGGGTCTTCCTGGCAGGTGGTGGGAAGGCAGCCCATCCTGGGCACTGCAGGAACTGCTCCTTGGAACTGCCCAAGCTCTCGGGGGCTTGGCCCTGGCACGTAGCGTGGGGCACTCCGACTGCCCTGGCTTCTGCTGTCCGTCAGAGGCTTGGCGTATGGCTAACGCTGTGCTGAGCCCTCTGGGGCCCAGCTTCTGGATGGGCAAATTGGGGCAGGTACAGTCCAGCCCGACCACCGCAGAGGCCCTGGGCCAGGCCTGCGTGCAGAGTTGGGTCTTGCTCTGGAGGCCGAGGGGGAGCCTGGCTGGTGGGGAGGGCTCTGGAGCATGGTGACTAGCCTGCTGTGGACAGACTGCCTGGGCTGGGTAGGTGCTGGGGCCAAGGCTGGCCACCTGGTGTCCACCCAGAGAACATACCTTGGGTAGCCGGTAAGGGACTAGCCACGTGTGGACGTTGGCTTGTCCCTTGGCAGGCCGGCAGCACTTGGAGTGTCTTGCTGGTTAGCCGCATTCCAATTCAGAGCTGATCTGTTAGGGCTGGAGGGGCAGTGCCCCCGCCTCCCCAGAGCCCAATAGAGGGCAGGTGCCCTACTACCTGAGCCTGTTTTGGTCTGGAGGCTCCGGGAGGGTGGGGTGGGGACTGGCCCTGGAGCCTGGGAACTCCTGCGGCCCCCAGGTTCTGAGGAAAGGCCTGCCAGGGGGGTGCGCAGGTCACCCCCTCTGCTCCAGAGCAGTGGGCTTTCAGGGCAGCGCTGGGAGTGAGCAGTCACACAGTTGGCAGCCTCGGGTCCCTCAGGAAGTCCCAGGACTCCATCCCGAGTCTCTTGCCTGCAGGCCTACGCCCTGGCTGGGCCACCGGAGACAGAGGAGAAGCCAGCTGAGTTGGGCCCAGCAGTGGCTGTTGTTCTCTGCTGAGGCCGCGGGCCTTGCCTTGGGGCGTCTAGAACTAGAGCTGGCCACACAGAGTAGTGTGGGGTCCCCAGGCCTTCCTGGCTTCCTCACTGGGGTGCTAGGCAGCAGCTGGGACTTCAGCAAGCCCGGTGCTGCCTGGTCTGGCCACACTTCCGGGGGCCCTGCAGCTTCCTCCTCCCGTGACTGATTGGTCAGGTTGCCATGTACTGCTTCCTCTCTGCCTTCTAGAAGCCACAGCGATCCTCTCCCTGGGGCTGTGGCACGGTGAAGCCAGGCCCTCTTGGGCTCCGGCCCTTGGCGGGGCTTTGAGGACACATGTGACCTGGGCTCTTGGTCTGGGCTTCCCACAGGGTGGCGGCAGGCTATGGTGCCGTGTCCCCCCACCCTCTCCTCCACTCATCGCGTCTCTGGCTTCTCCACTGACCCTGGGCAGTGGACGGGGCAGACTGCTTTTCCGCCCTGGCCGCTCTCGGGACCAGCCTTGCTCCACAACCCCCAGCCAGGCTGTGTGTCCAGAGCAGGCGCTGGCCGGCCCCTGCCGGCCCCCTCCTCGTCTCGCACATCTTAACTTTTGACCTGACTTAGAAATTGAGACTTGAGTGCAGCTGATCTAGGGTGTTTGTGTGGACCTGGATCCTGTGACTGAGGCCTTTGTCCCCGGCCCCACCATCGGTCCTCAGCGCGTAGGTCCCATCACTCACTGGACCCCAAGCACGACCCGCAGGCGCTAAGAGCTCACTCAGCCTCTTGCAGCCCTCAGCTCAGGGTGCACGGACCCGTGGTGTTTACCGAGGACCCCATCGTGTGCAGGCGTGGCTTGGCAGTGGCCCTGTAAGTCCCTCTACCACACTGGATCCCAGTCACAAAAGGGTCCTGGGCCCCAAGGAAGCCTGTGGAAGCACTGCCTGCCCATTTGCCCTCAGCCACTGGGCGTCTCCCAGTGGAGACAGGTGCCCTCGGGGCGGGGGGGCCCACACTCCCACCAGTGTTCCCCGGGCTCCAAGACCACCGTGTCTGCCCTGGAGGACACAGCTTGTCTGCTCTGGCACCTCTGGTTCCCGTGTGGGCCTCTCCTCCCCCAACCCCGTGAGCCCCTGCAGGCCCAGGCCCATAGCCTGCCGTGTGTCTCAAGGGCACCAGGTGGGTGCTCAGGAGGTGTGTGGAGCCAGTGAGGGAGCTGAGGTGGCGGAGCCAGCAGCCCCCTCTCCACACGCCAGGACCCCCGGCAGGGAGGGGCAGGTTGCCGACGGCATCATCTGCGCCTTGGATCCACAGGCTCAGCCAGGGAGGGGCCTGGCTCCTAGGCCCAAAGCCAGCAACGCTCCTGCAGGCGCACACTGCCCACGTGCCCTGTCCTGGGCCAAGTGGGCCTCCCCTCCTGCCACGGCTCTGTGCCACCAGCCCTTGGGAAGGTCCTCTCCAGGTAGCCAGCCCCACCGGGCGGGTGGCAGCTGCCTCCTCACCTGTGCGGGCCCAGGAGGCTGGAGTGGCGGGGCCAGGCTAAGGGTGCAGCTGCCTTGGCGTGGGCAGCTGGCCGAGAGCCCGCGTTCCGTGGGCGTCCCTGAATCAGGCCCTGTGGTGGACTCTGGGGACAGTCTCCAGCCCCTGGATGGGAAAAGCCCCCATGTGGCCCGCCCAGTGCCCGCCGGCGGGCCACCACAGTGAAGAGCCCGAACCTCTGCTGCCAGTGAGGGCCACCGCGAGACCCGTCCTCTCCATGGGGACCCTGCCGGCCGCGTGCACAGGGCTCCGGGAGGACAGCCTGGCCCTCCCTCGGGAGTGGGAGTGGCAGCCTGTGCTTGGCGGGCAGCAGCCTGCCCGCGGCCCCGGCACCGCAGCCCCTGGGAGGGGCCGGCAACGGGGCGGGCGCGCGCCTGCGCGCTCCCGCAGGTCCGTGAGCTTCATCTCCCTTTCCTTCTCCGCAGTGCACTAACGGTCACTTGATGTGCGCTGGCTGTTTTATCCACCTACTAGCAGATGCCCGTCTGAAGGAGGAGCAAGCCACGTGCCCCAACTGCCGCTGCGAGATCAGCAAGAGCCTCTGCTGCCGCAACCTGGCCGTGGAGAAGGCCGTGAGCGAGCTGCCCTCCGAGTGCGGCTTCTGCCTGTGCCAGTTCCCCCGCTCCCTCCTGGAGAGGCACCAGAAGGAGGAGTGCCAGGACAGGTGAGCACCTGGGCGGGCCAGCCTGCCTGCCGGGGGCCTGGCCCCACACACGCCGCCCGGCGGCGGCCTCGCAGGCCTGGGTTAGTGCAAAGCCGCTCGGGGCCCAGGCCGTGGAGGGGGCTGGCAGGAGGCTCCACGGACTGGGGGGCTTAGATCTGCAACCGGAAGCGTCTGAACGTTACCCTGGCCCTCCAGGGTTCCTTGTGGCTGTGTGGTGGCTTCTTTCTTAGAGACTGTCCGTGGTGTCCCCGGGCCAGGAAAGTGTGGCCAGCACGGAGGCTCTGGGAGCACAGCATGATGGTGGCGCTAGCACCCCAGTCCCCCGCTCCAGGGGGCCAGGCTGCCGAGCCTCCCCTGCAGTGAAGCCATGCGGGGCCCAGGACCGTTGTGGAGAGAGGCCCCATGGCAGTGGGTGTAGGGGGCGTGCACACGCACAGCTCACACATGCCCTGCTCCTCCTCAGGCTCTCATGCACTCTCACCCCTTCCTGAGGGCCGGCACATGGGGACTGTGTCCTTCAGGGACACAGTTTGTGTGAGCAGGGCTGGTTGGAGGCCCCCTGGCACAGCCGCCTTCCACAGGGCGCGGGTGTGACCGCAGTGCTGGCCTCCTCCCAGGGTGACGCAGTGCAAGTACAAGCGTATCGGCTGCCCATGGCACGGCCCTTTCCACGAGCTGACAGTGCACGAGGCCGCGTGTGCCCACCCAACCAAGACGGGCAATGAGCTGATGGAGATCCTGGACGAGATGGACCAGAGCCACCGCAAGGAGATGCAGCTCTACAACAGCATCTTCAGCCTGCTCAGCTTCGAGAAGATCGGCTACACAGGTGAGGCGCCCCGCTGCCCACTGCATGCCACACAGGCTGGGGCTGGGGCCGGCGGCCAGGAGCCGGGGGAGCCATGGGGTCTGGGCAGTGGCACAGGCTGCACCAGATGGCCAGGCTCTGGACTCCTGGTGAACGGGAGGACATCTACGGGAGAAGAGGGGCCGGAGGCTGAGCCGGGGAGGGGCCGGGCAGGACCCTGGGGGCACCTGCATGGCTCTCACAGAGGCCCTCCCCACCTGTCCTCCCCAGCCCGGCCCTGCTACCCCAGCAGAGTGGTGTCCTCACCGTGTGGGGCTGCACAACCTTGGGACAGTTGGGGTCTAACCAGAAGGTGGGTGTGTCTTGGGGGGGTCTGGGAGCTGAGGGCCTGCCCTGCGGAGCCAGGGGCAAGAAGAGCACCCGTCGTGTCAGGTCCTCCCTGCAGGCGGTTACTGCAGGGGCCACGGGCTTCCTGAGGCCAGCGAGAAGATGGTCAGGGCCGGGGCTCCTGAACGAGCTGAGGGTGCCTGACTCAAACTGCAGAGCTGGGAGTGGATGCCCAGGGATGGGCAGGCTGGACTGCGCTCAGGCCCACTGGATCTCTTGGGCTCTCCTGGCCACCGCCACTGCCTTTGGACACTCTGGGGAGCAGAAGTCAGGCCAGAGCCTGGTCTAGACACAGAGAATAGCAAGAAGCCCCTGCTGTCGCTGGAGCTGCTGGGGGTACTCTGGCCCTATACTGCCCGGCCCACGCCAGGCGGCTGGCTCAGAGCATCAAGGGCAGTCACAGGCAGCCAGTCAGAATGTGCTGCCTGGACTGGACCTGGCTAGGTGGAGGCCCGGAAGGCCGAGGGCCGGGGTCTCAGCAGGAGAAGACCAGGCCGCTGGTTAGTCGTAGCCTCAGCTGCCCCGGTGGGCACCGTGTCACAGACAGTCCAGGCCAGGCCTGGAGAGTCTGGGTGGACCGAGGCGCCATGACTGCAGCCGTGGCCGGGCAGGGAGGACTGGCCGCCTCTGTGGAGGGACTCGCCAGCCGTGGGCCACGGGCTCTGCCAAGAGGACTGTGTGATGGCAGCCGCCCACTCACCGATGGGCCCTTCGGCCGGCCGGCAGAGCCCAGCACCAGCCACGCGACGGCACGCTGCCTCGAGGCCCGACACACCAGCCCGGCCGCCGGCTTTTCTGGCAGCTCTGTATCGGAACCAATAAAGTACACTTGTTCACAGAACTGCATTCTGTCTGTGTGTCTGCTTACCCCGGCCCCCTGGGCGGGGCCTCTCCCTCTGCTGGGCCCCGGGGAAGGGTGAGGAGGGAGGCCTCGCCTGACCTGGGGGTCAGGCGGGGCTGGCCGTTCACCTCTCGCAGCCTCTGGACTCCTTGCCGCTAATGCGTGTCACTTCTGTTCGTAGTTTCCCCAAAGCTTGCGTGCGCCTCCGTTTGCCATAATTGCGTTTGATTTGCCTTGTGACAAGTAGAGCCCGCTGTGTCCTGGTAAGTTGCCTTCCTCCCTGGCCGAGCCTGTGTCCTCGGCCGGCTGGGAAGGCGCTGCCCCTGGCCCTGCCTGCTCTGACCGCCGGCTCCCCGGCCTGTCTGTCTCCACAGAGGTCCAGTTCCGGCCGTACCGCACGGACGACTTCATCACGCGCCTGTACTATGAGACGCCGCGGTTCACGGTGCTGAACCAGACGTGGGTCCTGAAGGCGCGCGTGAACGACTCGGAGCGCAACCCCAACCTGTCGTGCAAGCGCACGCTGTCCTTCCAGCTGCTCCTCAAAAGCAAGGTCACGGCGCCCCTCGAGTGCTCCTTCCTGCTGCTCAAGGGCCCGTACGACGACGTGAAGATCAGCCCCGTCATCTACCACTTCGTCTTCACCAACGAGAGCAACGAGACGGACTACGTGCCGCTGCCCATCGTCGACTCCGTGGAGTGCAACAAGCTGCTGGCCGCCAAGAACATCAACCTGCGGCTCTTCCTGTTCCAGATACAGAAGTAGGCAGCCCCGTGGCGCTGCCCACACCTGCCCGGCAGCGGCTTCACGGCGCCAGCGCCCGTCTCAGCCAAGAAGGAGAAGGAACAGAAGCGAACACTGGGACGTCTGCATGCGTGTGCGAAGGTGGGAGCGCCCCCCTCGCCCTCTGCCCCACCTCCCCTGTCCCGAGCGCCGGAGGCCGGGCCACCGCAGAGGAGACGCTGCTCGGGGACCCAAGGGGCACGGCGCAGCACGGCAGCCTGGCCCCGGCCCCTACCGCGCAGCGGGCCACACGCCTGCTCTGGGCCGCACACGGGGCTGCGCACGGCCCCTGGGCCGGGCTCGGGGGCGCTGACCTCAGACGGCATATTTGATTGCAATTAAAAAGGCACCCTTGTTTCCTACTTTCTGTTTTGTTCGAGGGGAAGGCGTGGCTATAATTGGACAGAATGGGGTCTTCGGTTTGGCCAAGGGTCAGAGCCCGCCCATCCCCGTGACTGCACCTTCACGTGCCCCGCCCCAGGAGAGACTTGGAGTAGCTGCCCCCTCTGTCACAGGCCTGGGCAGGGCAACGGGCAGGGTTGGGGCTCTCACTAGCCCAGCACATCCCACCCCCAGCCGCTCCAGGGAGGCAGGACTTGGCCACCAGGGCTCAGCAGACTTTTCGGAATGCAGGGTGATTTTCTGTCTCTTCCCAGGGAAAAAATTAAACCCTTTACAGGCTCTTCTACAAGTTATGCAAATTTAGCAAGAGAGAATCTATCTTCTGTATTCAGCTTTAAGGACTCAGTGTCCCCAGGCTGTGAAGAGAGTTCTGGGGTCCACCGGCGGTGATCAGTCCTGGCTGTGTGAGGGTCTGAGGGGTCCAGCTGCCCCCATGCTGCTCTCAGGGACCAGCTGCTGGCCCTGCATCCAGGGCTCTGCGTGGAAGTCAGCGCTGGGCAGTGTGGTTTCTCACCCGAGGGAGGTGGGCCCCCCGAGGTCCTGCAGTCCTGCCCCAGAGCTGCGGTGAGCAGGCCCAAATGCAGGCCTCACAACGGGAAGGAGCCCTGCCTGGGGATCCCGGGACCCTGGGGCCTACTGGGAAAGGGGGAGCTCGGGCCCCTGCTTAGGAGACAAGGCTCTTCTGCAATAGTTTCTCATTGCTTCAATACCAAAGAATGGTTTGCTTCGCCCCCAGCCAGGCCCCTCCCCCCGCTCGGAGCAGACCCTGCCGGCCTGGCCCCCTATTGCCCAGGCCCTGCAGGCTCAGTGGGCAGGGCCGCCCTGGCCTGTCTCTGGGGGCTCCTTTCTCTCCTGGCCCTCGAGGTGGGGAGCTGAGAAGGGGAGTGAAGGAGCTATGGGGTACAGCTCGAGCCTCAGCCAGTTCCTAGTGGACAAAGCAGCCCTCCCAAGCTGGCAGGTCCCCTGTTCCCCACCCAGGGCATGGGGCTGGCGGGGGTCCCATCCTACAAGGCCGACTCAGCCTGGCTTGCCCTCCACAAAGAAAGACCCCACCCCAGCCCCAGCCCATCCTTGTGGGCCTCTGACCCAGGCACACCCTGGTGTTGTCCCACTGCCCTCAGGGGCTGCCCCTGCCTGCCTGTGGGCGCAGAGGATGACATTCACGTCAACACGGGCCAGGTCTCCTGTGTATGGATGGTGCCCTGTCACCCTATTGGGTCCCTTGGGGATGGACACTCTCTCTGTCAATTCCAATGTGATCATATTGTGAGGGGGGCTGGGACGGGTGGGTTTGCCTGGTCCGTGTGTGTCTGGGTGCCTGTGTGAGACTGAAGAAGCAGAGGGGCGGGCCCCCCGGCAGCTCTTCTGGGTGGGGCAGGTGAAGGTGTGTGGCTGCCACAGAGCGCCAGGCAGGAGAAGGGCAAAACCAGGGCTGGGCTAGCAGACCTGGTCGGGGGGGGCGGGGTACAGGAGGGGCTGGGCTCTGCGGCACCCGGGTCAGAGTTCCAGCTGCTGGAACACACAGCTGGGGGCACATGGCCCTCGAGTTCCAGCTGCCGAAGTGAGTGTGTAGGAGTGGGTTGGCACACAGGCGAGGCCCTCCCTGTAGGGGTGTGGGTGGGTCTGGGGGGGCCCAAGAAGACTGCTAACCCACCAACATGGCCCCGCCCAGTGACAGTCATCTCAGCAGCTGAGCCTTACAGCCAGGTGGAGCCAGGCACTTCTGGGACATTGCAGTGTGCTCTTGGCCATCGCTGGAGGCTGGCGCCATAAACCTCCTTGTGTCATCTCACTGGGAGTCACTGGTTTACTGGAGGATGTCCCAGTCCTGTCGTAAGAAAGGAGAAGACACCAGCAGTCTGTCTCCAGGATCCCGGTCCACCTTGGCATCCTGAGCTGGCGAGGGTTGGGGGAGGCCTGAGGGCACAGGTCGAGCCAGCCCCACTTCCCTTCTCTCACCCCCACACTTCCCTTTAAGCACTACATCTCTCAGTACGCCCAAAGTGAGACATTTACAAAAATAATAAAAATAATTTTTTAAAGAGAGGAGTGAAGAGGTGTTTTTACCGCTGTCGGAAACGACTTAACATGTTATGTTGCTTTTGTGGTCTGTGTTCTCTTTGGATATTTCTGTATGTAACTACAGTTTTTAAAAAGGTCCAAACCAAGTTTTGTTTGTATTTCCTTACAAGAAGACAGCCTCATGGATGGGCTTCCCTGGGCTCTGATAGCCTCGCAGCCAGGGGTCAGCTGCTGGCCCCCAGCCTGCGGCCTCCCCACCCCAGGCCTTCAGCTCTTGCTGGCATCCTCATATGCGCATTCCTGTCTGATCAGTGGGGAAGCCAAGGCTAGAGAAGTTGGGTCCTCTCTGAAGGGAGATCAGGCCCCAGGACCTGGGCTGTCCTGGGAATGCTGGCGCTGGAGGGGAAAAGGCTCTCGGGGGAGGTGCCGTCCGTCCCACCGGTTCTGCTGAGACAGTCTCTGTTTCCCTGGCTCGGCTCCCCCATGCCCACTCTGCCTCTCACTGTGCCCCTTGCACCTCACCAGCCTGCCTGCCAGCCAAGCAGCCACCTTGGTTTCAAGGCCTCCTGTCCTGTCTCCTGGGATCCCACGTTGGAGAGAGGGGGAGAGAGCCCCACACCCTTCAGGAGGCAAAGAGGAGGCGCTCCTGCTGCTCCTCAAGCTCAGCCTCGCCCTCACCCCTGCAGCCTTCCCTGGACCTGGGGACCAGCCACCCTGCACATCGCTCCCTCCCGGGTTCCCCTTTGGGTCTGTTTCCATTTCCATAGGAAATGAAACTGCCCATCTCCCACTCCTTCCGGGCCTCCTCTGGGGACTTTGGGGCGCGAGCCCTGGTACCTAGGGCCCAGGGCCGCGCGGCAGGGTGGGGACTGAGAGCCCCGAGGCCCCGCAGGTATTTGGTTCTCCAGGCAGGGGTGGGGGGAAAGGACGGGTATTTAGAGGTCCCCAGGCTCCCCACACCCCCGATCTTCTGCAGCTGAGAGGTTGGTCACAGCGCTCTGAGCCCGGATCCTGCTCCCTTTACCTCTCAGCACAAGACGGTTTTGCAGTTTTAACGAGCGCACGCTGTTTTCCAGGTATACAAAACTGGCGTACACACTGAGGAAGCAGGACCAAGCTGGGTTCTTTTTGAAACACGCAGCCCCCCTCCCGCCGGTAGCACTGGGGGTCGGAGTCCCCACGTATGACGACTGTGGCGCGTTCAAGGCTGATCCGCAGGTTCTGCGGGGGCGCCTCTGATCATGCCCACAAATCTGAGGGCTCAAGTGCCCGTGGTCTCCGAGGCCTTCCTCTCCTCCCACGCGAGGGCAGGCCGTTCCTCAGGTCAAGTAGCGTGGGTGGGTAGGTGTGCTTGTGTGCGGGATGCGGCAGCACGCGGTGGGAGCCCAGGAGACCCCACCCCAAGGGCGGATGCGGGATGCGGGGCAGGGCGTGGGGGACGGGGCTCAGCTCGAAGGGAAGACCCAGGAGTCCATGGAGACGCCCGCCGCTCTTCCGGCCCCGGCGCCAGCCCTACTACAACTACCAGGATGCGTCGGGCGGGTGAACTACACTTCCCGGGACACTCCGCGCCAGGAGCGGGCCTGCGCGCTGGGTCTGGGGGGGGTGGGGCTGCTGTGGCGGCGCTGGAGCGCGGGAAGTCCGGAACCCCCGGCACGGCGGCCGGAGTATGAGCCTGGACCGCGAGCTTCGCCGTGAGTCCAGGGACTAGCGCCCGAACGCGGGGGCCAGGGGCGGGCCTGGCCCTCCCGGGCGAAGAAACTCAGCACCCAGGACTCGTCCTTCTTTCTGCAGAGTTGAGCAAAGCCAAGGCTAAGGCCCAGAGGAGCGGGCAGCTGCGGGAGGAGGCAGCCGTCTGTCACCAGCTGGGGGAGCTCCTGGCCAGCCATGGTGCGTGGGGTGGAGTCCGGGCCTGGGAGCGGGGAGCCGGGAGGACCGGGGGAGGCGGGGAGGGGGGGGCTTCCTGAGTGCCGGCCGGCCGCTGCCCCACTGGCCCTCGCGGCCCCTGGCCCACTGCCCGGCCAGACTGAAGCCTGCCCCGCCCGCCCAGGGTGCTACGCGGAGGCCCTGCGAGAGCACCAGCACGAGCTGCAGCTCCTGGAGGCGGCCGACGACCCCCTGGGCCGCGCCGTGGCCCACCGCAAGATCGGAGAGCGGCTGGCGGAGATGGAGGACTACTCGGCTGCCCTGCAGGTGGGCGGAGGCCGCGACGTGGGCCCCCACGCCGGCCACACTCAGCTCCCCTGGGCTCTCATCTCCTGGGGGTCCGTCTCCGAGAAGGGAGCCCCAGTCTCTGCTGTCCAGGCCTCCGGCTGGAGGGGAGAGGGGGACACGCTGCGCTGGGCCCTGGTGGCCTGGTCCTTGGGTGGGTGTGCCACAGGCCCTCTGTCCACACAGAGCTGCCCTGGCCCCGGCTTCTGGGGCTGCCACAGCCCAGCTAACTCCCGGTCAGTGTCTCTCCCCCAATGACTTTGGCTGGTCTGAGTGTGGTGCCACCGTCCCCACGGTCAGTCCTTGGCATAGAGAAAATGGGGTGTTGCAGCCTGGCTTTGGCCTGCTGTGGGGGCTTGGGGGACACATGGGGCTGGCTCACAGTGGCCGTTCTTCTGTGCCCCAGCACCAGCACCGCTACCTGGAGCTGGCATGTTCCCTGTCCAACCATGTTGAGCAGCAGAGGGCCTGGGCCACCATTGGCCGCACCCACTTGGACATCTTTGACCACCACCAGTCACAGGACGCCTTGCTGCAGGCACAAGGTGCCTTTGAGAAAAGCCTGGCTATCGTGGACGAGAAGCTGCAGGGTAACTGCCCTTGGAGACTGGCCCTCCCCACCTTCTGCCTCCTGAGCTCTGCAGGGAGAAGAGGCTGCAGCCCCGTTGCCCACCCTGCCCGTGTGGTGGGTCCACCTGCCTGGACCCTCCCTTTGTGAGGTTGAGATCGGTTCTCAGAAGCAGCAGCCCGCCCCCCGCCCCCCGCCCCTCACGACCTCGGGTCCGGCTGCCTTTGCTCTTTCTCCCTCCGCTCTACCTGCAGCAGAACCCCTGGCGCCTACAGTGAGAGGCTGGACGAGGGGTCCAGGGCTGGAGACCCCAAGTGGAGGTAAGGCACTGAGTGTCTGGAGGGGCGTCTTCCAGGCTCACTGGCCAAGCGAGAGCTGAGTGAGATGAGGACCCGACTTTACCTCAACGTGGGCCTCACCTGCGACAGCCTGCAGCAGGCGGCGCTATGCCACGCCTACTTCACGAAGAGCATCTTCCTTGCTGAGTAAGGCCCCGCTCGGCCCCAGGAGGGAGTGGCTGGGGCCTGGGCTGCTCCCAGGGTCCTCCCGAGAGGGCAGCCGGGCTGACCTCACCCCTCCGCCCAGTCAGGTTCCTGTTAGCAGAGGGGCAGCCTTGGTTTTGTGGGGGCCGGAACCCTAAGTGACATCGGTGGGTGTTCGCTGTGCTGGCCCTAAGCGACCGTGCCCCGGCACTGAGCTCCTGTCCCCACCCACAGGCAGAACCACCTGTACGAGGACCTGTTTCGCGCCCGCTACAACCTCGGCGCCATCCACTGGCGGCGCGGACAGCACTCCCAGGCCATGCGCTGCCTGGAGGGGGCGCGGAAGTGCGCGCGCATCCTGAAGCAGGGCTCCATGGAGGGCGAGTGCTGCCTGCTTCTCTCGGAGGTGCTGGTTCTCAGTGGCTCGCGGGTGGGCGTGGGCCTTCAGGAGCCTGCGGGCCTCACCCTCCCTTGCCCCCCAGGTCCTCCAAGACCTAGGGGATTTTTTGGCCGCCAAGAGAGCCTTGAAGAAGGCCTATCGGCTTGGTTCCCAGAAGCCTTTGCAGAAAGCAGTGGTCTGCCGGACCCTCAAGTATGGTGAGCCTAGGAGGGGATAGGGAGGGCTGAACCCCCTGAGAAGGGGTAGGAAGGGCTCCCGTCCTTCAGCAGAGGAGGCCTGGGCGTGTGTCCTTTGGGAGGTGGCAGTGTCAGTAGGGTACCTGTCTCCCCCCACCTTTTGTTGGGAGGGACCTCGTTTTTCTCTGAGCTACATTCAGCACAGAGTGTTGGGCGGTCAGGAGGTTAGTGTCTATGCACAAGCCAGCCTCGTTGGTAAACTCGAGAGAGAAGCCGCCCCGCCTGACGGGGTGGGAGCGTGGACAGTGCGTGTGGCCTAGCAGGACTGATGAGTGGCGGTCAGCAGGCCCCCACCCCATGCTGCGGACCAGCCCCTGCCCTGACTTGTCGTTGGTTCTTCTACTCCTGCTGCGACCCCACGAAATAGTTCCTCCTACCACCCCCCTCACCAGTGGGTGAGCGGAGGCTCGGGCAGGTGGCTGGCTGCCTGAGGGCACAGGGTCAGGCCCCAGGCTGTGCCGCCCCTGCACCAGGCTCTTTCTGGCAGTGCTGGCGGTGGTCCACCTGCAGCAGCAGCTGGAGGAGTCTGAGGAGAGTGACCCGCGGGGCGCCATGGGCATCTGCGAGCAGCTGGGTGACCTGTTCTCCAAGGCGGGCGACTTCCCCAAGGCTGCGGCGGCCTACCAGAAGCAGGTGCGTGCCCGGGCTGGGGCGGGGGTGAGGGCACCGGGGCTGTGGGCTGTGGGGTGTGGCGCAGCCCTGGCCTCCCTGTTGCCGCCTTCCCAGCTGCAGTTCGCGGAGCTGCTAAACAGGCCGGGGCCTGAGCTGGCCGTCATCCACGTGTCCCTGGCTGCCACCCTGGGGGACATGAAGGACTACCGCCAGGCCGTGCGCCACTATGAAGAGGAGCTGAGGCTGCGGGACGGCAGCGCCCTGGAGGTGAGGGGTCACGGCGCCCTGCCCTGCCCGGGGCTCTGTCCCAGGACTGCTGCCCTTGGGGGTTGGCACGGGAGGGCTGTCGTCCTCCTGTCTGGTGTGGGCAGCCATGGGGAGCCGGGGCCAGCCGCCACCGAGTTCATGCCTCCTCCTCCAGGAGGCCAAGACCTGGTTGAACATCGCACTGTCCCGCGAGGACGCCGGTGATGCCTACGAGGTGCTGGCACCGTGCTTCCAGAAGGCTCTCAGCTGTGCCCAGCAAGCTCAGCAGCCGCGGCTGCAGGTATGGGAGCCCGCCCGCCCATGCTGGGATCCCCACATAACAGCTTCCCCGCAGCCTGTCTGTCCCCCTGTCCCCCGTCCCCATCTCTGCTCTGGCCCTGAGCTGGGTGTCCCCTGCTCTTCAGAGGCAGGTCTTACGGCACCTCCACGCGGTGCAGCTGAGGCTTCAGCCTCAGGAGGCCCCTGGCACTGAAGCCAGGCTGCAGGAGCTGGGGGCGGTTGAAGATGAGGAGGATGAGGGGGATGAAGAGGACGAGGAGGACGAGGGGGACGCCGCTGCCCTGGAGGCCATCGAGCTGGAGCTCTCAGAGAGCGGTGAGGCTCGGACGCTGTGCCGGCGGCCCCGGCGTTCCCTCCCTGACGCCTGCGCGGGGCCGGGCCGGTGGGTCCTGCTCACAGGCTCGTGATGGGAGGGAACAGCCCAGCGCCGGGTGGGTAACTGGTGCAGGTGAGACAGGTGGAGGAGGGTGGAGGAGGGGTGGGTGCAGGGAGCTGGGCACAGCCCGGGGACGTTCTTGGAGGGGCCGGTGCCAGGAGGCTGGCGGGCGTCTGCAGGGGAGGTGGCTCGGGGCAGACCTGGGAAAACGCACCGCAAGCAGGCAGAGCAGCCAAGCGGGTCCCAAGACCCTCAAGGGCCTGCGCCGGTTCCCGAGGCCGGTGTGCTCAGCTCTGAGGGGCGGCCCTGAGGGTGGGCTGTGGCGGAAGCCGGCTCAGGCAGCGGGCCAGCGGGTGGGCTTCAGGAGGCAGCTGGCTCCTGGCTGCACGGTCCCTGAGGCCAGAAGGAGTGGCTTCAGTTTTGAACTCGAGGGGCCTCCAGAACCTCTGGGAAGTTTCAGCCTTGCCTTAGCGGGGTGCCGAGCTGGTCGTGGCTTGTATGCAGGTGTGGGGGAGGGTCCTCAGGAGGGGCGGGGAGAGAGGACCCAAAACGAGGCGACGTTACCCACGGAGAAGCCGGGAAGGGCCAGAGGCGTAGGAGGGAGCAGGGGTGGGGGGGGGTGGGCTGAGAGCAGGCGGGAGAAGGCAGAGGCACCGGGAGTCATGCAGGGGGAGGACGCCTGGGCTCCAGGGACGAGCTGTCTTCACCCTGGGCCTGACGTGGCCCAACAAGGATGCTTCCCAGGAAGGAGACGGCAGAGGTCTGGGGTGGGGGAGGCTGCCCCACAGAGCAGTCTCCTGGGCGCAGCAGAGCTCGGGGCAGGGCCTAGGCTCACTGGGCTGCTGGGCCTGGCTCTGTTCCAGAGGGTGAAGCTGACGGGTCCCAGCGGTTGGAGGAGGAGGAGGAGCTTCAGGGCTGCCTGGGCCGGCGGAGGGTGAGCAAGGTGAGGACAGCGGCTGAGCGGGTGTGTTGCCCTCCCTTGCCCACCAGTGCCGCCCTGTCCCCTCACGCCTACGCCCCCATGGGGCTACTGTGCCCACAGTGGAACCGGCGCAACGACGTCGGGGAGACCCTGCTGCACCGAGCCTGTATCGAGGGCCAGCTGGGCCGCGTCCAGGACCTCGTGAGGCAGGTGAGCCCACTGCCCCACCCAGTCACCCTACGGCCACAGCATGGGCTCTCGCTGGGGTCCTGTCTCCCAGGGGCCAGGGCAGGGCACAGGGGCCGGAGCCAGCACTGGGGACTCTGTACTTGTGGTGGGGAGTGTCTCCCTCACTCTGGTGTGACCTGGGCCAGGGCCAGGCTCAGGCGTGGGCCCCGGGGGCCCTCCTCAGGCTTCAGAGCCCCAGGGCAGGCCAGGCTGTGGAGTACTTGGGGCCAGGCTCCTTCCCGTTCTTTGTCACAGGGCCACCCCCTGAACCCTCGGGACTACTGTGGTTGGACACCCTTACACGAGGCCTGCAACTACGGGCACCTGGGTGAGTGTGGGACTCGGGGGTGCCAGCATACGACAGGGAGAGGGAAAGGGTCTCTCCCAAGGAAGGGTCTGGGAACTGGCTCATACCCCCCGTCCACAGACATCGTCCGTTTCCTGCTGGACCATGGGGCCGCGGTGGATGACCCGGGTGGCCAAGGCTGTGAGGGTATCACTCCCCTGCACGATGCCCTCAACTGTGGCCACTTCGAGGTGGCCCAGCTGCTCGTTGAGCGAGGAGCGTCAGTCACCCTCCGAACCAGGAAGGTGAGCAAGGCGCAGGCCGGGCAGGCGTGGGCCGCACGCGGTTGGTGGTACTGCTCCTGCCAGCCCTGCTTAGCTGGGCTCCCCACAGGGCCGCAGCCCGCTGGAGACGCTGCAGCAGTGGGTGAAGCTGTACTGCAAGGATCTGGACGGCGAGACGCGCGAAAAGGCCGCTGCTATGGAGACGCTGCTCCAGGCGGCCTCTTCAGGCCAAGGCAAGCGGGGACCTCCTCTGCTTCTAGGGACCTCGCTCCTTAGCCTGAGGGTCCCCGGGCCCTGGGTGGCAGGGATGGTGCCAGGCACTGCCTCACAATAGATTCGATCTCTCCGCAGCTCCCCACAGCTCCCTGGCTCCCCCGACCCTCCCAAGCAACCATCTTTTTGACCCTGAGACCTCTCCTCCCTCAAGTCCCAGCCCAGGACCCCCAGAAGCCTGTCAGGCCAGTGCCAGGGTCTCCCAGGGGCTGGCGGTGCCAGCTGCAGCCAGGCCTTGGAGGAGCAGGCACAAGCTGGCCAGCAGTAGCAGCTCGGAGGGGGAGGACAACCCAGGCCTGCCCCAGCCAACCCAGAAGAGGCTCCGGCCCTCTGGCCCATCACTGCCCGCCACGGCCCGGATGCCCAGCCCTGCCAGTGACGGGGAGGCAGCCACAGCAAGTGCCGGCTGGGCAGCCTACCGGGCGGCCATCCGCAGTGTGGGCAGTGCCCAGAGCTGCCGCCCTGGCCCCAGCCCCCTTCGAGGCCCCGGCGAGGCCCCCACCCCCCGGGCGGCGCTCCTCCCTAAGGAGGAGTGCTTGGCCGGGGACTGGCTGGAAGAGGACTTGCCGCTGGCCCACGGTCACCGGGGCAGCCACCCGCCCCGCCCCCATAGCAGTGCGGATGGCAGCAGACACAGTGCCTCGGGGTCAGGCAGTGAGGCGAGTGCCATCGGGCCTCGGGCCCGGGCCAGGAAGAGCCGGCTGTCCTGTGTCAAGGGTTGGAGTGCACTGGTCAGAGCAGATGGAGCCTTCAGCTCGGCCGCAGAGCCCCCGAGGAGCCCTGATGTCCCCAGGGCCTTGGGGCCCAGTGGGGGAAACCCTGCCGCAGGCCAGCCCTTGGTGGGTGTGCAGGCCTGGAGCAGGGCTGCCTCCCAGGCTGGGGCGGTTGGGGGCAGTGGGCAGGGTGCTCCGTCTTCCCTGACTCAGGCTGCTCTTCCCTGCCCGCACCTGCTAGGGTCCGGCCCTGCTCCCTCCCATCCGAGTTCGAGTTCGTGTTCAGGATAATCTTTTCCTCATCCCTGTTCCACACAGGTGAGGTGTCACCTGTCTTCTCCCAACCCCTGGCCCCCTCTGCGCCTCTGCGGGTTCTGGGCCAGGGGATGGTGCCCAGGGGCAGCAGAGGGCCCTCGTGGCTGTAGATGGCGTGGGTTGTGCAGTGCGAATCCATCTGGTTTTATACCCCACCTCTGGGGGGCTGGTCGCTGGGGGAGGTGATGGCAGACACAGGCTCGGGGAGGCCCTGCGTCCCTAGAAACGGCCCGGAGGTGCTGCAGGTGTGCACGGGGCACTGGCATGCCACACGTAGGGGCAGGGGGAGACGAAGGAGCCAGACGAGGGAGCTGTGGACGCCTAGCTGGGACGCCAGGACCCCGGGGGCCGCTCCTCAGCGTGTGCAGGAACCTGGCCAGGTCCAGGACTCAGCTCGACCCCTGTCCCCACGGCAGGGAGACCCGCCCCGTGGCCTGGCTGGCTGAGCAGGCCGCCCAGCGGTACTACCAGGCCTCTGGGCTGCTGCCCCGGCTCTCCCTACAGAAAGAGGGGGCCCTGCTGGCCCCACAGGACCCCATCTCCGACGTGCTGCAGAGCAACGAGGAGGTAAGGGGCAGCCTGGGCCCCGAGCTCGGGGCGCCCGCCTGCGCTGGGTGCCGGGGGCTGCTCACCGCTGGTGCTTTCCAGGTGTTGGCTGAGGTGACTTCGTGGGACCTTCCCCCGCTGACGGACCGCTACCGCCGGGCCTGCCAGAGCCTGGAGCAAGGTAAGGGCCCAGGGGGCCCTGCGGCGGTGGCCTGGGCAGCGGGCTGGGTGTGTGGGCTCCACCTGCCTGTGCCACTCCCAGGTCAGCGGGCCTCAACTCCCAGGACCCCAGGTGTCCACCAGGGTTCCTTCCCACCACATCTGTTCTCGGCTTTTCCTCCCCTACCTAGTGGCCCTGTGTGTAGGTAGTGGGGTGGGGTGGGGGAGATTGGCCCCGTCTGGAGGTAGGTGAGCACCACCCACTGGCTGTGCGGCATGGCTCCTGGGGCACGGGGTCCACAGGCCTCTGGTGGCTGCCCCAGGGCTCGTGAGTGAGGAGGGGCTGCCTGGTTTGCCTCTCGTGATGCACAGGGCAGGGCAGGGCAGGCAGGCTGGCTCTGGTCCTGGTGACACCACATCCCCCCTCCAGGGGAGCACCAGCAGGTGCTGCAGGCGATGGAGCACCAGGGCTCAGGCCCCGCGTTCAGTGCCTGCTCCCTGGCGCTGCGCCAGGCCCAGCTCACCCCACTGCTGCGGGCCCTGAAGCTGCACTCAGCGCTCCGGGAGCTACGCCTAGCCGGGAACCGGCTGGGGGATGGATGTGTTGCCGAGCTGCTGGCTGCCCTGGACACCGTGCCCGGCCTGACCCTCCTCGACCTCTCCTCCAATCACCTGGGCCCTGAAGGCCTACGCCAGCTTGCTGTGGGCCTCCTGGGGCTGTCTGCCTTGCAGGTAGAGGCGTGGGGAACGGTGGACCAGTACCAGGGCAGCATCTGAACGTCCATACCTAGCCCATGCCTGGGTGGGAAGGCGCGGTTGAGAATACTGGCCAGTACCCAGCTCCGGGTGGCCCAGACCAGATCCTCTGGGGAACCCATGTCTCCACAGAACTTGGAAGAGCTGGACTTAAGCATGAACCCCCTCGGGGATGGCTGTGGCCAGGCCCTGGCCTCCATCCTACGGGCCTGCCCCTTGCTCAGCACCCTGCACCTCCAGGCCTGTGGCTTTGGCCCCAGCTTCTTCCTGAACCACCAGGCGGCCCTGGGCAGCGCCTTCCAAGGTGAGCTGCCAGGCACGTCCACTCCCTGGCCCCAGGGGCTCGGAGAGCCTCAAGCACGAGGACTCCTAGGGCACGAGCCCAGCTTTCGGGAGCACGTAGGTAGACATGCAGGTGCTGGACCTGTCTGGGCTCAGAGGGACGTCGGGTGCTTGCCTGGCCTGGGTGGCCCCCTCAGGACACAGCCCCAGTCCCAGCTACGCTGCAGGCCAGAGCCCCAGCCCCTCGGCTCTCACCAGGTCTGAGCATCACGTTTGCTGGAGACGATTCCACCACAAGCCCACTGGGGCTGCAGAGACCCACCGTCCCAGCACTGAGAAGCTGGAAACTGGGGTCCTCTAGGGGGCTTTCCACAGAGCTATGAGCACAGCGGCAGGGGAGGAGGGGTCTGGGACTGGGGTGGCAGACGGAGTGCTCCCCAACCCACCCCACCACGTGTGGATGTCCCAGCCTAGGGCCTGTCTCAGGTCACCTGGGGCCATCGTGTTGTGAGTAGGGGCAGGTAGAGGACCCCGAAATGGTGGGAAGAAGCTGGGCTCAGGAGTCCAGTTCTGCCCACCGCCCCCCGCACTGGGAGACACTGGGCCAGAGCCACCCCAGTTTCCCTGCACACCAAACCTCAGGGGTGAGGACGGCTTCCCGAGGGTCACGAGGGTTCTGGGCCCAGGACTGTGCGGCAGGGCTGGGGGCGGCGGCACGCGGGGCTGACAGAGGTTCTGGCCCTTGATATAGGCGCCAAGTGCCTGAAGACACTGTCCCTGTCCTACAACGGCCTGGGCGCCTCTGCCCTGGCCCAGGCCCTGCAGAGCCTGCCAGCCCGCACCCTCCTGCGCCTGGAGCTGAGCTCTGTGGCCGCCAGCAAGAGTGACCCAGGCCTCACGGAGCCCGTGGTCAGCTACCTGACCAAGGTATGCGGTCAAGGAGGGATACTGAGCCAGAGGCACCTTGGGCCACCCAGGATTGGCGGGTGGTGCTGGGAAGAGGCTTGCACGTTTGGAAAAAACAGGCGGGGAAAGCTTTCTGTAGACCTGCCTGCCTCAGGCTGTGAATTCCTGGCCAGCAGGAAGGACGGCTGGGATCCAGGGAGGCAGGGAGGGCAGGTGCCCCACTCAGGCCGGCTCCCCTTGGGCCTCTGCTGTCTAGGAAGGCTGCGCCCTGGAGCACCTGGGCCTGTCGGCAAACCACCTGGGCGACGAGGCCGTGAGAGATCTGAGCAGGTAATGCCAGCCAGCTCGTGCCGCCCCCATCCTGCAGGGGTTCTGATCTCAGGGCCCAGGAGCCCAGCTGGGCCTCGGGTCTCTTCTGCTCCCACGGCTCTCGAGACTCTTTCCCTCTGCCGTGTCCTCTCCTGTCGCCCTTTGTCCAGCAGCCCAGGCAAGGGCCACTGCTTCTGTGGCCCTCCAGCCTCAGCTGGCTGGCAGGAGTGTGAGGCACCCGTGCCAGGCTGGGGGCAAAGCCTGTGGGCCTGGCCTGCAGCTCCCCGAGCCTTGGGGTCACCTGGGCAGCTTCCCGTCGTGATGGACGCTGACCCCCAGGCCTCCTCCCCATCTCAGATGTCTGCCCCTCTGCCCCTCGCTGGTCTCGCTGGACCTGTCTGCCAACCCCAAGATCAGCTGTGCTGGCCTGGAGGAGCTCTTGTCTGCCCTCCAAGGGCGGCCCCAAGGCCTCAGCTTCCTCGGCCTGTCAGGTGAGTTCTGGGTATGGTGGCTACACCTGCCACACCGGAGCTGGTGACACAGCTCCCTCCTTGAGGACCTGCCTTAGGCCCAGGTGCCTCCTCTGAAGGGGCCGTCACTGCCACCAGCTAGACCGCAAGGGTGGGCTGGGCCCCTTGGGGTTGCCACAGTGGAGGACGGTGACCAGTGTGGCTGGAAGCGGGCGTGAGCCTTGTTCCTCAAACCATAGGGCAGGAGGACCGTGGGTCTCTGCCTCTGGCCTGGTCAGCCTGACCCTCGAGACCATGGCTGGGGGGCCCAGTGCCACAGGGACTTCCTCGTTCCTGTTGTCCAGAGGGAGGGACATCGGGCTAGGGCGGCAATACCTGCCTCTGAGGGACCCCCCGCTTCCTGGCCAAGGCTGCCCTGACCCCACTGTCCAGACCTATGGCCTGACTTAGCTGGTTTCTCTGGCCACGCCCTGGTACAGGACCCTACCAGAGCTGTCTTGAGAAGGACCCCAGGGAGGTGCATTTGGTGAACTGGCCACCCAGCAGCCTGGGGCCACATCCTGCTGGGGCCCAGGGCAGGGCAGACCAGGCTTTGCCCTCTAGGAGAACAAGAGCTGGGAGGGTGTCTACACACAGGGGACCCCTGGGTTCTTCCTGCTCCTTGCCCACGGGCCCACAGCGCCAGGCTGGCTCCTCCAGGAAGGCCCCCCTGAAGGGCTGGTAGGAGACCTGCGCTCAGCTGAGGGGCTGCTCTCCACACACCTGGCTTCTTGGCACCTGCACCCTCTCACCCAGCTCCCTGGGGTCGTGAGCCTGCTGGGTATTCTCTGGTCTGAGGATTGAGCCTTGTAGTTCAGTGTCTTGAGACTCACAGGTAGCCCACTGGGTCCATTTTATGGAGGGAGAGACCCAGGCATCGTCAGACAATGGCAGAGGCACAGCTGTGAATGCGGTGTTTACTTTAGCTAGCCTCCCTTGTGCCTGACCGCTGACTGGGAAGGGAGTCCACAGTCCTGGGCACACGAGGCCTGGGAGAGCACACTCCTTCCTAGAGAATTATCGGGCCTCTGCTGGCCTTTTTACTCATGCCCCTCGCTGCAGCCCTTGGGGCCTCAGAGGAAGTGTGTTTCCTCCCGAGGGCCACACTGGTAAAGAGGAAAGCCCCACAGGGCCCCCTCTACGAACACCACTGGCCCCCGTGGGCCCCCGGCCGTAGCCCGAGGCCTACTCCTGCTTCCCCTCTGCAGGCTGTGCTGTCCAGGGCCCCCTGGGCCTGCGCCTCTGGGACAACTTAACAGTGCAGCTGCGGGAGCTGCAGCTGTGCAGCAGACATCTCTCTGCTGAGGACCGGGATGCCCTGCACCAGCTGCTGCCCAGCCAGCTGGGCCCCAAAGCATGCACCCTGGATCAGGGACCCAAGCTCTTCTTCAGGCACCTCTGACTGGCTGAGCCCTGCCCTGCCCGCCCCACGCACCCAAGCCTCTAATAAAGGAAGCCTCTGCTGCCGCCTCCCTCCCCGTTGTGGCCTTCGGAGGGGCTCACCTTGCTGTCAGAGCGCTCTGGAATGAGGCCTCCCTGCCCAATAAGCAGTGAGCCACAACCAGCAGAGAAAGGGTTTATTCATACGCAGCCAAGTGAGGGGACGGGAGGACGATCTCAGATTGGCTCCCCCAAAGTAGGGGCGTGGGATATTTACGGGACGAAGAAGCAGGTCAGGGGGATTCCCTGGCAGTCCAGTGATGAGCACTCCAACACTTTCACTGCTGACGGCCTGGGCCTGGTTCCATGTTCGGGGAACTAAGATCCTACAAGCTGCGTGGCCAAAAAGAAAGAAAAGAAAAAAGGGTGACCTTAAGCGTGGGGAAAGGAGATTGGAGGTAGGAAAAAGGTGACGTAATCTGTGTTCTGCAGAGGCGTGTCTGAATTACCTGCTTCATGGGACCCATGTTAAAAAATGGACATGATCTGAGGGTGGGGGTTTGGGCCCTCTGATGTCAAAAGGTCATTCACTGGACACCTGTGCAGGCCCAGTTTTAGGGTTGGTGGTCCCAACCAGTCTTAACTGGCTTGAGCTCAGACTGGACACAGGTGACTCCAAGTTCCTGGAAAACAACTCGGAGCAAACATCATCTTTTTCAGGACATGCACGTTTTTGTATCAGCAATTAAGGTGCGCTTGATCAGTGGAGGCAGGTTACAAGCGGGAGGTTTTTTTATTGAAGTACGCTTAATTTGCAATGTTGTGTTAGTTTCAGGTGTACAGCAAGGCAATTCAGTTTAGCTCAGTTTTGTATATATGTATTGTTTTTCAGATTCTTTTCCATTATAGGTTATTAAAAGATACCGAATATAGTTCTCTGTGCTGTACAGTAGGTCCTTGTTTATGGAGGAGTTTTTAAGAAGCTGTAAAGACAAGCTCAAGGATTTCTGTTACCAATTTCTATTAACCTTGTGGGGCACAGTTTCAAGGGCAGATCCGGCCACTTAGAGGCCCTACAGGTGAAGGCAAAGCCTTCTCCCTTCGTTACCTCTTCCGGTTCCTATCAGGCATGGCTGGATCAGACCCGCAGAGTGTTATCCCCGGCCCGGCCTGGCCTCAGCGCGGGGTTGGGGGGAAGTAGCCAGAAGCCCAGGTAGACCGGCCCCGCGCGCAGGCGCAGACATCAGGTTCCGGCGCTGAGAAGGTGCGCGCAGGCGCATCCATCGAGGCCCGCGCGCAAGCGCAGACGTCAGGGAGCGCTCCGCCCCCGCGCCATTTCCGGGATCCGCGAGGCCGCCCAGGTACTCCAGGCCGGGGGCGGGCGGGAAAGGTGGACCTGGCCGAGGCCCTGGGGTGTCGCTGTGCCGCGGAGGGCGCTCCGCACCCGTGCTCCTCGCTCTCCGTCTTGTGGTCCCCTCTCCCGGTGCCCGGCTCTCCTGGCTCCCCCCAGGGTTGCAGAGCCGTTTACTCGGGACTGGCGCCTCGGAGCGCGGCGCTCAGACCGCCGGGCCCGAAGGTTCCCGCGGCCTATGCGCCCCGCACCCGGCCCGCCCGATCGTCCACCGCGCTCATTGGGCTTTCTCTAGAAGCTCGCCGTTCTGGGTCGGGGCAGGTTGGTGAGGTTCAGCCGACTATTCGCTTGTGGCCGCGGACGTCCGTTTTCGTGGCTGCGTGGAATCCCGTTGTAGAGCCACAGACCAGCCCCTTTATCCCTCCTCTCCGTTGCACCTCCTTTCGGATGCTGCGGGAGGGTGGCTCAGTGGTATCCATGTCCCCACCCCACCCCCGCGGGCTCTCGTAATTTCATCGGCCTTCTCGACCCCGTCCCCCCTCCCCTGCTGCTTAACTTGGACAACCTTGGCCTTTCCCAGCCCTGATCCCGCCTTCCCTCTGCCCAGCCTCCGCACGCCGCGGTGCCCGGGGCTCAACGTGGGCTGCTTTCCCTCCTGCCGTGGTTCGCCCTTAGCCATCTCCTGTGGGACGCCATCCACCCCCTCAGTGCCACCGTCTCAGCCCTGCCAGCCCCCGGCCTCTCCCCTGATCTTCAGCCGCCTCAGCAGCTTCCTTGGATGTCTGCGGAGCCTCTCAAAGCCAACAGATCGACCGCAGCGCTTTCCTGCACACCCGCCTGCGCTCTACACCTACTTTGTTCACTTTCTCCATCTCAGTTCACCTCACTGTCTTGGTGCCACTGGCCCCAAAATAAGGGGTCATTCTTGAGTCCTTTTTAATTTTTACCCCTTTTCAAATTCTCCATTGGGTCTGGTGGTTCCATCTCCAAAGCACGTCAGGACGTGGCCCCAGCCACCGCATCAACTTCCGGAGTGGTCAGGGGCTCCTGCTTCCACGGTCTGCTCAGCCCACCGCCCACCTGGGGCCTGGAGGACTTTCTTCAGTCTTCCAGTAGTTCCCTCTGGCTGTGCCAGGATAAACCCAGACTCCTCCTCCTGGCCTGTGAGATCTGTGCCCTTTGATCCCCCTGCTTCTCTGTTCCCATCCCCTGGAACGCCCCTCACTCGGAAGGCTCCCCCCCCGCCACCACCCCGCTTGTCTGTTTCCCTCCGTTCACGTCCGCATAAAGACCTCACGTTATACACGCGGTCTATCGTAGGTGCTGTCGCCTGTGCCCAAACGTGCATCCAGGTCAGTCATCTGACAGCTGCAGCCCCCTCCTCTCCTGGTCACCTGACTCAGAGCAACCTGCCCTGACCGTGCTCTAGGGGGCACCACTCCCCCACCCCACCCCCTCTGCCATCCAGCCATTGCTCACTCCTGAGATGCTCACCTGCATCTGCTTCCTCCCGGCAGCCTCCAGGGCGGCGCGGTGTTCCCGGCACAGTGCACTGGCACGCTGTGTGTTCATTGCTCTTTTTGTTTCTGCTGAGGGTGGGGAAGCTTTTCACGAGTCCCAGCCCTCAGGGGTGTTAAGGGGTCACCTTTGCGTCAGCACCGGCTGTGCTCCCTAGGTCTCTGCTGTGGCCAGCTGAGCCTGCAGGATGTTTCACGGGATCCCAGCCACTCCGGGCATGGGAGGTGAGTGTGGCCCAAGCTGGGCCCAGGGACCCAGAGGGGCTAGGCTTTCAACCTCTGCGGCAGAGGCTGATGGGAGTGGTGGCCGGAGCATTTGGGAGGTCTATAAGTGTCCACCCCTGCAAGACCTCGGGTAGTGGCCAGGGGCCCAGAGGCCTCCTCCAGGTGGGGTCAGCTGGGCACAGAGATGACAGCTTTAGTGTGGCTGGAACTTCAGGGGGTCTTGGGTATCCCACAGTCCCCAAGCCAGGGAAAAGATTACAAAAGCACATGACAAACGTGTGTGCCCATCACTGCATCGTAAGCAAGGTAGCCCAGAAACAGGTGGAATGGAGGACCAGCCCTGGCGTGCAGCCCCCTGGACCCAGAGGCATGTCCTCTGCTCAGGTCACCCCACAAACTGATGGGGATGCTGAGATTGTAATTCCCCCAGCTCCCTTTGGGCTCTTTGGGACATAGCCCGGGGGAGGCCTTGGGAGGGGTGCTGAGACGGGGCTGGGCCAGGGTGGTGGACAAGCTTGCCAGGGTGACCTTCGTAAGCAGCCTGCCAGCTATCTGCCTGTTCTGTCGCAGCCCCTGGAAACAAGCCGGAGCTGTATGAGGTGAGTTGCGGGCACCTGCCTGGCGGCGTTGGCCAATAGTCTTTGTCTGCGTGGTCCTCACTGGGACCCCGCAGCCACTGTGGCGCTGCTGGCCGACCCTCTCCCCTGTCTCCCTAACAGGAAGTGAAGCTGTATAAGAATGCCCGTGAGCGGGAGAAGTGAGTCCTGCACCCAGGCTGCCTGCCTCCCCTGTACTGAGGGTCAGAAGGACATGGGGTCGGCCCAGGGAAACGGGTCCCAAGAAGCCTCTGCCCGGGGGGGTGGTGGTGAGGGGGCCGCCAGACGCGGAGCTGTGCCTCAGCGGCACCTTGGGTAGGGCTGGCACCCTAGGCTCCGGGACCGTGGCCTCCCTGCCGTGGCGGCCGCGCCTGAAGGATGCGCCCCCTCAGGTACGACAACATGGCAGAGCTGTTTGCGGTTGTGAAGACGATGCAGGCCCTGGAGAAGGCGTACATCAAGGACTGCGTCAGCCCCAACGAGTGAGAGCCCGCTTCCCTGCACCGCCGAGCCGCGTGCGGAAGCTTGTTTCTGCCTCCAGGGCTGGGGCGCTCAGTGAGGAGGCCCACCCGGCGCGAGGAGGGTCGCCTGGGTGCTGGCAGCCTTGGGGCCATCTCGGGCAGGGACGTCCTGGCGGCAGTAGCCCAGCATTCTGGGGAGAGGGGAGCCCGGCGCCCTGGCTTCAGGATTCTGCCCCAGCTTTGCTACCTGGGGCCTCATCAGTGCAAAGGCATAGAAGGCAAACAGGGTGGCACAGGCAGTCAGTCCGTGGGGTGCCGCTGGCCAGGCCTGGCAGCCAGGAGGTACGTGGGGCCTTTGTTCGGTGCAGCAGCCCCTCCCCCATAGGACCATGAGCTGTCGACGTGGAGGCACAGCCAACATGGCCCGAGGAGCGGGCACAAGGGGTCTCGCTGGGCCTCTGCCTGATGTTGGGCTGGGGGCCAACCTGCACAGTCCGGGCCAGGTCCATGTGGCAGCCGTATTTTGGCCATGACCACCTCCTGCCACCTTCCAGAGTTCTTTTTTTGTCTAAACCAAGTGGGAAGGCTCGGCCCTTGATGGCCAGCCCTCCGTGCGAGATGCCACCTGTCTGGAAGGGCCGAGGATAAGCAGGACGTGCCAGGCGGCGCTGGCCTGGCAGTGAGGGCGGCAGCCTGACCCTTCCCCCCAGGTACACTGCGGCCTGCTCCCGGCTCCTGGTCCAGTACAAAGCTGCCTTCCGGCAGGTACAAGGGTCAGAGGTCAGCTCCATCGATGAATTCTGCCGCAAGTTCCGCGTGAGTGAGCGGCCCCTCCACCCTGATGGGCGTGGGCGGGCGTGGGCATGGGGGCCATTGGGCTGGGGCTGGACTGCCCCGCGAGGCCCAGCACCGTGCGCCCTCCCTCAGCTGGACTGCCCGCTTGCCATGGAGAGGATCAAGGAGGACCGGCCCATCACCATCAAGGATGACAAGGGCAACCTGAACCGCTGCATTGCAGACGTCGTCTCGGTGCGGAGGCGGGAGGGCCGCGTGCCCACGGCCCCGCGGGCACAGCGTAGCTGGAGTTGGGGGGGCAGGCCTCCTGGGCAGCGTCTGGGAAACCCCCTGAGCCCCTCCCATCCCAAGGCCCACGTGGGATGTGCCCAGGGCTCCCACCCACTGACCGCTCCTCAGCTGCAGGGTCAGGGTTAGGGCCCACGTGACCCCACGGTGGAGGCTGAGGAGGGTGAGGGCCGGCTGGTGCTGCCCCGGGCCCAGCCCTGCAGAGCACCGGGCTGGCGGGGGTCTTTGCTGGGGGCCCGTGTCGTCTCACACACACACTTGCCGCTAGCTCTTCATCACAGTGATGGACAAGCTGCGCCTGGAGATCCGGGCCATGGACGAGGTGCGGCTCCCGGGCGGTCGGGGGTGGGGGCAGGGGAAGCGGGGTCGGTGGCGTCCCAGCGGGTGGCGTTTCCGCAGATCCAGCCCGACCTGCGGGAGCTGATGGAGACCATGCACCGCATGAGCCACCTGCCCCCTGACTTCGAGGGCCGCCAGACCGTCAGCCAGTGGTGAGCGTGCCACCTGCTGAGCCGCCCTGTCCGTCCCAGCCCCATAGCCCCCCACTCGCCCCAGCCCGGCTCTGTGCTCTGTGCCCCACAGGCTGCAGACCCTGAGCGGCATGTCAGCCTCCGACGAGCTGGATGACTCCCAGGTGCGCCAGATGCTCTTCGACCTGGAATCGGCCTACAACGCCTTCAACCGCTTCCTGCACGCCTGAGCCCAGCCTCCCACCCCCACCTTTTGCGACGGTCCCATTTCCCCCAACGTCTGCACGTGTGTTGCCATGCACAGTGGCCTAGAGCCCGCTCCCCCAATAAAGATGCTTTCTGACCTCCCTGCTGCTGTGGGCGCCCCGACCCGCCCCAGGCCCACCCTGCCTGTTTGTCTGCCGTCTGGGCCTCGGGAGCACGCAGCCCATTCATCAGGGAAGAGCCTCAGTGGCACTTTAGAAGCAGCGGCTTCCCTGGTGGGTACCGCCTGGCAAGCCAGCAGGGGCGCGCCCACCACCCCAGGCCAGGTAGGCTTGCATCTGCCTGCCACACCTTCCCCCACCCCTCGGCTGAGAGCTTTAGGCAGCGTGGCTGCCCAGCTGGCCGGGTCGGCGCAGAGCCTGACACCCGTGCAGCAGGGCCCACACTTGTGCGCTGGCTCAGGGAGCCCCTGTTGATAGCTCACAGTAGCACAGCTTGTCCTCCTGCCCGCCGCCAAGGGTGTCCCTCACCCGGGAACAAGGCCAGCTGGCAGCCGTCACGGAAGCCCCAGAGCTGGCCTTGCCCGAAGCCTGGTGGGGAAGCAGCGCCAGCTCCTCCTTGCGTTCACTACGCCTGCTCCAAGGCCTCGTGCCGTCAGTGCTGGAAGCTGCCTGGCCCCGCGGTGTTCATGTCCGCGTGCTCATCCTCTGGGGCAGACAGCAAGCAGCAAACCAGAGACCAAGGCTCTGGGTTCCAAGGGGGGTTCCAGTTTTAGCAGCTGTGGCGTTGGGATAAGGGACATGCCAGAGTTTCATTGTAGCATTTTCTCTCTCTTAGTGGTGCTGCTTTGTATCTGGCTTCTAGAGGCAACCAAATAAAATGTGTGGTATTAAGGGTGGTGATGGAGGAGATCCAAGGCTGCCAACGAGGAGGTGCCGTTGCATGTGGGGTGGTCAGGGACAGCTCTCAGCGTTGAACAAAAGGTCCAGGAGAAGTGAGCAGGGCTCCCTGGGGAAGGAGGAAGGGGGTGGGAAGCCGGGTGGGAAACGGGGCTGGAAGGCGGGCCAGGACTTGGGACTGTACCCAGGAGCCCCAGATACCAGTGAGGGACTCAGAGCAGAGGCCCTCATCTCCCTGGTGTGTTAGGGGAAGAGCAGAGTCAGCAAGTGACGGGGAGAGACCGGCAGCTTCTGGGTGTGGACCGTGCTGTGTGTGGCACCCAGTCTTTGCTGGATGCAGCGGTGGAATGAGAACTCCGGGGTTACACCCAGGCTTGAGCCTGAGCACCTGGAGGGGTGGAGGAGCTCCTATTGAAACGTGGACACCTGGGGAGGAGGGGCCCTGTGTGCACAGGCTGAGCTGGACTTGGCTCTCCAATGGTCAAGGGGAGCTGTCAAGTGCGTGGCTGGGCACCAGCAGGTGGAGTTCCAGAGAGAAGGGTGAAGGCTGGTGTCTGGGGTGAAAGCACGCTATCATGGGTGCCAGGAATTCTACCCGAGGTGCAGAACTGGCGCTGCATCGATGCAGGAGCTGAAGGAGGGGCGACCAGGGCCTGGGGAGGAGACCAGAGGCCCAGGTGTGGAGGACAGTGAGCTCCAGGGCGGACCGAGCCGAGGAAGAGCCCGCGGGGCTCTCCGTGACTTGGACAACAGTGTGGTTGGGGCGAGGCTTCAGTGGAGCCTGGGAGAGGCCACCAGTGCCTGAGTCCCCACGACCTGCTGTCAAGGGAGCTGAGGGGGCAAAGGGCCAGGGAGGGTTGTTTGGGTCTATTTTAATTTTTTATTGCAATGAAATATGTAAAACATAAGTTGGCCACCTGAAACATTTCTAAGTTCAGCGGCATTGGGTGCATTAGCCACGTCATGCATTCATTGCCACCATCTGTCTCCAGGACCCTTCTCATCCTCCTAAACTAAAACTGTCCCCGTTAAACAGCTCCCTATCCCGCCCAGCCCCTGGCACCAACCATTCTACCTTCTACCCCTGGACTCTGACGACCCCCAAAACCTCAAAGTATGAATGGAATCATACAGAATTTGTTCTTTTGTGACTGGCTTATTTCGCTTAGCATGATTCCATCAAGGTTCATCCATGTTTTAGCATGAGACAGGATATCCTTCCTTTTCATGTCTGAATAATATTCCGTGGTATGTCTAGACCGTATTTTGTTTTATCTGTTCACCCACTGATGGGCCCTTGGGCTGCTTCCCTCTTTGGGCTTCTGTGAATATCCTGCGATGAATGTGGGTGTCTGGCGCTTGCTGGATGATGGACTGATGCTGGAGGGGCCTGGGGATAAGCCCAGCGCTGGCGGGGGACAGGCAGATGTGCAGGGGAGTTGGTGACACACTGTGGTTGCTCTGGGCTAGGAAGGGAGGGCCTGGGTAAATGGTTGGGGGACAGGCAGATGTGCAGGGGAGTTGGTGACACACTGTGGTTGCTCTGGGCTAGGAAGGGAGGGCCTGGGTAAATGGTTGGGGGGACATGAAACAGGGAAATGTGGGCCCACACAGAGGGGCGCTGAGGCCTGAGGGCGTGCCAGCTGTGTGCCAGGCCTCCACCAGGGGACCTGAGCGGCTGGGCTGAGACCTTTTCCCTGAAGCTAACCAGGCCTTGAGCAGTGGATGACCTGAGGCAGCAACTTGGTCCCAGGCTCAGCTCCAACCAGCCCCCAGCCCTGACAAGGTGGGGTAGGAAAAAGGCCAGTGTGGGCCCAACAACTGGGGTGGGGGGGTAGTCCAAACCTTTCCAGCCTCCCTCCTCATGGACTCGGGGGTCCAGGAGTCATCTGAGCCCCTGGCAGACTCTTCCCATCCCCTCCCCTCGCCTGATACCCTGTAGGACCCACCGGGGTCACACTGCAGTGCCATCCAGCATGTGTGTGGGTGGGAGGGCAGGAACCACACCTGAACTCGGGCCCAGGACACCGTCCTCAGCCTGAGGCCCTGCCCTGGGTGGCACAGGATGATGGGGACAGAGTCCTGGGGCCGGAGCTCCCAGCTCCCCTGGAGCCTCTCCTCCCCCACCCCAACCACGCCCCCTAGGGACAGGGTCAGGGTCAGCCGTCGGTCCAACCAGGTGTGGAAGGGGCCACCCACACACTCCCTCTAGAAGGCAAGGCTGCCCCGAGACTGGGGTGTTGGCTAGCCCCCTGGGGTCTGCCCCTCTCCCCAGACTGCCAACTAGGCAGAGATAAGGCCTAGACGTTCAAAGGCCGGAGCAGGAGCCAGCAGGGAGGGGCAGGGCTGGGAGCCACAGTTCTCCCCCTCTCCCTGAGCCTAGTGCCCACTTCCTGCTTCCTGCTGCCCTCAGGGCCCAGGAGACCCTCCCTGGCTGGCGAGCGGGGTGGGAGTGTGTGTGTGTGTGGGGGGTTTGAGCAGAGGGCCCAGCCTCCTTTTTGCTCTTGTTTGTTTGGGGCTTTGGCCACTTCCTGGGGAGTTTTCCCTGGAGGGTTTGCAGAGGGGCACATGACTCAGCCAGCACCTTATCTCAGTTCCCTCGGATTCCAGCCCCCGCAAGGATTTCAACACAGAATTCCACCGCAGCTCAGGACCCCACCCCCAGGGAGGCCTTCGAAGGCTCTGGGGGTGTCTAAGCTGCCTGAGCCAGGGGGCGGGGGGCCCTGCTGGGGATGCTGCAGGGAGCGGAGTGCGGCGGGGCCGTATGGGGGCTTTCAGGTGGGATGTGGGGACCGGGCCTGTGGTGGTGTCTTGGAACCTCTGCACCAGGCCCCCTTGGCTTGGGGGCAGCTCTCAGAGAGAGGGCCCCGGGAAGCAACACCCACACTGAAACGGAGTTCCCCTAAAGCCTCTGCCACGTTCCTCCGTAGCCTCTCTATGCAAACCTCATTCCCTGTCTTGTCCGACACCTGTTCCCCTCAAGACTGAGGAGTACCAAAAAAAGGGGGGGATTGAAACTGAGCAGGACCCTGGGGGGCCTCCTGAGTACAAATCCTTCCCTTGTCCCCCGTTTCTTGTCTGTAGGAAACGGGCTTCATTCAGCCCGCTAAGACCTTCCCTGAGTTCCAAAGGGCAGGTTCAAACCGTTGCTAATCAGGGAAGGGAGGGGCAGTCAAGAAACTACAGCCTTGGGGCAAGGTCCTGGCTCCCCTTGGAGCTCTTCTGCCAGAACTAAGGCCCCCACCCAGGTGGAGGATGGCGACTACAAGCCGGGACCCCGGAGCACCGCTGCCACCTCCCCACCAACCACTCAGGGGGAAGTCACACGCCCTGTTGCCCTCACCACGAATTTTGCCTATTAAGGGCTCCCCAGAAACCACCGGGGAGTTCAGGGCTTTTAAACACGAGCCACCCGCTCTCCTTGCTTGGCCCCCCAGTGAACCCTTCTCTGCTCCAGACTCCGACGTTTCGGTTTGTTTGGCCTCCCTGTGCGTCGGGCACACAGACTTGCACTCGGTAACAATATCCTTGCGGAAGCCGAGGGGGTGGCCCAGGGCCCCAGCTCAGTGGGCCACCCAGTCCAGCCCGGGCTCGCCCCCCGCGGGCAGCAGCAGCTCGCTCGCGCGGGGAGGACCTGGAATGGTTAACCTGCGACACCTCCAGCAGCCAATCACAGGGCCCCGCAGGAAACGCCTGGAGAGCCTCGCTGGGGCGGGCGGCTCCCAGCCCAGCCCGAGTCTGGCACCAGGCAGCCCACGCGGCCCGCAGCCACCCAGGCGGCCATGGCCTCCCTGGAAGTCAGAGCGCCCGGGGGCCGCAGCTTGGCTGGCCCGGCCGGGCCCAAGCTGGGGCTGCTGCTGGCCTTGCTGGCTGTACTGGCGTTGACCGGGATGGCGACCCCACCTGCCCGTCTGCTGACCCTGCTGTCCTCCGGCCGGGGTGTTCTGGACCGCATGGCGCTGGGCGGCCTGTTAAATACACTAGCGGTCCGTGTGCATTGCGCCGACGGGCCGTGTGGAAAGGTAATGGCCCCACCCGACGGGTCCCCCCGGCCCCAGCCCCAGCCTGCCGCTCCACCCCGAGGGCCGGCGGCAAAGGGCTCGGGCAAACTCCAGGAGGCGGGCCGAGTGCAGTGGCCTGGTGGCTGGGCGCTGCCTGCAGGCCCGAGCCCACCTTCCCCCACTCCAAATTCAGACCCACCTGCCCTCCCTGTTGGTGGGACGGTGGCGTGTAGGGACCCACGGCTCCGGGACCCCAGGGCTGCCCCACCCCCACCCCGTCAGCCCCCAGGCCAGCAAAGTGGCAGTGGTTCCAGGAAGAAACCACCCTGAGGTGGCGGGACCCCTGTGTGCGTGTGTGTGGTGTGCGTGTGTGTACACATGCGCACGCACAGTCCTGTCATTGGGGGGGATGGTGGGGAGAGCGCGTGAGTGAGCAGGTGGTGGAGGGGTGTCGCTGTGACAGGGACGGAGAGGACGGTGGTCCCTGTGTGAGGCCTCCGCAGGGAAGGGGGCGGCTCCTGGGCCACAGATACCTGGCCCCTGCCCACCTGTCTCGGCCCACAGTGCCTGTCTGTGGAAGACGCCCTGGCCCTGGGCAGGCCTGAGAGGCCAGGGCTCCACTCCGCTCCGGCCCTGGAGCCCAGGCACATCGCCCGCCTCAGTGCTGCCGCCGCACTCTACCTCAGCAACCCGGAGGGCACCTGTGCGGATGTCCGGGCTGGCCGCTGGGCCTCCCGCGCCGACCAGCTCCTGGCCCTGCTCGAGAGCCCTGAGGCCCTGATCCCAGGCTTGACTGGGCTGCTGCAGAAGATTCAGGCCCAGGCCGCTGGCCAGCCCACTTCTACCGAGGTGGGGGCCCGGACGGGCTGGCCAGGGGCGGTGGATGAAGAGGAGCCAGGAGGGATTGGGGGGAGGGGGACCCCTTAGGGGGTTGGGCCTCAACGCCTTTCTGGGTACTTGGGGGAGTCTGGGCTGGGGGAATCACAAATGGACGCTCACCACTGAGGAGGACAGGGCTGCAGGAGCCCCAGGAGGGGCCCTGACCCTGGACGGGGTCTGAGAAAGCTCCTGGGGCTACAGGGAGGAGCCCTGGGGGGAAAGTGGGGGCCTGGACCCACTGGGCCAGGAAGGGGGAGGCCTGGGGTACCAGGGAGGGGCCCCAAGCAGGGGAGGGGCCCAGCCCAGGTCTGAGGTGAACAGGAAGAAGTGGTGCTCCCAGGAGGCTGGTCCAGGGTCACTGGAGTCCAGGGGGCACCAGGGGCAAGGACAGAGACCTGGAGGCCGGGAAGTCCGCATTGCCGGTGAGGCTGAGGTCCAGCTCCTCCCCAGGCCTGTGTAGACCTGCCTCAGCTGTTGGAGGAGGCGGCGGGGGTGGGGTCTCCCGGCAGCCCCGGCCCAGTGCTGGCTGCCCTGCTGGACCACGTCAGCAGCGGGTCCTGCTTCCGAGCCCTGCCGACCCCTCAGTACTTCGTGGACTTCGTGTTCCGGCAGCACGACAGCGAGAACCCCAACATCACACTGGCTGGTGAGGCCTGAGCTGGGCCACTGGGCAGGGAGTGCCCTGACCCCAGCGTCAGTGCCCCGGGGAGCGCAGGGCTGGAGCCCACACAAACGGGTCACTCTGTCATCCCTGCCAGAGCTGGAAGCCTTGATGCAGCGCCTGGGGGTGGGCGGAGTGACCGAGACCCATGGTGACCACAGTGACCACAGTCATCTGGGAGAGGGGGCCAACCGCCAGGGCCCTGTGCCCCTTGCCACCCCCAACAGCAGCTCCAGCATGTGGGACACAGTGAGCAGCCCATGCGCCCTAGTCTTGGAGAGAGGTGGGGTCCCACCAGTCTGCTCAGGTCCCTGACCCCCAGGCCTGTCCCCCCCAGGTATGCCTGAGTGCTGGAGATGTGATGGCTGTGTATGGGCTGTCTGAGCAGGCTGGGGTGACACCAGAGGCCTGGGCCCAGCTGAGCCCTGCGCTGCTCCAGCAGCAACTGAATGGAGCCTGCAGCCCCCGGCCTGAGCAGCCCACCCAGGACCAGCTCAGTCAGGTGGAGAGTGAGTGCCCACCTCCCCAGCTGTGCCTGGCTGTGCCCAGGGGGCTGGCAGCACGGAGGAGGGACCGAAAAGGGAGGAGGAAGTGGCCGCTGGGTTTTGGAGGGGCGGGGAGAGCTGGGCCAGGGCTGGCAGGAGAAAGAGCCATTGGCGTGGAGGGTTAGCAGGGACTCTGGGGGCCTGAGAGGGAAGAGGATGGGGTTTTGAGGCCGGAAGGCCAGCATGAGCAGCCCTGGTGGGTCTTGCTCACTCCTGGGCCCCACCTGGACACCCTTCCCTGGGAAGCAGGGGGTGGGGGGCTGAGGCTGAGAGGGAGGCTCTCACTGTGTCCCCGCCCCGCCCAGGGTACCTGTACGGCTCGCTGGCCACGCTGCTCATCTGCCTCAGCTCCATTTTCGGGCTCCTGCTCCTCTCCTGCGCCAAGTGCAGCTCTGCTACCCACTACATCATCCAGACCTTCCTGAGCATGGCTGTGGGCGCGCTCACAGGCGACGCCCTTCTGCACTTGACGCCTCAGGTTGGCCCCCCGGCCTGCCAGGACCCTCCCTCCCCCACCAGGGACTCCCCTACCCAGACTTCCTTCCAGGCACACCCTCCTGGGGCCCTTCCCTGATCCCTAACCCCATCTCCTTGTCTGGGGGGAGGAGGCCCTGGGGCAACTGGCCCAGTGCCCTCTGCCCCCCAGGTGCTGGGGCTGCACTCGCATGATGGCGAGGGCCTTGGCTTGCAGCCCACCTGGCGCCTCCTAGCTGTGCTGGGTGGTCTCTATGCCTTCTTCCTGTTCGAGAGCCTCTTCAACCTCTTGCTGCCCCTGGACCCGGAGGTCAGGTGCATGGGGGCTGGACGCGGTGTGGGGAGGAGGGGGGGAGGCGTGGTGCACCCTGAGCCGCTGTCCCCGCAGGACCGAAAGGACGGGCCCTGCAGCCACGGCCACAGTCACGGCGGCCACAGCCATGGCGTGTCCCTGCAGCTAGCGCAGAGCGATCTCCGGCCTCCCAAGCAGCCCCACGAGGGCTCGCGCGCAGACCTGGTGAGCTGGCTCTGGCCGGACGTCCCTACCCCACGCGGAGCCCTGTCTGCACTCCCAGCCCCCACGCCAAGGCTTCTGCCCCTGGCCTGAGCTGAGGACCTAGCTCCGCGAGCCCCTCCTCACCTCCCCGCCCAGAGGCTCATCTACGCGGACCGCATCCCCCCCCCACCCGCCCCACAGGTGGCGGAGGAGAGCCCCGAACTGCTGAGCCCGGAGCCCCGGAGACCGAGCCCAGGTGAGCCCTGAGGGAGGCCCCGGAAGCACTGGGTGCCAGGGGTTCGGTGCGCAGCACAGGCGCGGGGGGGCGGGGGCGAGGAGGTGCGAGGCAGATGCCCACCCACGCCGGCCGCGCCCGCAGAGCTGAGACTGCTGCCCTACGTGATCACGCTGGGAGACGCCGTGCACAACTTCGCCGACGGTCTGGCCGTGGGCGCCGCCTTCTCGTCCTCCTGGAAGACGGGGCTGGCCACCTCGCTGGCCGTGTTCTGCCACGAGGTGCCGCACGAGCTGGGTGAGCCGCGAGGGGTTCCAGCGGGGCGGGGCCTGCCTGGGGTGCGGTTGGTTGGGTGGCGGGACAGTTGGGAGGGACTATCGGAGCGGGGCGAGGTCTGTCGGGGGTGGGCGGGCCGTCGGGTGGGCGGGGCTCTCGGCCTGACCCCGCCCCGCCCGCCCCAGGGGACTTCGCGGCCCTGCTGCACGCGGGGCTGTCGGTGCGCCGGGCGCTGCTGCTGAACTTGGCCTCGGGGCTCACGGCCTTCATCGGCCTCTACGTGGCGCTCGCGGTAGGCATCGGCGAAGACGGCGAGACCTGGATCCTGGCGGTAGCCACTGGCCTCTTCCTCTACGTGGCGCTCTGCGACATGGTCAGCGCGGAGAGCGGGAGGGGACTGCAGTGGGCGGCAGCTGGGCAGGAGCTCTGAGCTGACCTCTGACCCGGGGCCCGCCTCCTCCGCAGCTCCCGGCCACAATGAAAGTGCAGGACCGGCGGCCCTGGCTCCTCTTCGTGCTGCACAACGTGGGCCTGCTGGGCGGCTGGACCGTCCTGCTGCTGTTGTCGCTGTATGAGGATAATATCACCCTCTGATAGCCTCTGCCCCAGTCTCGGCCCTTGACTCTGGCTCCTGGCCCTGCACTATCCCAGCCCCTTAGAAACTCAGCCACCGGAGAGCCCCGGTACCCATCTTCAATAAAGACACTCTTGTGCTTGGAGCCCAGCCTGCTCACCTCGCTGGAAGGGAAGGGTCTCCCACCGAGAAAGGTCGACAGGTGGGGCGGTATCTCTCCCCACAGCAGTGCCTGGTGCCTGATGAGGAGCCAGGATAGCTGAGCTCAGGGACCTCCAAGTAGCCAGCCTCAGTCCCCTCATCTGTAACGCATGGGAAGCAAAGCCAGGGAAATGGGCCAGGGTCTGTGGGCCGCAGGTAGGACCTGGGATCCAATCAGGAATCAAATTTGTTTGCTTGTAGCGGAAAAAACAAAACAAGCAGCAGCACTTACTCAGATGAGGGCTTGTTTCTCATGAAAAATGGGCCTGGAGATAATCAGACCAGGGTGTGTGGCAACCCTCAGCGAGGCCCGGGCCTCTACAGCTCCACTGTCCTCAGCAGAAGTGTCCATCCTCAGAGTCCCCGTGTGGTAGTTTCCTAGGGCTGTAGCACAGCCCACCACCCACTGGGTGCCTTAGGACGTCAGAAATTTATTTTCTCAGAGTTCTGGAGGCAGAAGTCTGAAATCAAGGGGTCAGCAGGCTGTGCTCCTCTGAAGTCTCTAGGGAAGAATCTGTCATGTGAGCTTCTACTGGCTTCTTGTACTGGTAGCCCCATCACCCCTCCCACGCCCCAGCCTTGGACATCCTCCAGCCCATCACTGTCCCTCTCGAGCACCTTTGAGCCACCACTTCCACTGACGGCCTCCTTAAATTTCCCATTGAAGAAGGACGTCCACCAGGCAGGCCCGCAGCTGCTTTCCTGCTGGCAGCCCTACAACTTCCCTGTCCCTCTGCCCACCTTCCCCTCCTGTCTGACTGGAATGGAACCGCGTCCCGCCCGCTGCTGCTCCCCCAGGGCTGTGCTCCTTCAGTATCTCTGCCTCTCTCTGCACCGACCACCTCTCTCCCACACACAAACTCTCATTCCTTTGTCAGGGCACTTGCCACATGCCAGGCTCGAGTCTGAGGGCTCCGTGGCCACTGACCTGTTTATCCATCACAGATGCCCTGCGCTGTGGGTGCCATGACTATGCCCATCTGACTTGGATGAGGAGAGTTAGTGTTCTGGCCACAGCCCCAGCTCTGCCCCTGCTCCCTCCTCTAGTACATCCTCAGGGTGGCTCTGGCTACAGTTTTTGTTATCTTTTTTTTTTTTTTTTTTCATGCTATCAGAACTTTATTAGGTGGAGTTTGGGCAAAAGAGAAAACCTCTGAAACAGTCACCCACCTGGTTCAGGATGACCGGAATAGAGGAGCCTTTGCTTGGAGACATGCTCTCACTGAGATGAAAGCCCCATATCTTTGATTTTTTAAAAGGAGAGTTGACAGGCTGAATATCTCTGAGTATAAATTCAGATTATTTTAAAAATGGTCAGCCAGAGGAAGGCAGGTCTCTGGGGTCAAGACCAGAACAGAAGCAGAAGCCACTGCTCTGTATGGAGACAAACGGGTACCACTTTTATGTTGGGCAGGGGTGGGGGTGGGGCAGGGGCTATATCTCTGCTATTCCCAGATCAAGATTTGGAGGGAGGGAAACGTGACAAATGACAAAAGGACCAGTTTCTCAAAAATCTAGGGATAGGGCTTCCCTGGTGGCGCAGTGGTTGAGAGTCCACCTGCCAATGCAGGGGACACGGGTTCGTGCCCCGGTCCGGGAGGATCCCACATGCCGCAGAGCGGCTGGTCCCATGAGCCATGGCCGCTGAGCCTGCACATCCGGAGCCTGCGCTCCGCAACGGGAGAGGCCCCCACAACAGTGAGAGGCCCGCGTAACGCAAAAAAAAAAAAAAAAAAGAGAGGGAGAGAGTCAGATTTCTTCAAGGCTACCAAAAAAAAAAAAAAGAAAAAAAAATCGAGGGATAAAGTAATTACACTAGGACGAAAACTCAAATAATGGTTTACAAGGGAGCGAGGTAATTTGTGATTCTTCATTGGTATGTGACCCCAATACCCAAACTGCCTTAAACCAGCCTGCCAGGGGGCTATGTATTAATAGAAGGCCTGAAGGGAAGAGGGGGCTTATTTTGTTACAGCAAGAAGGGGCTTGAGTGGGGAGAGCAGCAGCTGGCCCCCACTCCCCCAAGACTTCTATCACATCTACAAATATATATATAAATATATTACATAAAATAGCAAGTCTGGGAGGCAGGCTCCCCACAAAGGCTCGGCTGACACAATTACACGTCGCAGGAATTCTAGGAAAGGGCGCGGGGCTCCTAGAGAAATGGGCTGCGGGTGCTCTCTCCTGCTCAGGGTAAGCTCTGCCGCAGCCTACCCCTCTTTTCAGCATTCAGTTTTGTTATGACTTTTAAAGGGGTTTGCTGTGACTTAGGGGTCACACACCTGCCCCGGCATCCAAGTGACCCCTTTGTCCACCGCTCAAGGGTCCAGATTTGAAGTCTTGTTGCTGAAATGAGCAAGTGAGCAGATCTGGATGCAACATGAACACATATTTCTATGCCATTTTCTCGGGTGTGACTATACTTTCTTGTTTTATTTCCTAAGATTCCGTTTCTTGGGAATTCCCTGGCGGTCCAGGGGTTAGGACTCCGCACTCCCACTGCAGGGGGCACGGGTTGATCCCTGGTCGGGGGACTAAGATCCCGCTAGCCGCGCGGAGCGGCCAAAAAAAAATTTTTTTTTTTCTGTTTCTAAATCCCAGACCTGTTCGCGGGTACCTAGGGCGAGTCCCTGCCAAGTGAGGAGAGGACTGCTTAGCTGTGCATGGTCCTGGCTCCAAGGCCCTTGAAGTGGGCAACTGTGCCAGGCCTCGGGAGGGAGCAATGGGCAAGAGGCGCGAAAAGCGCCGTTCTACGGGGAGGGGCTCGTAGAGGGGCCGGCGGGACCACCGGCAGCTACGCGACCGCCAGTGCCCGTCAGGGCCGTGCGTCGTGAGTACGCGTGTTTTGGAGGGGGTGGGGGGTCGCTCTGCGGGGGAACACTGAGCAGGGACGGGACACGGCATCTCCAGGAAGCTCTCCCTGGACTAGTCGGGCGTCCGCCACACTAGCGGCACCTGCCGGGGCGTAATTTGGCGAGTGTTTATGTCCGGGGATCTCTGCCCTCCCGGCCTCCACACTGCGAGGCTCGCCTGGCTGAGCTGGGCTTCGGCACCCGGCAGGGCGCCTAAGACCTCGCCTCTTCCTGCGGGCGAGACCCTCAGCGGTGACCCCATTCTGAGGTCCTGGGGCGGGCAGGGCCCTGACCGGCGGCCCTGAGCCGTCTCAGCCCCCGTCCGGCTTCCATCCTGCTCCTGCGTTCGCCCGCAGTGGGATCCTGGATCTGGAGAGAGCTCGGTTTTCGGGCCTCCGGAGGCGGAGCCTCGAGTCCGCCCCAGACCACCAGGGGCCGCTGTCGCCCCCGCGGCAGCTGCGCCTTGGCGGCGCTGCGTAAGCGCAGAAACACGGAACCTCGGCGCGCGGCTTCCGGGCCCTGCCGGACCGTGTTCGTTGCCGTACGAGTCCCCCGCCACCGGGCTCCAACTCCTAGGTGTGTGGCCGGCGGGCGGGCGGTCCTGGGGTCGTGCGCCGGCGGCCCGGCTCATCTTGTCGCCTTCCGGCCCTGTGCAGCCCGGGCTCGGCGCCATGTACGCCGTATACAAACAGGCGCATCCGCCCACCGGCCTCGAGTTCTCGATGTATTGCAACTTTTTTAACAACAGCGAGCGCAACCTCGTGGTGGCCGGGACCTCGCAGCTCTACGTGTACCGTCTCAACCGCGACGCCGAGGTAGGTAGGCCCGCTCCAGCCGCAGCGCCACGCGGCGAGGGGTGCCCGGTACAGACAGACAGGCAGGCCAGACGGGCCCCGTGGTTGGTTGTGTCCAGAGCCCGTTCTCTTCGCTGCCACGTTCCTCGACCTCTTCCCACGCCTGGCGAGCTCAGAGGCCTGCCCTGCGCGTCTCATTTGCTCTTTCGTTTTTTTAGCAAATTACATGAACACCTGCTGTGTGCTAGGTGGTAGCGATGCAGTAGTGAACAAAACCTGCAAAAACTTGGGGCAGGAGGACACCCGCTGACCAAATGCACACGTGCGAACACACCTGTAGACACACTGCAGCCTGCAGAAGGGGCAGCTGAGGAAATGGAGGAGAGAATGAGTGATCAGAGGAGCCTCTTTTAGGCAGAGTAGGAGTTTGTTGGGGGAAGAACTTTCCTGGCAAAGAGAACAAGGCTGGGTGTAGGTGTGGGTCGGAGGTCGGTAAAGTGTGATGAAGCCATCAGTAGAGATACAGGGGTGCTTTGGTTGCCGGAGGTGTGAGGCTTGGTCCAGGGGGACTTCTTGCAAGAGGCGGCTTCTCATCTGTTCTTGAAGGGGGAGTAGGAGCCGGGAGTAAGAGCCAGGCGCAAGGATGGGGAGGGGGTAGGTTTCAGGCAGAAGGAAGGCCTGTACGCAGGCGTGCGCAGGCCAGAAGTAATTGGGGGGGGGAGGGGTTGGACTGGGGTGCAGAGTGGAGGTGGGGTGGGAGGGGTTGTCGTCTGCGGGGCAGCAGGTGGTCAGAGCCAGAGGGCAGCCAGAAGGACGCCGCCTTCCTGGGCACCTGCCTCAGGACATGGGTGTTTGTTTTGTGTTAAACGTGTGTACTGTTATACTAATTCACACGTGACAATGCAAGCAAAATATAGAAGGATGTGAGAGCTTTGCGACTGAATACGTGTCATTAAAAAATCTTAGTTTAGGGCTTCCCTGGTGGCGCAGTGGTTGAGAGTCCGCCTGCCGATGCAGGGGACGCGGGTTCGTGCCCCAGTCCGGGAGGATCCCACATGCCACAGAGCGGCTGGGCCCGTGAGCCATGGCCGCTGGGCCTGCGCGTCCGGAGCCTGTGCTCCGCAGCGGAAGAGGCCACAACAGTGAGAGGCCCGTGTACTGCAAAAAAATAAAAAATAAAAAATAAAAATCTTAGTTTAAGCTTTCACGATACAGCAGTTTTGAGGTCAGTATTTGGCTTTTGTCAAAATTGCAGTCAAAACTGAAAAAGAAATTTTGCAAATAAATATATATGGTTCCACACTGTATAGGAGGATCTTTGCTGTTACTAAATCTGAGACTGGTTTCCAGTCAACTTTCAGAGACAGATTGGCAGTTTTTACATCGTTAACGTGTTTTACAGATGGGTTCACAGCGTCTTGGGAGGGGTTGGTGAGCGCCGCCCTGGTGGCGCTCTGGTTCTGGTTGGGGGGGCAAACCACACGCTGCCAGCACGTCACATGCTGGAGGCGAAAGTGCCTGCACCCCCCAACAGGATGGGATGGAGCCAGGCGTGGTCTAAAGCCCCCCTCCTTGGGCAGGTGAGATTTGAGTGGGCGAGGAGGATGGTGTGGGGAGAAGAGCTTCCAGGCAGAGCCCAAGGTCCCAGGGCAGCAGGGGCCCGTGTTCCGGGACCAGCCCAGCGGCAGAGAGGGAGGGAGGAGGGAGCCGGTGAGAGCAGAGGGTCAGAGGGGTGACGGCCCGGGGGTGGGGCATTGGCACCGCGGCCTTCTGGGCCACTATGGGAGCTGAGCGGTGACTTGAGGCAGACGGGGAGTCAAGGTTCGGGCAGAGGAGCGAGCTGACCGGACGGTGTCTCCGGGGCCGCTGTGGCCGCTGTGCGGAGGAGCAGCGGGTGCTAGAGGTGGCAGGAAGCGCTTGGGTCAGGACGGAGGGACGTGGGGATGTGGGGTGGGCAGGGGAGAGGAGCCCAGGGCGATGCCGAGGCTCTTCAGGGTCGAGGCTTTGCCTGGGTTGGAATTTCGGTCTGAGCGCCTGCAGGGCGCCTGCGGGGCAGAGTAGCCGGCACCTGAGAAGGGAGAAGGCTGCAGGGAGGGTGTGGGGACTGGGGTCAGGAGCTCATCTTGGACATCGTAAGAGTTACTTGTTGCTGCATCACAAGGTGCCCCAAAGCTCAGCAGCGTGAAACAGCGGGCACTGCCTCGCAGGGTCTCGGGGTCAGGAAGCCGGGAGCGGCCCCGACAGGGTCTCTTGGGGCTGCAGTGAGACGTCGGCTGGGGTCGCCGTCCTCTGAAGGCCCCACTGGGGTTGTGTTTTCTGCTTTCTTTCGAGGCGTCGGTTCCTCACCGTGCGGCTTCTCCACAGGGCTGCTTACCACGCACAGCCTCCCCCAGGACGACTCAGGCTGCCGGGTTGGAAGCCCCGGTGTCTTTTGTAACCTGATCTAGAAGTGGTCAGGGCCACGTGGACCTCCCAGCGCAGGGAGCCGCTGGGGCCACCACAGACCCTTTGAAGTGCTCACTCCACAGCCAGAGTCGATGTCCAGGAGGGCTTGGGGGCTGGAGCTGGAGTCAGGGTCTGCAGCCTGTGGGTGGTGTTTAGACGTGGTAGCAGCACGTTGCGATCACCCCGAAGATGGCCCCTGGGGCGCCCCAGCATCCAGGGGTAGGAGGAAGAGAAGAAGCCGTGGATGAGTCTGGAGCGGCGTGGTCAGGGAGGGGGCAGCCAAGCCAGAGAGCGTTCTGGCGGCCGAGGGACGGCAGCATTTGGGGACCTGATAATGGGTCCCGTGTTTCTGAACCTTAGGTGGGTCCTGAGGCCTGGAGGCCCCTGGTGACCCCGACGAGGAAGTCTGGTGGCAGGCAGGGGTGCGGGCCAGTGAGGCCAAGAGCCTAGTGCAGGAGGAGGGTCAGTACCAGTGGGCAGAGACAGCTCCCTGGGAGAGGTTTGCCCAAAGGGAAGAGAAGAAATGGAGCAGAAACTGGTAGGAAGAGCAGGATTTTTTTTTTTTTTTTTTTTTTTTACCAGAACATCATGTAAGTTTATTTCAGATGTAACAGCAATGTTAAAATCAACAAATTTAAATCTTAACTGCACCAAGTAAACTCAGCTATTTAAGTATTTTTAAAGTTATTCCCTCCAAAAAACTGAGGGAGCTTTTCTTTTCCACCCCATATGTCATGGTTTCCCAATAATTCTATTTTTGGAGGACTTTCAATTGATGAGTAAGCCGCTTTGGGGATATCTCAGAACTTCTTTCCCCAAATGAAAACTAATCTGGACAAATTATATATTGCATAGATTTCTCTGCAGATTCTTTTCTTTAGAACCTAAATGCAATTACCATACAATATAATGTTTATCTATTTGCCCTACAGAAAAAAACTATCTGCCCTGAAAAATATGATGGATATATCCTGTGATCTTCCAGTTAATAGAATTGTTTTACCTCAACAATAATTTTTATCAAAATAACCAACTGAACATGGGACATTATTTCAGTCTTTACTGACTCACAGGCACACGAACTAGTGCCCAGCTTCTACCTCTTCTACATCCTCCTCCTCCTCCATAAGTGGATGGAATTATTTCATGTACGTTTGATGTAGGACAATTCACCCTTTACAAACACTTACAATTTAGGTTAAAGTCAGTGACTAGTGTGGAAAAAGAAACACTAAAATGATAGGGAGCCTACACACTCAATTCAAAATTTAATATTTTTTCCTCCATAAATAATATGTACTTAATTGTCATGAGGCAGCTATTCGGTTTTCATTAACCACATTCAGGGATACATTCATAGGACTGATTAGATAGTCCAGGTGAAATGGTTATAGAAATAGAGGCAGTGTCATCTCACAAAACTCATTTATATATCAAAATCTATTCTGATATGCGAAGTTTACAAAAAGGCTGAATCTTCAAACTAATTATGCCTTCTGTAACTCAAGCACTCTTCTCTTGGCAAGAGCAAGCTGAAGCTTATCCATGAAGGTAAAGGTGCTTAATGCTAAACTTCTTCTAAGCTTAGATTTGGACTGCTTAAGAAACTGATACCCAAGAAACCAGCATGGTCTTTCTACATTTTTACTATCTTAAGATTATAACCCTATAAACTCATTTATCAACTATCTTCCTTTTCTATATTATTCTTGGCACTCAACTAAGACTGCTGAAGTCTATTGTACCTTGTATTTTTACATTCTCAAATAAGAACTTAAGATTATAAAATGTGCATAAACATTGTGTAAAATAATTGTGTCATTCAACATATCTGAAGAGATGAAAATTTTATGCCAGAATTTACATAAGAGGATAAATATTATGAATCAATCTTCCTTTTAAAGTCAAATGACAGAAAATTCAAGCTCTGTGCATTGTTTTAAAGTCTAATGAAAACATTTCTTGGGCCACCAGTATTGGCAATGTAGAAAATTTTAAATATTGGAGATGGGATTATGGAGGAAAACATGAAAATTTCAGATGTCTTCTATCTTACAAAAAGTTATCGACCCGTCAAAGCCACTCCCTATGTGCCAGGAAACGATCTGGCATAAACCAGTCCTGTCAGTAGAGGAGGTCACAGTGACATTTGCGTTATGAACACTTCTAGACTTCTACTTTTTCCAAGAATAGAAGCAATATGTTTAATAATTCCCCCACCCCCAAATCCTTAAACTCAGTATCACAGGCACAGAATGTAAGCAAATCTGGGATGTTCTCCAACAGATAAGCAATTAGCACAGCTATGTTATTCTCAAAAATACTGTCTAGATATTCCTTCCTCTAAAATCAAATGCTCAGTGGCCACACTTCTAACCGTCTGCATTAGCTGACATTAAATGCATTTATTGTACCACAAGTCCATCTAAGCTTCCTTTTAGGTATTTTTTAATATGTCCAAGAGACAGCACCTGCTTCAGGTTTATTTAGGGGCATTGACCTATAAGGACATCAACTCCATTTTTAAGGTCTGACTAACTATTGTGGATTTACTGAAGAAAAAGGACAGGAGAAAAAAAAGCAAATCACAACAAACCTCTTTAGGTCAGTTAAAGGCCATTATCTCTAGCTGGGATATTAAACAAAATTAATCTCACCAGCCCACACTCCTAAAGTTAATGCCACTTCTAACAATCAACAGCAGGAAAAATAAACCTGCTAACAACCAGCTCACTCATTAGCAAAAAGCAGTTTAACTCAAATGCTGAGACCGAAGTATAATACTACCTACTCAGACTGTCCCAACCACCGTCAGCCACCAGCGAGGAAGGAAGAAATAACTGCTTAACAGAACAAAATAAACTTAGTATTTCTTACAAGGATAACAATGGTCCAACTCCTGAGATAATACTCAGAAGGACAAAAGGTGGAGTGAAGGCAATGTATAGGGATTAGTATCCCACAAAATCTTGAAAACCCCAAAGTACCACAAACACACTAAACTTGTCTATGAGTCAGAGAACAAGATATTGCTGCTGCTGCTTCTTGTCCTTTGAAATATACAATATTTTGTAGGCTCTGCCCTTCAATGTGAAAGCAGGACATTAAAAAAAAAAGGAATTGACACTCAAGTTTTTGGGACCATATATCTTAACTGTGAAACTAAACAGATCTATACCTTCTCCTTCCTACAATCAAACCACCTCACAAAAATAAGAAAACTAAAACAATCCAAACATGATTAATAAGTCCTTAAAAGTTTAAAACTTTTAGGGCCTCCCTGGTGGCGCAGTGGTTGAGAGTCCGCCTGCCGATGCAGGGGATACGGGTTCGTGCCCCGGTCTGGGAGGATCCCATATGCCGCGGAGCGGCTGGGCCCGTGAGCCATGGCCGCTGGGCCTGCGCATCCGGAGCCTGTGCTCCGCAACGGGGGAGGCCACAACAGTGAGAGGCCCGCATACCGCAAAAAAAAAAAAAAAAGTTTAAAACTTTTAGAGGAAAGGGAAGGAAGTTTTGAAAGGAGGAAACACAAGAACAAGGAAGGGGGAAAAGTTTAAAAGAAAAGGCGGGGGGGAATCAATGGGCCTCTCTTTTATTTGGCGACAAGCAAGTGCAAGAAAGTTCATCTGTAATTTGTTCAGTTGTCTGTCTTTTGCACATCTGCGTTCTGGCCAGAAGGGACTTTGAGGTTTTTCTGCAGCACGTGAGCATCAGCGGGCTCTATCCTCTTATAGTAGTTCTTCTTTGTCTCAATAATCTCAAAGCCAAACTTTCTGTAGAAGTCAGTTGCAGACTCATTGCTGATCTGGACATGCAGATAGATGTTGTCAAAAGTGCCATCTTTTTCACAGATGTTTAAGACATGATTTAACATTTTAGTTGCTACTCCTGGCCTTCCGTATGGTGCCAGACATCCTAGTGTCACGATGTAAAGTCTCTTCTGATTCTGTGAAGGATCCACCCTACAGCATACTGCGCCTGCTGCAGTGTCATTGAAATAGGCAGGTTTTGCTAGCTCGCCAACCCCCAGCACATCTTTATAGAACTTGTCATTGTAGCTGACTGGAAAGATCACCTGGTTTAGTCTCTTCAACTGCTTAATATTGTGTGGTGTCACATCTCCCAGCTCGATCCGGCTACCTTTCATCTTCCCCGCCTGCTGAGGCCGTTGTTACCACCGATATCAACGCCTTGTCGCCGCCGCCCTGAGCTCTCCGCGCCCTCAGCTTGGGCCACTCCACCCCGCAAGCCGGCCTCCTCGCTTACGGCAGGGAGGTGAGGGGGTGACGGAGGCCGCGAGAGTCGAGCGCGGCCCTGCGTCTCCAGAGGGGGCGGGGGTGCCTCCCGCCGCCGCGCTGCTGCCGCCGCTTCTCCCCACGTGCACACGGGGCACTCGCCTCCCGCCCTCCGCCACCGCAGCCGCGCTGTGACCTTTCACCCCGCCCCCTCTGCGCGCCGGCGCGTCGAAGAGCAGGATCTTTTAAGGGGAGTGAGACGGCACAGTCTGCTCGTGCTCCGAAGGGAAGGAGCCGCCTGTGCAGGGCCCCCGGCACAGCCCCACTCTCAGCCCACCGAGATCCAAGGGAGCTTGCACGCCTCTGAAGGGCTGTGAACAGTTCCAAAGAAGATCCTTGACAGACCAGATGCGGCTGCAAAGCCTGAAGCAGATACTTGCTCCCCGGCCCTTCATAGGAAATTTGCCAACTCTTACACCAGACTGGAGTGAGTGGGAGCCGGAGATGGAGTGCGGGCTGCGGTGGGGTCCTCGGGTGGTTGCAGTTGTTGGGGGCCAGCCTAGTCACTGCTGCGGGACAGCCCGCCCTGGAGCTTCAGACAGCGCTGTCACCAGGGTGGCACACAGCTGTGGGCGGCTGGGAGCTTGGATGGCACAGCAGGGACCGTGGGGACGCCTGGCCTCTGCTCTGTGAGCTCTGGGTCTTGTCTGGGTGACTCGAAGGGCATGTCTCTCCCCTTTCTCTCCACGTGGCCGGCTTGGTTTTCGTGGCAGGCGGCCTTGAGGTAGTTGAGCTTCTTACGTTGAGGGAAGCGGCCGGTCGTGGCCAGGGCCAGACCCTGGGGCCACAGCGTCCTTTTTGTCACTGACTGTCCTTCAGAGCACCACCCCCAGCCTGGATTCAAGAGGGGGTGGAAAGCCCCCTCTGGAGGCTGTCTTCAGTCTGCCCCAAGGAGTCAAGTGCAAGTGCAGGGGCTGCCGTGGTGACAGGAGGGAAGGAGAGAGTGGGGAGCAGGTGGGGGTGGGGTGGGGCGTGTGCCTGGTCCCTCAGTCCTGGGGGAAGCAGACCCCACGCAGCTGCAGGAGCAGCAGGTCTCGCTGCTTTGCAGGGCCGGGCAGCTGTGACCTTCGGGAGGAAAAGAAAGTGGATAGCACTTGCTTGAAATTAAGCACAGTCTCAAATAAATAGAAAATGTATCATGGATGGGAAGTCTCAATATCGTAGAGATGTCATACCCTCTTCAAATGAATCCAAAAATCGTGTCCTTTTTCTCAAAGTTGCCATAAGACTTCTTGTTAGATTTCATAATCTTGATTCTCAGATTTACATGGAAGAGCCAAAACTCAAGAATGTATAATTTTATTTATTTTTAAGAATTTCTAAAAAAATTAATTTATATTTTATTTATTTATTTTTGGCCGCATTGGGTCTTCGTTGCTGTGCGCGGGCCTTCTCTGGTTGCGGCGAGCGGGGGCTACTCTTTGTTGTGGTGCGCGGGCCTCTCATTGCAGTGGCTTCTCTTGTTGCGGAGCACGGGCTCTAGGCGCATGGGCTTCAGCAGTTGTGGCGCACGGGCTTAGTTGCTCCGTGGCATGTGGGATCTTCCCGGCCCAGGGCTCGAACCCGCGACCCCTGCATCGGCAGGCGGACTCCCAACCACTGCGCCTCCAGGGAAGCCTGCATTATTTGCTAATTAGCTAATACCTTTGAGGCCACAGCAGGTCTCTGTGGTTTATTACAGTCTGGCTCCACTGAGCTTCCCCAAAGCACAGAGTCCTTGTGAGCCTTCATCCTCGTGGCCACCACGCTTTGCTCTCTGGGCACAGGTTTCGCTCCCGCGTAGGCCAGAGGCTCTGCAGAGCATCACTGTTGTGAGCACTGCGGTTTTACATAATTTCAGACCCAGAAAAGTTGCAAAAGCACAAAGATTTCCTGTGTATGCTCACCCTGAGTCCCAAAGGTGAACACTGTGCCGTATCTCTGTCTCTTTTTCCTGCACCTGGAGGATAAGTTGCAGGCGGGGACCCCCTGGCTCCTAGAGGCCAGCATGTCACGTGCGTTCAGACAATACCAAAGTCTCTGCAGAACCACAGGCCAGTGGTCTGAACCAGGACGCCGGTGCTGGTGTGGTTCAGGCCTGGGCACATCTGGCCAGCGTGTCCTGTGGTGCTCCTCAGTGCAGTCATTGGATGCTGGTGTAGGTGGCTTGGTGGGGTGAGCAGCCTGCCAGCTTTCCCCCTGGGATGTTGGGACTTGGAGACCATAAATGCCGTCTTACTGCTCAGACCTTCCTCTTCCAGTTTCAGCAGCAGTGATTGTGTTTGTCACCATCACCATGGATGCGGTGCTTTTCCTGACCCCACCCTCTCTGCTACCTTCTTGGTGGGCTTTCCTTTCTCCCCGTATTCATTCCTTTCTTTATAACACCACAGGCTCACGGATTCTTATTCTATTCAGTAGGTTGTAGTCTTCTTTTATCCTCTGGGGTCTTCAGCCTGAAGACCTTCCCTTAGCAATTCTTGAAGAGTGTTTCCGCTGTCAGGGAACTTGTTCCACTTTTGTTTGTCTGCACATGTTTTTATTTCAACTTCCCTTTTGAGGGATATTTTCATTGGGTTTAGAATTCTAGGTTGACTTTTTTCTTTCATCACTTTAAAGCACTGGCTTCTGTAGTTTCTGTTGAAAATCAGTTTGTTTTTAAAAATATTTATTTATTTGTTTATTTATTTTGGCTGCACCGGGTCTTACTTGGCGGCACGTGGGATCTTCGTTGTGGCATGCGGGCTTTTTAGTTGTGGCATGCGTGTGGGATCTTGGTTCCAGTTCCCCGACCGGGGATCGAACCAGGGCCCCCTGCATTGGGAGTGTGGGGTCTTAACCACTGGACCACCAGGGAAGTCCCTGAATATTAGTTTTTATGAAGGTGTTGTCTCTTTCTGCCTCTGGCCACTTTTATGATACTTGCCTTTGTCTTTGGTTTCCTGTCTTTCAACTGTGATGTGCCCCTTTGTATTTACCCTGCCTAGGGACTTGCTGGCTGGCTTGAATCTGTAGGCCGACGCTGCTTATCGGAATATTTTTGGTCATTTCTTCAGTTACGGGTTCGTCCTTTTCCTTCCTCCATCCTCTGTGTTGCCAGTGGTGTGTTAGACCATTTGATTATGTCCCTGTGTCTCTTAAAATGGATTTACACTTTTACTCTGTGTCTTGCGTCTGTACAGAACTGCAGTTGGTCTCTCTCTTGACCTTGTGTCTGGCGAGGGGAGAGGGTGTCCAGGCCTAGTCCTCATTTCACATTGTAGTTCACATGCGACACTTGTTATAGATTTACTGTGGATGACCTTTATTTGGTTAAGGAAGTTGTATTCTTGGGTTAGTAAGAATTTCTATCATGAGTGGGTCTAAATTTTATCAAATGCTTTTCATATCCATTGAAAACAATACATGATTTTTCTCCTTAATTTTGAGACTTTGGTTGATTGTAGCGATGGGCTTTCTTGTGGTAAACTGACTTTGCATGCCTGGAATAGCAACTTGGTTGTGGTGTAGTATCCTTTCAGATGCCGCCAGGCTCACTTGGAGACACCCTCCTGCCCTGGGGAAGGTAGTCGATAGGACACAGATGGGGCGAGGGCCATAGCCCCATGTTGGGGTCACCGTCACGCCCAGTTTGGGCTCAGGGGTGCGCCCTGCATGTCAGCAGAGCCGGGGTTCCTTCTTCATAGCAATCACGTGTCATTGGCAGCTGGTGGCAGCCATGGCTGGGCCCAGGGTGAGTCTGGGGTGGGTTGGGGGTGCACAGAGAGTGCTGTCCATGCTTTGACCCTGAGCATCCCGTGTCGGGACGGCTGCTGGGGAAGCTGGGTGGGGAGCTTCCTGAGGAGGAGCCCTGGGGCGGGCTGGGGACCCTAGATGCCAGTGTGAGTCTGTGGCACGGCCGTCTCCAGCAGCGTCTGGTCGCACGCTCCACTGTGGCGAGCCCCGTGGGGCTCCTGGCTGCAGGGCCGGCCTTGGGTGGTCTTCTCCTGTCCCTCCATGGGGTGGGCCCCTCACTGCCCTCCCTCCTTCTCCCTCCTACAGGCACCGACCAAGAATGACAGGAGCGCAGGTGAGTGAGTGCAGGGTGGGTGCCTGGCCACACACCTGGGGGTTGGCGGCCGGGCCCTGGGGCCCAGATCCCTACCCACTGGCTCTCTGCAGAGGGGAAGGCCCACCGGGAGCACCGGGAAAAGCTGGAGCTGGTGGCTTCCTTCTCTTTCTTCGGCAATGTCATGTCCATGGCCAGCGTGCAGCTGGCGGGCGCCAAGAGGGATGCCCTGCTCCTGAGCTTCAAGGACGCCAAGGTGGGAGTGGGAAGTGGGGGGCGCGGGGGGGCAGGCGGGGGCGGGAGCGGAGCGGTGGGGCTGCGGTTGGCGGCCCGGTTCTGACCTGCCGCCCCCAGCTGTCGGTGGTGGAATACGACCCGGGCACCCACGATCTCAAGACCCTGTCTCTGCACTACTTTGAGGAGCCTGAGCTGCGGGTAGGCCTAGCCCCGCCCCCTGTCCCGCCCCCTGTCCCGCCCCCTGGCTCCCTGTGGGGTCCCCTGCCAGGGCCTGCCTGATGCCTCTCCCCTGCAGGACGGCTTCGTGCAGAACGTGCACACGCCGCGGGTGCGCGTGGACCCCGACGGGCGCTGCGCGGCCATGCTCATCTACGGCACGCGGCTGGTGGTCCTGCCCTTCCGCAGGGAGAGCCTGGCCGAGGAGCACGAGGGGCTCGTGGGTGAGGGGTGAGTGCCCGGGCGGGGGTGGGGGGAGGCGCTGCTGAGCCGGGGTTCCCCTCCTTGTGCCCCTCCCCAGCTGAAGCCCTTTGCCCCCAGGCAGAGGTCCAGCTTCCTGCCCAGCTACATCATTGACGTGAGGGCCCTGGACGAGAAGCTTCTCAACATTGTCGACCTGCAGTTCCTGCACGGCTACTACGAGCCCACCCTGCTCATCCTGTTTGAGCCCAACCAGACCTGGCCTGGGTGAGGCCCTGCGCTGCTGTGGCCATGGCTGTGGCTCTGACGGGGGGCGGGGAGGGAGGGAGGGAGGAGCCGGGCGAGTCTCAGTGGGGCGGGGCTGGGGACTGACGTGCTGTGACTGGTCCCCTGGCCGACTGCTGTCGTGGTCCCAGGCGGGTGGCCGTGCGGCAGGACACGTGCTCCATCGTGGCCATTTCGCTGAACATCACGCAGAAGGTCCACCCCGTCATCTGGTCCCTCACCAGCCTGCCCTTTGACTGCACCCAGGCCCTTGCCGTGCCCAAGCCCATAGGTGAGGTGGGGCTGCTTGGAGGGGGTGGGTATGGAGAGCGCTGGGCCCCACCCACCAGCGTGTCCACCTCCAGGCGGGGTGGTGGTCTTTGCTGTCAACTCGCTGCTGTACCTGAACCAGAGCGTCCCCCCCTACGGCGTGGCCCTCAACAGCCTCACCACCGGCACCACTGCCTTCCCCCTGCGTGAGTGTCGGGGTGACGGGGCCGAGGGGTGAGTGCGGGGGGAGGGGCGGGAGGCTGCTGGGTCCAGCTGACTCCCCACCACAGGCACCCAGGAGGGCGTGCGGATCACCCTGGACTGTGCCCAGGCAGCCTTCATCTCCTACGACAAGATGGTCATCTCCCTCAAGGGCGGCGAGATGTGAGTCTCCCCCTCCAGGGAGCCCCGTCCTCTCTGGCGGGTGGTGTGGTCCCCCCGCGCCAGCTCAGCGTGTCCCTCCCCGCAGCTACGTGCTGACGCTCATCACGGACGGCATGCGTAGCGTCCGCGCCTTCCACTTCGACAAGGCCGCCGCCAGCGTTCTCACCACTAGTGTGAGTGGGGTCTTGGGGGGGCGGCCCCGGGTCCGGGCTGGGCCCCGCCCTCACCCCCGTCCTGCCTTCAGATGGTCACCATGGAGCCCGGATACCTGTTCCTTGGCTCTCGCCTGGGCAACTCCCTGCTCCTCAAGTACACGGAAAAGCTGCAGGAGCCCCCGGCCGGCACCGCCCGAGAGGTTGCCGACAAGGTAGGTGCGGGGACTGTGGGGACGCTGCCCTCCCGTGCGGGGCGGCCTCGGGGGGCTGCTCACCACCCCACCTGCCTCACAGGAGGAGCCGCCCTCCAAGAAGAAGCGCGTGGACGCCACCGCGGGCTGGTCAGGTGAGGGCCGTCAGGTGAGGGCCGAGGGCGGGGGCTGGACTGGGCAGCCAGGTGGGCTCAGGTGGCCTTTCCACATGCTGTAGGGGGCAAGTCAGTGCCGCAGGACGAGGTGGACGAGATTGAGGTGTACGGCAGCGAGGCCCAGTCGGGCACACAGCTGGCCACTTACTCCTTTGAGGTGAGCCTGGGCATAGAGGGGTCGCCGCCCGCTGGCCCGCCTGCCCCGCCCGCCCGCCTGACCACTGCTGTGCCCGCAGGTGTGTGATAGCATCCTCAACATCGGACCCTGTGCCAACGCCGCCGTGGGCGAGCCCGCCTTCCTCTCGGAAGAGGTGCCCGCTCGGGGGCGAGGTGGTCGGGGGCAGCTCGCACAGCAGGGAGGTGCCGTCCTCACCCCCGGCCCCCCATGCAGTTTCAGAACAGTCCCGAGCCAGACTTGGAGATCGTGGTGTGCTCCGGCTACGGGAAGAACGGGGCCCTGTCAGTGCTGCAGGTGTGTGGGGGGCAGGGGTGGCGCCTCCTGGCGGGGCCCGGGTGCGCTTGCTGACACCCCTCACGTCCTTCCAGAAGAGCATCCGGCCCCAGGTGGTGACAACCTTTGAGCTTCCTGGCTGCTACGACATGTGGACAGTCATCGCCCCTGTGCGTAAGGAGCAGGTAGGTGCCCCCAGGTGGGCGAGGCCTGGGCGGTGCGGTGCCCCGTGTGGCCGTCCACCTGGCCCGTGGCGGGGGGCCCGGAGGCCACCGGTCCCAGCACCGGGCTCTGCCGTGCAGCTCAGGCGGGCTTGGCCACGGGCTTGCTCTGGCTCGGCGCTCCAAGCACCTGGGGCTGGGCGGTGGGCTTCCTGCTCTCCTTCTGCCTTCACAGGAGGAAAGCGCCAAGGGGGAGGGGGCGGAGCAGGAGGCCAGCGCCCCCGAAGCGGATGACGATGGGCGGAGACACGGGTTCCTTATCCTGAGCCGGGAAGACTCCACCATGGTAATGGGGCCCGCCCAGCAGCCTGGGGCGGGGGGGCCGCTGGTGGGGGTGCACCTCACCCGCCGTCACCCACAGATCCTACAGACGGGGCAGGAGATCATGGAGCTGGACACCAGCGGCTTCGCCACACAGGGCCCCACGGTCTTTGCCGGCAACGTCGGGGACAATCGCTACATCGTGCAGGTCTCGCCACTCGGCATCCGCCTGTTGGAAGGAGGTGGGCTGGGCCACGCGGGCAGGCGGGATGGGGTCCGGGGCTAGCGCGTGCCGACTGCCCTTTGCTGACCAGCCCGTGTCCGCAGTGAACCAGCTGCACTTTGTCCCCGTGGACCTGGGCTCCCCCATCGTGCAGTGCGCCGTGGCCGACCCCTACGTGGTCATCATGAGCGCCGAGGGCCACGTCGCCACATTCCTGCTCAGGAGCGACTCGTACGGGGGCCGCCACCACCGCCTGGCGCTGCACAAGCCCCCGCTGCACCACGTAGGCGCCCTCCTCCGTCCCCGGGGCCGGCCGCCCCCCGCCGCTCCCCCCCACTGAGCCCCGCTGTCCCCACAGCAGTCCAAGGTGATCACGCTCTGCGTGTACCGGGACGTCAGCGGCATGTTCACCACCGAGAGCCGCCTGGGCGGGGCCCGTGACGAGATGGGCGGCCGCAGCGGCTCAGAGGCCGAGTGCCAGGGCTCAGAGACCAGGTGCGTGCGGGGCTGGGCCGCAGGCCGGGAGCGGGGTCCCTGGGGCAGGCTGCCTGTGACCGACGTATCTGCTGGCCCCCAGCCCCACGGTGGATGACGAGGAGGAGATGCTCTACGGGGACTCGGGCTCCCTCTTCAGCCCCAGCAAGGAGGAGGCGCGCAGGAGCAGCCAGCCCCCCGCCGACCGGGACCCCACCCCCTTCCGGGCTGAGCCCACCCACTGGTGCCTGCTGGTGCGGGAGAACGGAACCATGGAGGTGGGTGGCGCCCCGTGTCCAGCGTGGCCCCCGTCCCCTGCTCGTGCCCCGCCCCGCCCGGCTAACTGCCGCTGTCCCCGCAGATCTACCAGCTCCCCGACTGGCGGCTGGTGTTCCTGGTGAAGAACTTCCCTGTGGGGCAGCGGGTCCTGGTGGACAGCTCCTTCGGCCAGCCCACCACCCAGGGCGAGGCCCGGAAGGAGGAGGCCACGCGCCAGGGCGAGCTGCCCCTCGTCAAGGAGGTGCTGCTTGTGGCGCTGGGGAACCGGCAGCGCAGGCCCTACTTGCTGGTGAGTGCGGCCCCGCCCGCGCCTGGGCTCTGCGCAGCGCCCGCCCCCTGACGACCCGCTCGCCCCCAGGTGCACGTGGACCAGGAGCTGCTTGTTTACGAGGCCTTCCCCCACGACTCGCAGCTCGGCCAGGGGAACCTCAAAGTTCGCTTCAAGAAGGTGCAGCGCCTGGGCCGTGCTGGGTGTGGGGCGGGTGTGGAGCAGGGGTCGGGGGAGGACGTGGCCCTCACGGCCGCGGTGCCCCGCCAGGTCCCGCACAGCATCAACTTCCGAGAGAAGAAGCCAAAGCCGTCCAAGAAGAAGGCAGAAGGCGGCAGCGCTGAGGAGGGTGCTGGGGCCCGAGGCCGTGTGGCGCGGTTCCGCTACTTTGAGGACATTTACGGCTACTCTGGGGTAGGCTGGCGGCTCCGAGGGAACCTGGGCTGCGGCCGACAGGGCTCCGGCCCCGGCAGCCTCCTCACGCTGCCTGCCCCCAGGTGTTCATCTGCGGCCCCTCGCCCCACTGGCTCCTGGTGACCGGCCGGGGGGCCCTGCGGCTGCACCCCATGGGCATCGATGGCCCCATCGACTCCTTCGCCCCATTCCACAACGTCAACTGCCCCCGCGGCTTCCTGTACTTCAACAGACAGGTAGGGTGGCCCCATGCGGCCCAGCCTGGCTCTCTGACACTCGCCGATGCTGCCCAAGCAGGACCAGGTGCTGGGGCCCCAGAAAAGAGGCCCTCAGTGGCTCGGGATGGGGGCACCCTGGAATGGAGAGTCGGGGTGTCCAGAGGGTGGTGGGAGCCAAGGCCGAGTTGGGGAAGTCGGGACTGGAGGCTGTAGCCCACAAGGGCACCCGCCTGGGCAACCAGGGTCCAGTCACTGCTCTGCTGGCTTGCACCCCAGCTCTGCCCCTTAGAAGCTGTGTGACTGGGTGAGATGCTCACCCTCCCTGAACCTGAGTTTCCTTACCTGTCACCAAGGTGTCAGCCCTCTGAGGACTCAGTGATGGTGACGTGGTAGGTGCTTTGTAGGTGCTGGCGCGCTTAGAACCGTGGGCGGAGGAAACCGGCTCGGGGCCCCGGCAGGGCACCCGTGCTTGTTTGTGCAGACCCTGGCGTGGCCTGTGTGTGTGCCGCCCACCCTTTGCCTGCGGCCTCCAGCACCCCCTGAGCCTGGCTCCTCCCTTGTCCCGGCCCAGACCACAGCTGTGGCCAGTGTCCCAACCCTGGGCGAGCTTGGCTGAAGGGATGGGAAGCCCACAAAGCACAGGACAGTGGGCCGTGGTCCCTCCAAGGCCTTGCCTGGACACTGCGGTCCCTCGCCACCCATTCCAGCAGAGCTGAGGGCTGACCCAAGGGAGCCCTTGGAGGCCTGGGTTCATCGGCTTGGCCTTGGGGTGTGCCAGCCCTCGCTAACCCCCTGCCCCACCCAGGGCGAGCTGAGGATCAGTGTCTTGCCTGCCTACTTGTCCTACGATGCCCCGTGGCCCGTCAGGAAGATCCCGCTGCGCTGCACGGCCCACTATGTGGCTTACCACGTGGAGTCCAAGGTCTGACACTGCCCCCCCGCCCCACCGTGCCCGGTGCCTTTGGGGCCTGGGTGCCCGGCCTCTGGCGTGTGACACCCTCCCCGCCCCCCCAGGTGTATGCTGTTGCCACCAGCACCAACACGCCGTGCACCCGCATCCCGCGCATGACGGGCGAGGAGAAGGAGTTTGAGACCATTGAGAGAGGTGCGCGGCGCCCCGGGCTGGGCCCGTTCTCGGGGCCGCCCTCCCTGACTGTCGCCCCTCTGTCCGTGCAGATGACCGTTACATCCACCCTCAGCAGGAGGCCTTCTCCATCCAGCTCATCTCCCCGGTCAGCTGGGAGGCCATCCCCAACGCCAGGTGAGGCTGGGCCCACGGTGGGGCTGGTGTCCCGGCCTGGGCTGCTGTCCTGACCTGGGCTGGTGCAGGATCGAGCTGGAGGAGTGGGAGCACGTGACCTGCATGAAGACGGTGTCGCTGCGCAGCGAGGAAACCGTGTCGGGCCTCAAGGGCTACGTGGCCGCCGGGACCTGCCTCATGCAAGGGGAGGAGGTCACGTGCCGAGGGCGGGTAAGCGGCCGGCAGGGGGTGGGAGGCAGGCCGTGCCCAGCGGCCTGCACGCAGCCCCTGTGAATCACCCACCCACCTTCCCTGACAGATCCTGATCATGGACGTGATCGAGGTGGTGCCCGAGCCCGGCCAGCCCCTGACCAAGAACAAGTTCAAGGTCTTGTACGAGAAGGAGCAGAAGGGGCCCGTGACCGCCCTGTGCCACTGCAACGGCCACCTGGTGTCGGCCATCGGCCAGAAGGTGTGCCCCTCTCCGCCCACCCCAGTGCCCACCGCTCACTGCCCACCACTCACCGCCCACCCCTCCCACCCCCCAGATCTTCCTGTGGAGCCTGCGGGCCAGCGAGCTGACAGGCATGGCCTTCATCGACACACAGCTCTACATCCACCAGATGATCAGCGTCAAGAACTTCATCCTGGCCGCGGACGTCATGAAGAGCATCTCGCTGCTGCGCTACCAGGAGGAGAGCAAGACGCTGAGCCTTGTGTCCCGGGTACCGAGGGGCTGGGCTGCACGGCAGGTGGGTGGGTGCTGCCCCAGGCCCACCCTGACGTCCGTCCCTCCCTCCCCTCCCGTCCTCAGGACGCCAAACCCCTGGAAGTGTACAGCGTGGACTTCATGGTGGACAATGCACAGCTGGGCTTCCTGGGTGAGCACGGGGGCTGGGGTCCCCGGGACCTCGCTGGGGCTGGGGCTGACTGTGGGCTCTGTTCCCTAGTGTCCGACCGTGACCGCAACCTCATGGTCTACATGTACCTGCCAGAAGGTGAGTGCTCCCTCCACCCTCTCCTGGGCAGGGGGTCGGGCATGGGGCCGGGCAGGCGGTGACCTGAGGTCCCTCTGGCCCAGCCAAGGAGAGCTTCGGGGGCATGCGGCTGCTGCGCCGGGCGGACTTCCACGTGGGCGCCCACGTGAACACGTTCTGGAGGACCCCCTGCCGGGGCGCTGCCGAAGGGCCCAGCAAAAAGTCCGTCGTGTGGGAGAACAAACACATCACGTGGTTTGGTGAGTGGGGGGCGGCGGGGGTTAGGGTGGCAGCGGGGCATGGGGGATCCACGGGGCTCACAGTGTGTCGCTTCAGCCACGCTGGATGGGGGCATCGGCCTCCTGCTGCCCATGCAGGAGAAGACCTACCGGCGGCTGCTGATGCTGCAGAACGCGCTGACCACCATGCTGCCCCACCACGCCGGCCTCAACCCGCGTGCCTTCCGGTGAGCCTGCCGCCCCGCCCCCCTCTGCCCCCCACCCTGCACCTGTCCCGACTCCTCACTGGCTCTGTGCCCCCCGCCCAGGATGCTGCACGTGGACCGGCGCGTCCTGCAGAACGCCGTGCGCAACGTCCTGGATGGGGAGCTGCTCAACCGCTACCTGTACCTGAGCACCATGGAGCGCGGGGAGCTGGCCAAGAAGATCGGCACCACGCCCGACATCGTGAGCCGCGCGCCGCCGCTCGGTCCCTCCATGCCCGGCCCCTGCACGCCCCGCCCCTGCCCCCCGCCCTCACCCACCTCTCTCCCCACAGATCCTAGACGACCTGTTGGAGACGGACCGAGTCACTGCCCACTTCTAGACCCCTGGATACCGTCACTTCCCCCACCCCCCTTTTGTACAAAACACGAAGAAAAACATTTGTCTGATTTGAGAAGAGCGTGTGGTCATTGCAGGCCCAACTCCAGGCCACAGTCACTCCAGTGCCCCCAGGTCTTTCTTAGGCGTCTGTGCCTTGGCCCTAGCCGGGCCCTCAGCCTGCGGGGGGGCGAGCTCTGTGGTCCTCCTGCCGGGGCTCCCTAGGTCTCCAAGTACTCGTACAGCTCCTTGGTCTTGGGCATGAGGCCCAGGTGGACCAGGACTCGGACCAGGAGGGCAGTGATCCGCATCGACAGGGTCTCCAGCCTGGGGTGGGGGAGTCAAGGGGTTGCAGGTTGGCGAGGGGGTGGGCCCTGGCTACCCGCCCTTCGGACCCCGCGCGCCTTCTCACCTCAGGGCCACTTCAAACTTGAACGACTCCCAGATGACCCTGATGTGGCGCAGGACACTGGCGCCATAGACGTTCTGGCCCGTGGCGCCCACCAGGCGGCTCCAGCCCCGGACTGCGCTGCAGAGAGACCACCGACCCCCAGGCCGTCAGCCCCGCCCCTCCTGTGCATGCGTGGAGTGGAGGGTGGAGGGGGTGGGGGCGCACCTCTGGGCCATGAGGAAGTAGCGGTCCACCGGGGCGCCCAGAGCGGTGTTGATGGCGCGCACGGTGTTGAGGTTGCGCAGCACCAGCAGCATGGACCGCGGCAGGGCCTTGAGCACCGCCATGACCTCCTCGAAGTGTGCCCGCGCCATGTCCTGCATGTAGGCCGCCTCCTCACGGCTCAGCAGGTGTGAGCGCCACAGCTGCCCCAGGCGCACAGGCCGCTGCATGAGCACCTCGGAGAACAGGAAGTAGTCTGGGGGGGCCTGAGCCAGGGCTGTGCACTCTCCCCGCCTCACACCCACCCCCCGGCCTCACCTTGCACCCCGAGCTCAGCTGCGTGCGCCTTCATGGCAGCCTCGTCCCTCAGAATGACGGCCCGCCACAGCTGGCACAGGGCTGACCGATCCCTGGGGGGCCCAGCAATGAGCGGTGTGCGGGTGGGGGAGGCCGGCCTGCAGGGCGGGGGGTGCCCACCCAGCCCGCACGCCCCCAGCTTACTTCTCATCCAGGAACTGGTACAGCCCGTGGTCCAGCAGCACCAGCTGTCCCTTCCCATCGGGGCCTTTCCGCACCAGAACTAGGGACAGGGCGCGCCGTCTCACACCGCCCCACCCTGACCCCTGACCCCTGACCCCAGACCCGACTCCCACCCCCTCAGGCCTTTTCCTACCATTGCCAGGGTGGGGGTCAGAGTGGACGAAGCCTGTGTAAAATATCTGCTCGGCAAAGGCCTTGATCAGTTTCTCTGCTATCTGGGGAGAGGAGGCCACGTGCCATCATTCTGGGCCCACGGCACACGTACCCTCCCCCGCCCCGGCACACGGCACTCACGTCCCGCACCGCCAGCCCCATGGTCTTGATGGCCTCCACGTCGTTGACCTTGCAGCCCTCACAGAATTCCGCCGTCAGCACGCGCTGGGAGAGGACAGGTGCCTCAGCTCAGCAGGCCTGCACACCCCCGCCCAGGAAGGGACCCAGCCCACCTTGCTGGACACGTCCCAGTGCACGCGTGGCACCACGACATAGCGGAAGTGCTGCAGCTCCCGCGCACAGCGCTCGGCATTGCGGCCCTCGTTCTCAAAGTCCAGCTCCTGGGCCAGGGTCCCCTTCAGGTCCTGGGGGCCACATGGGAAGCTGGAGGTCCAGCTCAGAAGGCGGCCCACCCCCGGCCCCCTCGGGCCCCCTCGGTTACCTGGAGGACCCAGCTGAAGCCGAAGCTGGGGTGCATGAGCTCAACGAGCTGCAGCAGGAGCTCCAGGGTGTGGATGTCGCCGTCGAAGCGGTCCCGCAGGTCGATGTACTGCACCTGCACGGGAGGCTGCAGGGAGGACTGGCCACTGGCGCCCGGGTGCCCCCCGCGGCGCCCCGCGGGGGCCCCGCGTACCTTCACGGCCACCATGGTGCCGTCGTGCAGCCTGGCGCGGTGCACCTGGGCCAGGCTCGCCGCCGCGATGGGCTGGTAGTCAAACTCCTGGAAGAGCTCGTGGGGCGGGGCCTGGAAGTCTTCGAGGAACAGCTCGTCCACCTGGCAGGACAGCGGGGTGGGGTGGGGGGCATGGCTCGGAGCAGCCTGCGGCCGCTCCCTGCCTCCACACTCCCGCGAGAAGGGCTCACCTCCTGGAAGCCCCGCGTGAGAGCCCTGTCCTCCAGCACCCGCAGTGTCTTGATGTACTCAGGGGGCAGCAGGTGGTTGAAGGAGCACAGCCCCTGGCCCAGCTTCACGTAGAGGCCCCCGTTGCTGATGGCCCCAGCCACCAGGGCGTCGGCCGCCCGCTGGTGACATGCAGACATCACCTCCAAGTACCCCGGGCTGTTCTGGCCACAGGTATAGAGGGAAGAGATGGGGGCGGGCGGGCACCTCCACCTGGGCACCCCCATCCCCCCAGGCCGCAGGCCAGGACCAGCCAGGCCAGGACGCAGGAACAAACCTCCTCCACCCCTCGCAGGACGACATTTGTGCACCACCAGTAATCCAGGGAGATCTGCAGGCCGACCCTCAAAGACCTGTGGGCAGAGGCTGCCCTCAGCCCCAGCGGGCACTCACCTCCGATCCCCGCCAGCACCCCGGACCGCCGTGAGCACCTGGCAGGGCTGCCGGGCTCTCGGGGCTGCGTGGCCAGCGGGTCAGTCTCAGCCGCTGGGCTGTGGACTGGGCAGCCTGCATCCACACCACCCCTCAGCCCCTCACTGTGCACCCAGGGGCGCCTGGGACAGGAACGGGGGCCTCGGGCCCCAACAAGCAGGCGTGCTCTTTCCATTCTTTGATAACACGTGTTACACTAGGAAATCCATCCACGAGCTAGCACAGCTGCACCGGCCGCTCCGTCTGTGGACATGCCCTCGCTCAGGCCCCCCGCACCACTGGCCCTGTCTCCTCTGCACTCCGACTGGAGTGGACAGGAGCCCCTGGGGCTCAAACCCCAGAGCTGGGGCCTGCTCTCCCAGCTGAGGGCACGGCCCCGGGAAGTCCCGCAGGCCCAGGCCTTCTGGTGTGGGCAGGGGTCCTCGCTCACTCCCATGCCCCAGGCTATGGACAAGGCGGCCCTGGGTCTGGAGAGGGGAGGATCCAGGACCAGAATCCAGGCCTCCAGTGCCGCAGACCCCAGCCCCTCAAACTGTCATGAGCAGGGTGTGGGGCTCCTGCTTCTCGGGGCCCCGGTGCAGGCCGAGCCTCTGCCCGCCCCAGCATGTCCTGTTCCAGCGCCTCCGCCACGAGGGGCCAGGATGAAAAGGTGGGAAGGAAGAGGCTGCCAGATCCTGCAAAGGCTTCCTGCCCTCCCAGCAGCTGTGGAGACCGGTGTCTTAGAGCAATGAGGTCAGCCCAGACAGAGTGCCACGAACCGGGTCTGTCCCACCCACCCCAGCCTGACACAGGAAGCAAACAGGGCTGTCTGTGAGGCAGGGTGAGCAAGGAGACAGGATTTCTCTGAGCACCCCGCGACCCAAAGAGGAGCTGCCCTCCTTCCTGAATAATTCGTCCAAAAGCTAATGCAAGGTCTGCACAGGGGTGAGGGTAGGGGTGCAGGTGAGGGCAGTGGGGTGATGGCTATACTCGGGTGGGCTAGCTAATAAGTCAGTAAATTAGGGACAAGGGGAGCCGGGCTTCTCCCAGTTGGAGAAGGAGTTACAGACACAGAAAGGGAGAAAACCAGAATGACCCGTGTGGGAAATGAACAGCGGGTTTGCCGTCGATGGCTGGCCACAGAAGCAAACATAGGGCCCTGGGCATGTGTGCTCACAGCCACACACGTGCGCATGCCCGCAGCCCTTGTCCATGGAGGAGCCTGGGGCAGACAGCCCAGAGTGGCGAGCACACCGGCATCCTCACCGTGGCCCCTGAGCCCCTGCTCCATCCCGAAGAACCATCAGGAGACTAGCTGCTTCCATGGCTAAGCCTGGAGTGACTGTGCCGCCAGCAGGAGTAAAATGCTCAAAGGACAGAGGGCGTTGGAAGGGTTGCGAGATGCTATTGATAAAAGCCAGGCTCACCAGCTCTGCTGTACGTTTGAAACAATTTACAGTCAGATGCTGGAGATTAAAAGAGAGGGGTCAGGGGCTTCCCTGGTGGCTCAGCGGTTAAGAATCCGCCTGCCAATGCAGGGGACACAGGCTCGAGCCCTGGTCTGGGAAGATCCCACATGCCGCGGAGCAACTAAGCCTGTGCGCCACAACTACTGAGACTGCGCTCTAGAGCCCGCAAGCCACAACTACTGAGCCTGCATGCTGCAACTACTGAACCCACGCGCCTAGAGCCCGTGCTCCACAAGAGAAGCCACTGCGGGCCTCCCTGGTGGCGCAGTGGTTGAAAGTCCGCCTGCCGATGCAGGGGATACGGGTTCGTGCCCCGGTCTGGGAGGATCCCATATGCCGCGGAGCGGCTGGGCCCGTGAGCCATGGCCGCTGAGCCTGTGCGTCCGGAGCCTGTGCTCCGCAACGGGAGAGGCCACGACAGTGAGAGGCCCGCGTACAGCAAAAAAAAAAAAAAAAAAAAAAAAGAGAAGCCACTGCAATGAGAAGCCCGCACAGCGCAACGAAGAGTAGCCCCTGCTCACCGCAACTACAGAAAAGCCTGCGCACAGCACTGAAGACCCAACGCAGCCATAAACAAACAAGTAAACAAATAAGCAAACAAGTAAATAAAATATATATATATATATAAATATAAATAAAATATAAATAAATATACATACATACATACATACATACATACATACATACTTTGGGCCTTAGGGGCAGCCTCAGGAGGGTGAGGGGGGCATGGCTGCCGCTCCAAGGAGCTCTATTTATAGAACAGGCAGCACCTCTGACCCTTGTATTTGCCACAGGGCCAGAGTTTGCTGACACCCTGTCGTACAATATTATGGCCTATCTGCCCACAAATATGTCAAGGTCGTCATGTGACGAAGAATTAACATTACCCAGCTCCTGGGAGGTGCCCCTAAACCCATGAGATTTCCTGGACACCAAAGTGATGGAAGCATCTGAGCCGCATAACAGCCTTGACGGTTCACACCAGTGAGGGGCTCTGCCAGCCGGAAAGGACAACCACGGGGTTAGAGTTCAGGGTCTTCAATCAATCAGGGCTGTGAGATGAAACTCTGGACACCAAAGCTTGGGGGTGACCCACGTGTACTGTCAGAGGGGGATGAGAGGCGGGGGATGTGTCTGAGGACATGGAAGTTCCGAGGCTGGGAGCCTCCCAGACCTCACTTCACCCTGGGCATCTCTTCCTTTTGCTTATTCCGACTTTATCTTTCTGCTAAGATAACACCATAATCATAAGTACAGTATTTCCTGAGTTGTCCTAGGGAACTATCAAAACTGAGGGTCTGTGGGGACCCCCCAATTTGTAGCCAGTGGTTTGAGGTGAGGGAAGCCATGGGGACGCTGGAACCTGCAGCTGGTGTCAGACACCCTGGGCAAGCGGGGGTCTGGGGGGCCATGCCCTGACCTTGAGTTTAGCCATGAGAGCTGAGGAGACAGTGAGGGCTCTTCCAGCCTGGAGACTAGACATGGGCCCAGGTGGGATCTTTGTGTTGAAAAGGTTGTTACTGGGGCACCTGGTAACACAGGGTCTGAGGGTTAGAGGGTCACAATGTATCAGTTTCCCGATTGTGGCCGTGGAGGAGAATGTCCTTGTTTAGGAAATAACTCAAGGTTTCAGGGGTAATGGGGCATATTGACAACTTATTTGTCAATGTTTCAAAAATAAAAAAGTTCTTTTATGTTATCAGTCCAACTTCTTTGGACATTTGAAATTGTGTCCAAAAAAAGCCCACAGGATTTTTAAAAGTTAAAATTAAGTAAGGGGTGGGGGCAGAAATGGACCCCGATGCCACCCTCCACCACCCCAGCCCCTGCGAGTGAGCCCGGGTGCATGCGGTACGTTCTGGTCTCCCCTCCCACAGCAGGATGAGCCCCGCTGCCCTTGGGCGAGCTGGTCCTGAATTACTCACCACCCACGCTCCTTCCTTGGGCCCCTGCACGTACGTTGCCCTGTTACCCAGGACGCACTGTGGGCCCCGAGGTCTCCAGGGGCCCCGTGGTCACCCTGCGCCCAGCCAGGGATGCTCCATCAGGCCTGCCTGTTCTGGCAACTGTTAGGGCTGAGAGCTGACGAGATCGCACAGATTGTTGGGAAAATAGTTCTAGCTCAGCCTCTGAAAGCAAGCTGTGAAAATACCCTTTTCGGGAGGGAAGTGGAGAAGGCAGGGGTATACCAAGTCTGCCATGGGGTATCTAATGCTGGGAAACAGCAGCATGTATGCAGCAGAAGGTGAGACAGCCCAGACTTGCTCAGTGTCATCTTCAGAACGAGGCTGCTTGGGGACAGTCCCCCACTGGTCCTGTGCGGTCCCTCATGGTGGAAAGCCACAGGAGAGCCAACCCCAGGCTCTGCCCTCATCAATCTCTAGGCTATGGAGACTGGGAAACCCTGCAGGACACAGAGGCCACTGCCTAGAACCTGCCCAGGAGGGCAACTAGGAGCTCCAGGCAAACCCATCAAACAACCACCCTGGAAGACGGCGTGGGCGCAGCCGCTGCCAGCGAGCTGAGGACAGAACGCCTTGTTTCATCCTGAAGATGGAATGAGGTAAAGCGTTTGGCCATCTGCCCACCTATGGCTGCCACTGGGGTAAATTTCAACAAAGCTTCAGCCAAGTGCCCCAAGCCCTTGGCATCCTGAGCCTGCCCTGGGAAACCGACCCAGGCTCCCAAAGGGCAGCAGGAGCTCAGAGCTGGCCAAGCAGGACACCTGCAGCGGCCTCCTCAACCAAGGTCTCATGTGAGCCCCCTCCCCAGGCAATCGTGCACCCCCAGTCCAACCATGGGTTTGGGTAAGCTCAAGTTTCACTCAATGCCAAGAGCTGGCTCTCAAGACCCTGTGGCTGTAGGAATTCCTGGATCTGACTGGAGCAGGAATGCCTGCCCAAGCTGCTCCAATGGGAAGACCGCCCCACAGCCCCAGAATCCTGCCCCGCGAGATACAGGAGTATGAGAGACCCTTCAGCTTAAGGCGCCCTGGACGCCAATGACCAGCAAGGCCCGTCACCAGTCCAGGACACTGGGAGTGGAGGCGAGAGGCAGTCCTTCCCTGTGAGCCCCAAGCTCTCCGCCTGGATGCCAACTCTCCTTGGGAGTGCTGGGGCGGCCCGAAGGGAGGTGAGGCAGAGGCCTGAGGTGGGGTCTGTGGGGGCCGTGCCCAGCGTGGATGGCGTGGGCACCGCGGCGCTCGGCTGCCCCACCGGGCAGCACAAGAGGTCCCAGCAAAACCCTGCTGCCCCTCCCAGCCCCCCACACAGGCCCCGCACGCCTGAGAATGGGACGCAGCGGGGAGAAGCCGCCACCTTGCCGGCCCCCTACCTGCTGAAGCGCCCGATGCCGTCCGCCACGAGCCGCATCCGCCTCCTCTCCTGTGGCTCAGCCATGAAGTACCTCGCCCCGAGGAGCAGGGGCGCCCCCAGCACCGCGGCGGAGAGTGCCTTCTTCCACAGGGGCCGCGGTCTCGAGGGCCTGGAAGACGACAGGCACACGGCCGGGGTTACTTCCCGTCTGCCCCGGCCCCTGCAGCCTTGGCTCTCCAGGCCCAGCCCACGGCCGCTGTGGCCTCACCAGGACCTCGGCAGGCAGCACCGACTCCGGACGCCTGTGTGGTCACCGCAGTGCTCTCTGACCTCCGGGTCCGAGTCACCTCGTCTGAGCCCCCCAGACCCCAGGGCTCCAAGTGGGCTCCAGCCTGCCCACTGCCCACCCGGCCCTCCAACCCCTTGCTGCCACTCTTGCTCTGGCCCGCCCTCCCCCACTCTCTGAGCCCACAGCCCTGGCCGAGTCCCAGGCCAGGACCCTGGCGGTGGGGCAGCCGCGCACCGCACATGGGAGCAGGCGCGTCCCGTCTCGCGGGTGGCGTAGAGAAGGCACAGCCCCACAACGGAGGTCGCCCCTGCCTGATGAGGGGCACATGCCCTGGAGGGTGCCTGTGGCCAACTCACCACCTTGCAGGCGGTGCCCCGAGGTTTCTCCTGAAGAAGGCAGTGGGGGATGGCCAGGGCTTCAGCCTGCCCTGCAGCAGGGCCGAGTGGAAGTGGCAGAGCTGGGACTGCGAAGCGAGCAGAGGGCACGGCGTTGGCGGCGGGAACATGCCCCCCGGCCTCACACAGGCAGGGACCCTCCCCCCCGCCCCAGACACGTCACTGAACAGCCCTGGTGCTTCCTGGGCCCTCGCGTGTCTGACGCAGGCAGGCAGAGGCTCCGCCGGGTTAAGAGCAGGCTGAGGGCCACGCACCACGCGAGGGAAGGGAAGGCTACGTGCATCTGCACACGGGGCGTCCTCCTCAGAAGCCCCTCCACAGGCCACTGGAAATGCCCCTCGGTCCCTGCCCCTAACACTCTGCTGGGCCCTGAGAGCCCTCGTGTCCTATTTCCCGCTGCTGAGACCAGCGGCCTCCCAAGGAAGGGCCGAGAATCTTCACCACGCGATCAGAAAGGAGGCAGACAGCCTTGGGGTGGTGCCTGCTCGGAAAGCAAACGAGGGCACCAGGAACCTGTGCTTGCTGAGCCCCCAGCGGCCAGACGTGGAAAGCTTCTGCCTGGAGGAGGCAGGGGAAGGCTGGAGGAGCCACAGCCGAGGGGCAGGTAGAGAAGCAAAGTGCCGGGGAGACAGGCCAACACGCTGCTCTGTCTCAGGGGCCACGGAAGAAACATCGCGGCTCTCCTGCGCCCACTGGCAGCCTTGGTCTCCCAATCTTATTTGAATAAGACCTTAAAGAGTTCCTCAACCACAGACTCCCCAACTCTAAATTCTCAGTTTTTAGGGTAAAAAAAAATGTGCGAAGTCAGTCACAGCCCACAACACAGGCGTTAGCGCTATTATTATGGGCCGAATAGGGAGCTGACGTTCCCGTCACTTTCTGGCCGAAGCACACGGCACACGGCACACGGCACACAGCACCTGGCACACGGCACACAGCCCTGAAGACAATTTCGAGGATGCAAAACTACACAAAAGTCAGAGGAAAAGGTCCATGACCTGCCGTCCCAAGAGGAGAACAGGACAGAAAGTTCCACCCCATAAGGCCACACACAGCAAGTGCAGATCCTCAAGGAAAACCCCGCCAAGGCAAGACAGGCAGCGGCGGGCGGACTCGGGCATGCAGAGCCCCAGGCCTTCTGTGCCAGAGGGCGGCCCAGCCTGCTGTCCACCCCGCTGCCCCCCTACCTGGCCCGCACGACCTGACCTGGCCTGGGGCATGGCACACACGGCGGCTGCAGGCTGGGACCCCAGTCACCTCCCACCTCACAGACGACAAGGGTCTGTGGTGCCAGCAGGCGTGGGGGGCGGGGAAGGCCCGGCTGCTTCCACACCGGGCCTCCCCCTCAGGCAGCCCTGCCTGGCTGCCCGGCGCTGCCTGCTCTCTGAGAGGTGTCCAGACCCCTGTACCCCTCACCCGAGCCCACGTCTGCGACCGCACACACCCACCAAACACACCCTGCCCGTGTGGGGCCACGGTGCAACCAAGGACCACAGCCAGAACCCTCCTGCCCGCATCCCTGCTGCCCTCCTCTGGCTCTGGCCCCGTCTCCAGCAGGCCCGCCCTCCCCCACTCTCTGAGCCCACAGCCCTGGCTGTGTCCCAGGCCAGACCCGAGCGCGGGGTGGTGGTGGTGGGGGGGGCGCCGCGCGCTGCACGCAGGAGCAGCACCAGGTGAGAGGGCGTCAGGGATCCCACGGCCTGGCAGCAAGTGGGTCTTCCACCCGGACGCTGGGGCAGAGGAAGCCAGGAAGGTAAGGGCATTGCTGGGGAGGAGACAGGCCCGTGTGGCTTGTGAGTGGAAAACATAACATGTGGTCAGAGGTGGGGAGGGGCGCCCAGACAGAAAAGGGTGGGCAGCAAAGTCAGCTGTAGCGTGAGGCGGGGGGGCCCAGGGTTTTCAAGCGGGGGGGGGGGCATACGCTGGAGTGGTCAGCCTGGGAGGAGGCCGGGCCAAATACCCAGCAAGAGGGGGCTGGAGCCCAAGGCGGCGCTGTGGCCTGGGGGCGGGGGTGGGGTGTGGGGTAGGTTCAGGGCCAGCGTGAGGAACCAGGCAAGACGGCCGAGGCCCGGACGCCCCGCACGCCAGCTGCCTGCTCCTCTGGCCAGCGAGCGCCCTGCCGCGACTCTGGCCTTCTCAGCGAGATCACAGGCCCACGGAATGAGGAATGACAACAGCCCCGGGGCTCCTCGATCGTCATCAATGACCCTGAGGATTCCCGAGCCTGGGGTGTCTCTACACAGCAGCCTGGCCGCTCCAGAAAGCCATGAGCATCCACGCATTGAGGACTACTGGTGCCCGGCACTGTCATTTATCAGTTCTCTCTACTTCCGTAAATATTTGCAATTTTTCCTTAGAAGTTAAAAAAGAAAAGTCAGGAGAGAAAACGTGGGACGACTTTGCACCAAGTGCAAAGCATGAACCCTGACTAAAACCTCAATCTTAAAGAAAGCACCTATGGAACATTTGAGGGACCCCAGACACCAGGGAGCACAAAAATTAGGATTTTTAGGCCTGACGGTTACTGTGGTTACATAATATCCTTGTTTAGGGGCTGCACATTGAAGTATTTAGAGATTATGTGTCAGAACGTCTGTGACTTACTTTCAAATGGTCCAACGACAACAAAATATATATTTTCAAATAGAAATAGATCCACTAGGGGAAGATGTTAATAATGGGTCGATCTAGGTGGTGGCATCTGGATAATTAACTCTCTGGGACCACGCTGTCAGCTTGTCCCTACGTGTAAATGTTTTCATGATCAAAGGTGCAATGCGTCTGCTATACTCTGAGTCCAGTCAGGAAGGCGGCATGTGGAAGGCGAGGTAGCTGGTACAGGACAGGCAGACCTGGCACTGTCTGGAGACACTCCTAGTTGTCACAACTCAGGGGAGGGGGTGCTCCTGGCATCAAGCGGGTAGAGGCCAGGGACACCACGCAACACCAGACACGGGAAGGCCCCGCCCCAGAGACTCAAGTAGAGCCTGGAGCCAGACTTCTGGGGCTGGAGTTGGAATCTGGGCTCCAGCACTTACCAGCCACGCGGCGTGGGTAAGTGCCTTCCCTCTGTGCCTCAGTTTCCCTGTCTGTAAGGTGGGGACTGCTGTACTGCTGAAGTGAGGGTGAGTGAGCTGACATCTGCAAAGCCCTCGAGCAATGTCCAGCCCAGCGTGCAGGGCAGGCGGAGGCACACGCTGAAGCTACCTGCCGCTAGGCCCTCCTCACTGCACTAAGCTGCCCGCTGGTCCCCAATGCCCTAACCCTCCTCCCAACAACCCTGCCCCCCTTGCTCTGCAGACCACCCCACCTAACAAGAAGGACGTATTTGCTCGGTTGAACTAAACTATTTATATTGTATTTATTTCTTTGGTTGCACCAGGTCTTAGTTGTGGCAGGTGGGTTCCTTAGTTGCAGCTCCAGGGCTCCTTAGTTGTGGCATGCATGTGGGATCTAGTTCCCTGACCAGGGATAGAACCCAGGCCCCCTGCATTCGGAGCACAGAGTCTTATTCACTGCGCCACCAGGGAAGTCCAACTATTTATATTGAAAGATCGTCAGCTGCCCCCTGCTTTTTCAGAAAGAAAAAAGGGTTTGTTTAGCCCAGAAGAGAGACTACAGATCCTCCTCGACTTATGATGGGTTAGGGCTAGGGTCAGACCCACTGTAAGCTGAGAACATCGTAAGAGGCGGAAGTGCATTTAATACACTGAGCCTACCCAACGTCCCAGCTGAGCCTGGCCTTCCTGAAACGCGCTCACAACACTCATATTAGCCTACAAGGGGGCGAAACCACCTAGCACAAAACCTGTTTTATACTAAAGTGCGGACTACCTCATGTAACTGATTGAAAGTGAATACAGAATGGCCGTCAGGGCACCGCTGTGCACCCTCGTGACCTCGGGGCTGCCGGGGAGCTGCCCAGCATCAGGAGAGAGTATCCACCCTGCATCACTGGTCCAGGAAAAGATCAAAATTCAAAATTCGAAGCACGGTTTCTACTGAATGTGTATCACTTTTGCAGCATCATAAAGTTGAAAAATCTTAAGTCAAACCATCATGAGTCAGGGGCCAACTTATGAAAAGCTTGGAGTACACTATATACAGACATGAAGAAATGCTCAGCTACTGGAGTGGACGGGCAGCAGAGAGGGCCTCGCTGCAAGGTCCCATGGGGACTGCACCCTGTGACAGAGAAGGAAAATGGCCAAAGCTGGTTGATAATGATTACATTCAGAGGGAAAGAAAGGACGGATCCACGAGTTATTCTAGCCGACGTGCCATCGACCTGGAGGCACAGAGTCAAGAGGCTGCGGGCGCCAACGCTGAGGTGAGGGCTGGCAGGGGCTGTCACACCCAGAGCCCGGGCACAGCTGCTCCAAAACCACGGCTGAGCCCAGCATCACACCTCCTCCCCAAGAGGCCCCGCACACGTGGTCTGCGTATTTCTGACTTAGAAGCAGCAGAAGACTGCGGGAGAGGAGGGCGCCCCTGATAGAGGGCTCATCCTCCAAGCCCTGCCACCCGGGGCAAGACCAGAGTCCATCAGGGAGACTCTGAGGGGCACACGATGAGGACACCCCAGAGGAGAAGTGTGTGCAGCCCCAGCTGCTTTTCTGGTGACCCCAGTGGAATGGCACAGAACGGCGTACAGACAGCACAGAACTCAGTGCCCTCGTGCTGACGGGGTGCCGTGGAGCGGGGCAGGGCCCACGAGGGGCGAGCGCTGCGCTGCAGCAACAAAGGCCCAGCCCGCCGGCCTCACCAACCTTTACCCTCTGCCTGGGGGCGACTCCCCGCTGACACCTTACCAGGCTGGAAAGGTGAAACATGGTAGAAATAAAGTACCTCGCTCAGGGTCTGGCACCTAACAGGTGTTCAACAAAAGGTGGGCATTTCTGATGGTGGGGCTTTCACACATATCTCCTCACATGGTCCACAGCAGAAACGCCTGGCAATTCTGGGGGTGGAGCCCAAGTCAAACCGCTGCCCCCTAGTCGTCACCCTGTCCTTCCCCAGATGGCAGGTCCTGACAGCCACAGGGCGGAGCACACTGTCCCCCTGAGCCATTAGTAGGAAGGGTCTGGTGAGGAAAAGTCAAGTCACCTAAGTGACAAATAAGTTTACACATCAGGATCATATTAAAACATACAGCTCTTTTACAGGAGGATGCTGAACCTGAATCGTTTAAGGCACGAGGCCCCCACTGCGCCCGCAGCCTCCTAACCGCTATCCACCACCAGCAGGGGCTCTGGCAGGGAAGCTGAGGACCAGCGTCCACAGCCTCCGAACACACGGCCGATGCAGAGGGGGCACGGCCAGAAGAGTAACCGCCCCTGACCACAGTCCCCGTGACAGTTTTCTGTTGTTTTCGGAGGAGCCACCACTGCAGCAGGAGCTCTGGCTGCAGCTCATCACTCCCAGCACCGACTTCTCACTCTCTCTCCTGGGCTAAACATCTCTCTGGCAGACCTTGGACAGCTGCGCGGAGCCCGGCCCAGGCCTGCTCCCCAGGCTGCCCTTCTGCCTAGAAGGCCCTTCCCCCACCCTGATTCACCACGGTTACCACCCCCCCACCCCTCTCCCACTGTCCTTATCACACAGGACTGTGCCTGGTAGTTTGCAGTCTTTCTCCCCACCAGCCTGAGGAGGGCCCACCCGCCAATCACCTCCGTACTTCGACTAGCCCTGTGCTTTCTAAGATAAAGCAGAAACTCCATGAATGCTTGCTGAATTAAGATAAACGGTGAATGAGCCAGAACCCCACATGGCCCAAGCGAGGATGTCACTGAGCAACAGGGCGAAGGCCACGGTCAGGCGAGAGACAGCCCCAGCCCCGACTGCAGCCTGGCCCTGGGCCGGCCTCCAAGGATGAGGCCTCCTGCTGACGATGCCAGAGCGCCCCCAGGGCCCCCAGTTGCCTAGCTCCGTTCCAGCTGGGATGCCCAGCGACTCCCCGAATGTCCCCATCACAGAGACGTCCCTGAAGCCCAACGAGGTCATGTAGCTCTAAATGTGGGGCAGAGACCACAGCCAGACCTTCCAAGAACCAGTCCGGCACGATTTCCACCACATCACAGGTAATCCAAACCACACCCAGAGCTCAGGCAGGGGCGTGGCAGCAAACATGCACAGAGAGGGCTGTGGGTCCCCAGGACACGCTCCCGCACACAGAGCCTTCTCACCAGGATGACCACGCACGCGGCTTTCCTGGGGCGGTCCTGGCTTATGTGGGTTGTCCCAGCACCCCTCTCACTCCAAAAGCCTCCCAGTTGGGACAAGATGAGATGGGCCTCCTCTACCCCGGCCTCTAGCGCTTTCTTAACGGTGCCTGCACAGTCTGTCAGCAGAAACAGGGTGCTCATCGGGGACTCAGCTAACAATCTACAAAGGAGCAAAAAGAGCTGGAGTCGTAACACTCAGATAGATACTACAACCCTCACAAACTCTGTGTGTACTTTAACACAGCACTCATGTTTTCGGCACAAGCTGAGTTGTCTGTTTTTCTAACACCCTATTGATTAGACACAGCAGATTAGAAGGAAGGTGAAAGGTCACTGCAGGATAAACCAGCCCCCCCCCCAGCAGTAAGAAGCAACTGCTGAGTCTCATGAGGCCTGAAACAGAGAAACTACAAAGAGGTGACAAGAACCTGGGCAGGTTAATGGTGACGTCAACAGCCCTGCGCCCACACCAGGAGAGGAAAGCAAAGCACAGACACGTTCTCATGGTTAGGAAGGGAGAGCCTGGGAGTCTGGGCCCAGAAGAGGTGGTGGATGACCGTGATGCCCTGTCCTTTTCTTTTCCAAGGGTCTGTGACCCTCTCAACACCAGTCAGGACTTAGCAGGCTACTGGGCCCCGTTCCACGTACTGGTCATGAGCATCTCCTCATCAGGGGCTAAAGCAGCCTGGAGGATTGAGTGAACTGACTGTGCGAAGCAGCTTTATGAACTATAAAAAGATAAATAAACTATAAAAGACCAACTCCGTGTCTCTCTGCCGCACTCTCAGACTGCTTCACCATCTCAGCCCATAAAACACCCCTATGTCACGGAGCTGTGCACTGCAAGCCACAAAAGGTAACGGGCCTTTATTTGTACTAATACCTAAACCCACAAGGCTAGGCTTATTAGAAAAAGACAAGGTCTACAGAAAATTCCAACTTGAAAACGCTGATGAGCCGCCCTCAGTCTCTTCGGCTCTAAACCAACCACAGGAGAAGAGGGCTAGATTCCTGGGGAGGGAGTGGCTAAGACCTGGGTCAATGACCAATGACTATGACACCCGGTTTGAAAGGTGCTAATCCAAACCGCAGAGACGCAATAAAACGGGGAGGCCCGACCAGGAAAAAAACTGGTAAGTCAGCTGCCACGTTCAGGATCAAAAGAAGCCTGAGTTAGGAGGGCAGCCCAGGGCCAGGCAGAAGCCTAGGAAGGCCCGAGAGGGGCTTTCGGAGACGGGGTGGGAGGAGGGGTGGCTCTGCGCCGGGCTGGTGCAGCCATCAGCCCACCTGCCGCCCCTCCCAGCCCCCAGAGTCCTCTGCCTCCCCAGAAGCAGGGGGGCAGCTGTCAGCCCAGGATGACCCAGGGCGGGGGGGTTGGTGACCAGGCGAAAAGGGTGCCCAAGGGAGCAGGTAAAAAGAAAGACGGGGGATCCGGTCTGGGATTCTGGCAGAGTCTGCAGCAGCGACGGGTCTAAGGGAGGCACGGGGCGGGAGGAGGGGTCAGGCGCTGGGCAGTCGCCTCGGGACAGTGTCTCCTTGGGGAGGGGAGCCCGTGAGGGGACTAGAGGGCCATCCCTCGCGGGGTTGGAGAGGCTTTGGAGAGGCCGCCTCTGAGACAAGGCTCCACCACGGAGAACGTGCTTCTGAGGAGAAGGGGGGCTGTGGGCTGCGTCGGGAAGGCAGCCTCTCCAGTGGGCCCCTAAGTGGCTCCCGGCATCTCCCCACAGGGCCTGGGGGCTGAAGTGGGGGCCCGAAGGACAGGGCGCCTGAGGGCTGTGACGGGCTCCTTCCAGAGCCCTGAGGGTCCCTGTCGGGCGAGAGGACCTCTGGGGGCAGGGTCTCGGGGCCCTGCGGGTCCCGGCCGGGCCGCGGGAGGGGCGCGGGCGCGCGGGGGGCTCACAGGTCTCCACATCTTCGGGGCCGCAGCTCCGCTCCCGCCGGCCGCACGCTCGCGTCGCCGGCCCAGCAGTCCCTGCGGGCGGGGCGCAGTGCGCACGCGCGCACCGCCCCAGTGGGCGGGAACTGGAGGCCTTGCCCCGAGCGGGCCCGCGGCCGCGGCCTAGCAGCACCCCCTGGCGGCCCCCGGCGACCTAGCTTTAGGGCGAGGACCGGCCCTCGTGAAGGCTGAGGACCGCGGCGAGTCCCTCCGGCAGGCACGCCATCGCTTCCTGCCGCTGGTGTCTTTTCCCACCCCCGATAGAAGCTGAGGCTCGGGGAGGTCAGCTCACCTGTTGCCCAGGAGCTCACAGAACGGGCGGAAGCTGAGAGAGAGAAGGGACCCCACTAGGAGGTCAGCGCCGAGGGCTGGAGCTGGACCTGGGGAGGGGGAGGGGCGGCCAGTCCGGCCCAGCACTTCCGTGCCACGGATGAGGGTGAATCTCTCTAACTGCTCAAGCCTTATTTTCCTCGCTGCAAAATGAGGTCATAACTCACAAGCTAATAGAGCTCCCTGTCCATGCAATGCCTGCTGTTCACCTGGATCTAAGCCACTGATGCGAGCACCTGCTGTGTGCGAGTGGGCGGCCGGGGAGGTGGACACTCAGTAACCACGCCGTGAACAGTGAGCACAGGGGAGGCGAGGCCCGCGGAGAAAGCTTCTGCCTCCCTCACTGGCCTGCCAGCCTCTCCCGCCCCTCCCGCCCCTCCCGCCCCTCCTCTCCTGCCGCCCTCTGGGAGGGCAGGACCCATCCTCTCTGCTCAATGGCCCTCCCAGCTGATGCCAAATCTTCTCTCCCCTCCCCTCGCCTGCTTCCCTGTCACCCTGACAGGTAGCACCCACTCGCTCAGGTGCTCTCCTCTGGCCGTCGCGGCCCCCTTTCCGAGGTTCCACCAGCCCCTGGTCCCACTCCGCATAACTTCTTCAAGGGCAGATCCACCAGCCAGCCACGTGCTAACCTCAGCGAAGCTCACGCCCTCGGGGTCGGGGACAGGGGTTTGTCCTGAGTGCTCCTGTGGCCTGGCCATTCTGCAGTGGATGCCCTGGGCCTCGTGTCCCCTACCCCACACATACTAGGACCCCACCTTCACACTGATGCCTCAGGAAGTTTTCTCCTTGAAGTCTGGTCCCACCTGATGGTTCTCCTGTCAGCCCCTTCTCCCACGTGGCCCCTCCCTCTCCCACGTGGCCCCTCCCCTCTCACATGGCTCCTCCTCCCAATGGTGCCTGCTCTTTTGGGTATCCCTGGGCCCAGGCAGGCCTGTGCCTCCTTCCTTCTCTTCTGCTACGATGTACCTCAATGTCCTGAATCACCTCGTTCCCATTGTCCCCACTGTAACAAATGCTGGGCTCCATACCCTGGCTGAATACAGATGGCTCACTGATTTTTTGCCTGCCTTGCCAGGAGGACAGGAATGTGGCCTCTCGTCTCCACTGCTGTGTCCTAGTGTCCAGGCCAGGGCCTGACAGAGTGGATCTGGAGCCCCTCCCAGGGCCAGGCTTTCTGGAAAGTTTCCAGTTGTACACATTTGACCTCCCCACCTAACCCCATAACATTTAATGAACCAGTTCCAGGAGATAGGGTGGGTGTAGCTGATACAGGAATGCCTCCAGGACGTCTGAGAAGGGACAAAAGCAAGGTGCAAGGTAGCAGGATGAGCTGACCGGTACTCAGTTACAGATGGCACTGGAAGCCTGGGCCATCAACTGCCCTGGGCTGGGAATGGGGGTGGGAGGAGGGTTTATAGCTGTTTCCCAGCCCCCAGATGAACAAAGGAATGAACTCTGACCTATTTCCACATCAGAGGACCCTGGTACTAGCCTGGGCTCCCTCCAGAGCTGAGGGCTGCAAGTCCTCCCTCTGCATGGCAGGACACAAGCCCTTGGACTGAATCAGGGGTACCCCACCCCTGGTGGTGCTTATGGGGTCAGTTCCCTCAGACTGGGACTGCTGGGCCCCAGGGGCACCAAGGAAACCTTGCCGCAGTGACCACCACTTCCGTTCCACTCACACCCCAGACACAGTCTCCTCCAGTCTCCCCCAGTGGGTCCCCCACCCCCAAGCATATCTGCACAATCTCCCAGCACCCTGTGTTTCCAGGGCCTTGAATCTTCAAGCTGCTCTTAAAGAAAAAGAGTGCAGGTGTATATTAAGAAGCATGACACACAGACATGATGGGAGCAACGTTCCCCCAAAAGGTTTGTCCAAGTTCTAACCTCTGGAATCTGTGATGTGACTTTCTTTGGAAATAGGGTTGTTACAGATGTAATTAAGTTAAGGCTCCCTAGTTGGGATCGTCCTGAATGAGGAGGGGCTCTAAATCCAAGGACTGGCGTACTTACATGAGAAGGGAGAAGGCGATCTGAGACCCAGAGGAGAAGTCCATGTGAAGACAGAGGCAAAGACTGCGGATGTGGCCACAAGCCAAGGGGCACCGAGGATGGCTGGCACCACCAGAAGCTGGACGGGAGCCTGGAACAGATCCTCCCAACAGCCCTCAGAAGGAACCAACCCTGCCAACATCTTGATTCCAGACTTCTGACCTCTAGCACTGTGATAGAATAAATTTCTGTTGTTTTAAGACACCAGATTTGTGGTAATTTGTTCCAACAGTCCTAGAAAACTAGTACAGTGTGTCAAAGGTTCACTTAACTCATTAACTAATGAGAGAACCAGGAAAGGGGTTACAAATTCAAAAAAAGAGGTTCGAAAACCACAAATTTATATGGAGTAAAGGAATGCGAAAATAAACTTTAAAATAGATGGAGATTGGCTTTTTTCACTGGAAAAGTACAAGTGAACTTCTACTGGACCAAATGTATTTGCATGTCTATAAAAAGGAAGTATTTTCATTGCTGTTGGTCACTGGCAATTTACAGAGCTGTAAAATAGCTCACAGACAATGAAAGGCAGGGAACTGATGAAGTCAGAATCAGATAACCTGGAAGGGCATGAACTAAACAACAATGGAGATACCATTATGATACTTTTTTTTTTAAGTAAGACATTTCTGTATTGCTTGTTTTTGTTTTAAAAATATATTTTATTCATTTAATTTTGGCTGCATTGGGTCTTTGTTGCTGCGCGCAGGCTTTCTCTAGCTGTGGCGAGTGGGGGCTACTCTTTGTTGAGGTGCGCGGGCCTCTCATTGCAGTGGCCTCTCCTGTTGCGGAGCACAGGCTCGAGGCGCACGGGCTTCAGTAGTTGTGGCACGCAGGCTCAGTAGTTGTGGCGCACGGGCTTAGTTGCTCCGCGGCATGTGGGATCTTCCCTGACCAGGGCTTGAACCCGTGTCCCCTGCACTGGCAGGCAGATTCTTAACCACTGCATCACCAGGGAAGCCCGCAGGTGTCATTTTAAAAGGCTGCGTTTCAGTTTACAAAAAGAGTCTACTAAATGACTATGGGTTACAGATAGCTTGAGGAGAGGGAAAGGGCTTCTTTATGTACCCAGTGTTAAAAAGAAAGCCACAGCCCCCAAAGGGAATCACATATGCTCAGCCAGGCCACTAAACCAGGGCTTAACAGCAACCCTCACTGAGGCTTCAACCTCCCCCAGAAATGCAGTCTTAACTGGTCAGTCAGGAATTCTCTGGTCGGCACCAATGAGGTTACCTGACACATGGGCCCTCGCCACCCACAGAGGAAGAGGAAGTCATCCGCCACAATGACCCCTTCCATCCCCCATAAGTAGGTGACCTAAGCCTGACATCGTCTTTTTTGTTTATGAGTTTTTTGTCTTGCTTTTAAAAATCTTCCCCTTTCTGGAGCCCTTTGGAACTCCCCTATACTTGCTGGATAGCATGCTGCCTAATTCATTAATTGGTCAGTAACACCAATTAGACCTTCAAATTTTAGTTGGTTGAATTTTTGTTTTTTAATACCAGGAAACAGAGCATTGAAACAACATCAATGGTGTTCAGGCAAATGACCACGGAAGCATTTCCCTCACCTGCTCACGCTGTCCTGTTATCAGTTTCTGGTTAGCTGGGTTTGGGGTGAGCAGTCCAAGGCACGGGCTTCTTCTCCATGAGAGGCTGGAAATGGGGAATCCACCTCGAGGTATCCAAAGGTCATCCGAATGTCCATCCTCAGATAGGTCAATAGTTTGAAGGACATGGTCCCAACTTTTTCTCAGGGACTCTGGGGCTATCCTCCATTGAAGGCTTAGTCTCTCTCCTGTGGCTGATGGCAGAGCCTCAGGTGAAACAGAAGATGAGAGACTCAGTGGGTGTGGCTAATTTACTACCTAACATTTTCAAATGAAAGAGGTCTGATGAGGGTCAAAATAAGAATGATGCAACTGACAAAAAGATTTGGTTGTTTCTGTGACATGCAAAGATAGTAAAACAAATTAAAAAAATTTTTTGGCCGCGTGGCACATGCAATCTTAATTCCCTGACCAGGGATCGAACCCACACCCCCTGCATCAGAAGCACGGAGTCTTAACCACTGGATTGCCAGGGAAGTCCCCAGTAAAACCAATTTTTTAAAAACTTAGACAAAGAGTTCATGCAGGCGCCAAGCAAAGAGTCCAGGCAGCTAGTGCTTAAAAGGCCCAAACCCCCAAAGGCTTTCAGGGAAAGGTTTTTAAAAACAGGGTGAGGGACAGGGTTGTGCGGTGAGTGGTCAGCTTGTGGACATTCTCCTGATTGGCTGGTGGTGAGGTAACCGGGAGTCAACATCATCAACTTTCTTATTCCAACCGGTCTGAGGTCTATGGGCTTGTGGGCAGCAGACAGTTAACGTCTTCCAGCTGGTGTGGGTTTCAGCATCTGCAGATCAGCTCAAGGACATGGCTTAGAATAGTCTCTATAGTCCTTGAGGAGGAACTAAAGGTCCTTGACTTTAATGGCTACACTATTATTATTTTGTCTTGCTTGACTGTTTTCCTTTCTTTCTGCATTTTATCACTTCTCTGATTAAATTTACTCTTTAGAACTCAGGGAAGGATTAGGATGCTAAAGTTTTTCTACAGACAAGAGGCAGGCAGAGGACACGTGTGTGTGTGTGTGTGTGTGTGTGTGTGTGTGTGTGTGTGTGTGTGTGTGTGTGTGTGTGTGTGTGTGTGTGTAGGGTCCTGCTCGGTTACAAAATGTCTACTCAATATTTTGCCCATTTTTAATTGGGTTATTTGTCATTTTATTGTAACACTGTAAGAGTGCTTTATATATTCTGGATACAAGTCCCTTATCAGATAGATGATTTGCAAACATTTCCCCCCATTCCATGGATTGTCCTTTCAGTTTCCTGATCATGTCCTTTGAAGCACAGAAGTTTTTAACTTTGATAAAGTCCAGTTTATCTAATTTTCCTTTCGTTGCTTATGCTTTTAGATTGTTAAGATTTAATCCTACGTTTTATTCCAAGAATTTCAGTTTTAACTCTTAAATTTGTCTACGATCCACTTTTGAGTTAATTTTTGTATATGGTGTGATGTAGGGGTCAAACGTCATTCTTTTGCACGTGGATATTCAGTTGTATAAAAGATTATTCTTTCAACATTGAATTGTCTTGGCACCTTGCCAAAAATCCATCAACCATAAATGTAAGCGTTTCATCCTGAACCTGTGATTCTATTCCATCGATCCACGTGTCTTGACTATCCAGCACCACCTTGCCTCAAGTAGCGTAGCTTTGTAATAAGTTTTGTAATTGGGAACTGTGAGAGATTCCTCCAACATTATTCTTTTTCTTTTTTTTTTAGTTCATTTGGTGCAAGGGCTTTCTCTAGTTGTGGCAAGCGGGGGCCCCTCTTCATCGCGGTGCGCGGGCCTCTCACTGTCGCGGCCTCTCTCGTTGCGGAGCACAGGCTCCAGACGCACAGGCTCAGTAGCTGTGGCGCACGGGCTTAGTTGCTCCGCGGCATGTGGGATCTTCCAAGACCAGGGCTCGAACCCGTGTCCTCTGCATTGACAGGCAGATTCTCAACCACTGCGTCACCAGGGAAGCCCTGACCACATATTTTTATATTATCATACATACATATATGCTTTTTTTTTTTTTTTTTAATTTATTTATTTACTTTTGGCTGTGTTGGGTCTTCGTTTCTGTGCGAGGGCTTTCTCTAGTTGTGGCAAGCGGGGGCCACTCTTCATCGCGGTGCGCGGGCCTCTCACTATCACGGCCTCTCTTGTTGCGGAGCACAGGCTCCAGACGCGCAGGCTCAGTAATTGTGGCTCACGGGCCTAGTTGCTCCGCGGCATGTGGGATCTTCCCAGACCAGGGCTCGAACCCGTGTCCCCTGCATTAGCAGGCAGATTCTCAACCACTGCGCCACCAGGGAAGCCCTATACATATATGCTTTGAACGCAAATGCTCTTTTTTTCTTCCAGTTTTATTGAGATGTAATTGATGTTTGCACTGTGTAAGGCGTGCAGCATGATGATTAGACTCCCATACATCATGAAATGATGACCTCAGTACGTTTAATGAACATCCATCATCTCATATAGATACAAAATAAAAGAAAAAGGAAAAAAAAGTTTTTTTCCTTGTACTGAGAACTCTTAGGATTTACTCTTAACTTTCATATATAACATTCAGCAGTTAATTATGTTAATCATGTTGTACATTACATACCTAGTACTTATAACTGGAAGTTTGTACCTTTTGACCAATTTCATCCAATTCCCCCTCCCCCCACCCCTTGCCTCTGGTGACCACAAATCTGATCTCTTTTTCTATGAGATTGTTTTCGGTATATCTATGTTGTAATCTGCAAAATTTGGTTGAATTTGTTTTTTTAGTCCTAATATAGATTTTTGTGGATTCCTTATGAGTTTCTTTCTTTCCTTTTTAAAAATATTTATTTATTTATTTGGTTGTGCTGGGTCTTAGTTGAGGCAAGCAGGCTCCTTAGTTCCGGCACGTGGCATCTCGTTCCTTGACCAGGGATCGAACCTGGGTCCCCTACACTGGGAGTGCGGAGTTTTAACCACTGCGCCACTGGAGAAGTCCCTCCTTATGAGTTTCTAAACATAGAATTGTGTCCTCTGAGGGACTTCCCTGGTGTTTCAGTGCCTAAGACTCCGCCCTCCCAATGCAGGGGGCCCAGGTTCAATCCCTGGTCAGGGAACTAGATCCCACGTGCCACGACTAAGAGTTCGCGTGCCACAACTAAGACCCGGCACAGCCAAATAAATATTAAAAAAAAAAAAAAGAAAAAAAAAGAAAAGAGGGGCTTCCCTGGTGGCGCAGTGTTTGAGAATCTGCCTGCCAATGCAGGGGACACGGGTTCGAGCCCTGGTCTGGGAAGATCCCACATGCCGCGGAGCAACAAAGCCTGTGAGCCACAACTACTGAGCCTGCGCGTCTGGAGCCTGTGCTCCGCAACGGGAGAGGCCGTGACAGTGAGAGGCCCGCGCGCCGCGATGAAGAGTGGCCTCCTCTCTCCACAACTGGAGAAAGCCCTCGCACAGAAACGAAGACCCAACACAGCCAGAAATAAATAAATAAATTTATAAAAAAAGAAAGAAGAAAATCATTAAAAAAAAAAATCGCATCATCTGAGAATAGAGATAGTTTTACTTTTCCAATCTGGATGCCTTTTGTTTCTTTTTCCTGCCTAACCACCCTTGCCAGGACCTGCAGTGCAACAGAGAGCAGACACCTTCGTCTGTGGATCTGCCTGCTTTTCCTCTCTGGATGTTCAAGCCCACGTGCTAACTGGCCCTGGAGCCCGAGCACCCTGGCCTCAGCATCTCTTTGCATCCCTCTGGCTTAAGTCAGTGTGGGGGTGGGGTGGGGGGGCACGGGCAGTATGGACACCTGCAGCAGGGGGCGGGGCGCTGAGGAGCTGCCTTCCCCACGACTTGCCTTTAGAGAATTGGCGCCCTGGTCTCCCCGGCCACAACACATACCCACTCAGTGCTCCCGCTCAGCGCTCTCAGAGGGTGCTGTCCACAGAATGTTTTTCAAAGGGAATATCAAGGGCTGGCTCGGAGGTGTCAACGAGGGATCAGGTAGGGAATCTTTTGCAATCTGCTTTCTAAAGAGCTCAGCTTTCCTGCCTCTCTTGCAAAACGAGGGGAATTTCCAGGCTGGTTTGCCACTTGCCTTTCATTTAGCTCATACAGTTACGCAGCCAGAAACCTTCTCCCGGGTGGTCCTGCCTTCTTCCCCCACTGGCCTGGTTTGAGGTGTTCTGAGAGGGTCAGATGTCCAGGAGACTCTTCTACGCAGGTTGGAAGTGGGTCAGGGAAGCACCCTGGTCAGGAGCTGGAGGTGGGGGCCTGGGAGACGGAAGGGTCATGGGGAGTACGACAGGGAGAGTCTCCAAGAGAATGACCGACTCTCTCCCAGGCAAGGAAAGATTAACCAGTGCTGTGCATGCAAGGTCTGAACAGTCCTAAATGCTTCAGAGAGGAGACGAAAGAGGATTTCACAACTCCTGTAGCTGTGACAGACAAGAACCAACTCAACTTAAGCAAGAAATTGTGAGCCCACGTAACTTGCAAGTCCAAAGGGTTCAGCTTCGGGGACAGCTGGATCCAGGAGATCCCAGAATGCTCTCCAAGTTCTGCCTCTCCACCCTTCGCTCTGCTTGCCTCTGGGACGCCTTCATCCTCTGGCGTGCACCCTGAGTAGTCTGGGTATTTTTTATAGCTCTTGGGATGACCGACACCCCCAAGACAAATCTCTGTTAGAGCCTGACTTGCTCCCCAGGGCCAGGGTTCCCAGTTCAATCACCATGGGCAGGAGGGTGGGCACCACAGCTGGATTAGCCAGGCACCCACCCAGCCAAAGGGTGGAAGGCAGGGGCCTGTGACTGACAGCCCACTAGAACGATAGGGGCCTCTGAGCCCCTGGAAAGTGCAGTAGAGAGCATGTGGCCCCACTGAGGTGGGCAGCACCCCAAGACAGTGTGGGCCTGGTCCGAGAGTGGCCGATTCCGGAATTGCTGATGACCTGCACCCGCTCCCTCACCAGAGGCCGTCACTCCCACACTCCCATCCTCTGGCCCCACTCCCCATGGAAGCGAGAAGGTCCCTTTGAATCCATGGAGGAGAGGGAGCCCCTGAAAGGACTCATCCCTTGACCCCAAGTCAGGCAGCGGGGCTCTGAACAGGCGCAGATGAGGGGTGTGACCGTCCCCTCACCCAGGTGTTGTCACACTCATGCCTGCGTCGGAACCCACCCCTGCCTAGGGACCCCGGTGGGCTGACGAAGCCAGGACTGAAGGAAGGTGAAGGCCCCAACCCTACTTGCTCAGCCAGAGCCGGTGAGCCTCGTCCCTCTCCGTCTTGGGGGAGTGGCCGCAGTGGCCACACACCTGCGGAGGGGCTGCACGTGGCAGGGCACACCCTGGCTGGCTCTTCTCTGGTTTCGAGAGAACCTGAGCCACGGACCACAGAGGGCCCGGGGCTCCGCTCTGGGGACGGTGCCTTCGGTCCTGCCTTGGACACCGCCTCCCTTCTGGGGTCTCCTTCAAGTTCCTCACCACCCCGGGCCTGAGAGACCCTTTGGGTAGGGCTGTGAGCTTGAGTGGCTGGCCAGCTGCTGTCCAGCTGGAGGTGTGCGTGCCCGGATAGGGCCCTGGGGGGACGCTCAGCTCTGAGGGGCTGGCGTGGTGGGCCGCGCTGTTTCCCGGCCACTGGCCTCAGGCCTGGACGCGAGAGGAAGGGCGTGCCGGCAGCTCTCTAGGACTTGGCCCCGAGGCGTCTTCCTCCCCTGGTTGTTTGGGCTCCTGCCTTGTTCCCTTCGGGGAGCTGACCGGACGCCCTGGAGACAACAAAGGGCAGGGGCTCCTTCAAGCCACCCCTGCGGTCCTGGCCTCCGGGGCTCAAGACCACGCCACGCCACGCCACGCCACCCCTCCCCTCCACTTCGGGAGACCGTGCCTTGCTTCCCGGGGCCCTCACGCCTGGCATACGTGGCGCAGACACACATGCCGGCAGGGGAGGCTCCACAGACGCCCAACGTGAGGGAAGGCAGGAAGGAACTGGGGGGAGGCTCCACCAGCCTCCGGCCCCAGGGTGGGCTGGGGAGGGGTGAGGGCAGCGTCAGAGAGGCCAGGGGAGGGCACGCGGAGGCCCGGGGCCACGCCACCCCCGACACGCCCTCGGCCTCCTCCCTCCCACTCTCCAGAGGTGGCTTCCACAGCTCACACCCGCCTGCCAGCGCCCCCCTCCCCAGCCCTATCAGGTCAGGGGGCCGGGTGGTTAGCGCCCTGGAGAGCGGTGGCCTTCTACCTTAAGGGCTGGGCTCTGTCTGGGCCAGTTGGGAGCCTGGTCCCACCATATGCCTGATGCGGGGTCAAGGCCTGGGGATCTTTCTCTCCCGCCAGGAAGTCCCTCAGCTCAGCCGGTCCCGCCAAGGCCAGGGAGGAAGACCCCGAGAAGACTCCGTGCAGCCCGAGTCAAGGACAACCGGCTTTAGAAGCTTAGAAAGGGCATCCGGAGAGAGCTGGCCAGCAGGGCAGGAGCCGCTCCTCCCGGGGCCCACGCCTGGCCCCTGGCAGCTGCAGGGCCCCCTGTGGAAGCGGGGCTCATTGCCTGTGAGAATGGGCTCTCGGTACCACGCCAGTCACAGTGGCTCACGGCTCAGGTGTCCCCCCCCAGGCCTCTGCTCCCCACCTGCCCAGGAGGCACAGAGGCGGCGGCGGCAGAAGCCCAGGCCCCGGCCCCGCGGCAGCCCCCGTCTGAACCCCCTCTCAGATCCTCCCGGCCCTCCTGGCTGGGGGCGCACTCCAGTCCCCACCAGTCCTGTGGGGGTAGCCCCCGGTGCAGGACAGCCTGTGTTTGGTGCTGAGCTCCCTGCAGACACCAACGAGCAAAGGCCTGGACTGCTGTCCCAGGGTGGGAACAGAGCGTGGGCCGCTCAGAGCCGCCCGCCAGCAGCCCAGGGGGAAGGCAGTCACTGTCCGGCCGTGTGAAGAAAGGGTTTGGGGCCTTTGCAGGTTTGATCACAGAAGCTACAAACGAGGCTGGTGGTTTCGGGGAGGGGACCACGTTCTTGGGCAGAAGAATCCCAAGATCGGATGGACCCTCACACCCCGGTCTCAGATTCTAAGTCCCACTCGCTGAGCCCTTTCTGTGCCAGGACCTGGCAACAAGCCCCTGGCACAAATCCCCCAGTAGGATCCTCCCATAAAGCAGCGGGTAAGTGTGCCACACCCAGGCCACAAAGGCAGCGACTACGAGGCAGCCCATGCGGCCTGACCTTCGTGCCTGGCTGGCTCGGCCCACCACACAGCCTCTGACTGCCATAGCATGGCCTGTGTGGGTCCTTGGCCTACACTCCAGGCCCTGGGGGCTGGCCTTCACCCTCCCTCTGGGCAGTTCTGTATGTGCATCTGTGTTTAGGAGGAGGTTCCATGACCCCCAGGATCTATGAGTGCCCCAGTGAGTGGGACAGGCCCCTGTTGAACAGGTCAGGCTACTGCTCTAGCTCAAGAGAGGTGTATCTACACGGCAAGAGTTGTTCCTAGGGTTAGCTCTAACTCATGAAATAAACACGCTTTATTGTACAAATCACACACAGGTCCTGGGCCTGGGCCAAATCCACATCCCCAGCCGGGCCCTGGCTCCGAGCCTGTTCTGTGGTCCCAACCCTGGCCTGCAGTGCCAGGTTCTCCTGTGGAGTACGCAGGCATCCGTGAGCAGGCTGCTTGTAGGGTGGGCCTCCCTGGGCTGTAGGCACGCAGGCACTGTGGCAACCCCAACCTGAAGACAAGTGGAGTGGAGCGGAGTCCCCACCTGCTCAGGCTTAGGGGCCACAGGGGTCCACACAGTCCTGCCCGCTGCGGAACACGTGGTAGATGCTGGTGGGAGGGAACATGGCCACGGCGCCGAGCAGAGAGCCCACCTGGATGGCCACGCCAGCTGCCAGCAACGACTGCTGGCCCCCCCCATGCAGCAGGGAGCTGGAAGCCACCTTCACGTATGAGAACACGCCGAGACACAGAACCCACGACACCACCTGGGAAGGTGGACACAGTAGCAGGCTGAGCGTGAGATGCCCCCGCTCTACAGTGAACCCCCTCCCTACTGCCCCCCTCTTTGCTTCACTGTCCCCAACATACTTACCACAAGGACCACCCCTGCAGAGGTGCCCACCAGAGGTGGGCAGGGGCTCAGGATTGCCAGCGCCATCAGGTAGGCCCCAAAGAGCATGCCCAGCAGGGAGAGACTGCCCAGCCCTGCCAGGGACCTGCCAGGGGTGAGCAAAAACTCAGGGCTCAGGCTCAGGCTCTCATCCCTAAGTCCCACCCTGAGTGGCCTGGGCTGCCCACATACCTGCATAGAACACCCATGGCCAGGAAGCAGGCGAGGGGGTTGGCGGCACTGCCCAGCACCACGGCCAAGTGGTAGGCTGGGCGCCCATAGGGCAAGCAGGAATAGCTCTGCACAGCAGGCAACACACCATTGGTCAGAGCGTTGGTGACGGCCAGCAGGCCCAGCAGGCAGACACCACGGGTGGAGAGCAGCCGATGGGCCGCAGGTTCTGGGCTGCGGGTGGTGCCTGCCGCCTTGCTGGGAGACTCCTGCAGGGGTGAGGCCTCTTCCTCTTCCTCCACTCCTGGGGCTCCCACCTGCAGGCCAGGCCCTGGGCCTCCTGCGGGTACAGGCGGTGGTGACGGCAACAGCACCAGGAGACCCTGAAAGGCGGCAGCTGAAACGACTAATAGGGCGGACAAGACCCCAAAAAAAGTGCTGGCAGGAAAACGCTCTGGGAAGTCAATGGGGGGCCCAGGAGTGCCATTGGTGGGGGTTGGTGGGCACTCGAGGCGACCCACACCCTGCACTAGGGCCAGCACACAGGGCAGCAGGGCACTGAGGCCCTGACCCAGGAAGAAGGACCGCAAGAAGGAAGGTGGCAAGCGGCTCAGGAAGGGCAGGAAAGTGACATTCGAAGCACAACAGGCCAGCGCCAGCACGAAGGAGAGAGCCAGGAAGGCCACGGAGTGCTCCTGCCCCGCCACTGTTGCCACATGGGGCCACAGAGGGGCCAGCAGGGCCGTGCCCACCACGCTCAGCACCTGCACCACTTGGATGGGGGCCCTCTCGCCATTGCCCGGGGCCAGCCGCCTCCACAGGGTCACCACCAGCAGACCCAGGTTCCCCAGCGCCACAAGCACAGAGAGGTAGGAGGGGAGACTCCAACCTGCAAGGAAAAAAAGGAGGAAGCGTGTCGGGCGGGATGCGCAGGGCCAGAGAGCAGCTGCAAGCCACCTCCCCCGCACGCAGCCTCGCCCCCTGCCCCCATGAACTCACCCTCGGGGAGGTCTTTCACCACAACAGGCAGCTCTACCCAGATCCCGTTGATAGCAGCCCATGAGCCCATGCCAAAGAGGGCTACCAGAACGTGGGTCAGCACCAGACGGCCCAGCGGGGGTGCCGCCATTTAGCCCAAGGCTGGAGCCTTCAGGACAGGGCAGAGGTCACAACCAGCTCTTCTTTCCCCACCTAGGTCCAAAAAAGACGCTTCGGCTCCTCCGGGAACTGAAGGCTTCGTCTACCTTGAAAGAAAGAAACATGTGTGCAGAATCACAAGGGAGAGACACAGAACCATCGTCAGGAGAGGACCAGACGGCCAAGGCCAGGGAAACTGGGGGGATGCCGGGGGTGGGGGATGGGGAGAAGAAGGGACCAAGCACACCGGCAGCCTGTGCCGGGGTCACGACACAGCAAAGGCCGGCAGGCAGGGAAGCAAGAAGGCGCCGAAGCCCAGGAGAGGATGATGAAAGAGGGAGATGATCTTCGGGTGTGAACTACCGAGGCCGCCAGAGTACTCCCCCCCCCCCCCCCCACGGATACGGGACAAGGACTCCGGGACAGGTCCACCTCTCGGGCGCCAAGCACACCTCTGCGGCTTCTGCGAGACCCGAAGACAGCCGGAGCCAAGTCGGGGCTGGGGGTGTGGCCGCGGCGGGCACCGCCCCTCGCTGCGTCAGCGGGGCGGCGGAGAGCCGACCGGTACGCTGGGGTGCCTGCGCCTCCCGGTCCTGAACACGCGCGCTCCCTGACCTGGCGACCGGCCGTCCCGCCCCACTTCGAGGGCGCCGCCTCCGGCCCAGGGTCGAGGCCCCAGCCCAGAACCGGTGGGGCCGCAAAACGCAGCCGAGCGGGAGCGAGGACTCCAACTCACCCGCCGGGACTCGGAGAAACCACCCGCCGGCGCGCCCCAGCGCCTGATATACCGCTCCGGAAATCGGGTGGGGAGTCCAGGGGCGGGAGGGCCTGCCCGGGGCCCTGACCCCGCCCCCCGAGGCAAGCCGCGCCCCCGCCGGCCCCACCCCTTCCGCCGCAGGAGCCGCCTCTTCCGCTCCCCCGGGCGGAACTCGGAAGGCAGCGAGTGGCTATGGCTCCGGGTGCGGCCCGGCGGGCCCGGCAAAGGGTCCGGATCTTGCCGCTGGCCGGGGCGCGGAGCCGCTCGGCGGAGGACTGGTGGTGGGATCGGCTGGCGCCGAGCGGCTCCGGTTACCACCTGCTGCAGTCGGACAGCATGCTGCTCGTGTTGCCAGGCCCGGGGCCCGCCCGCCCCCGCGCTCAGAGGCGCGCCGCCCGCCGTGCTCAGCTGCTGCGGCTCCACGGGGCCCGCGCCGCTGAGGCCAAGGCCAAGGCCAAGGCCAGGACCGCACCCGCACCCGCACCCGCACCGCACCAGGAGCCCGACCCGGGCTGGGGCGACCGCATTCCCTTGGAAATCCTGCTGCAGATTTTCGGGCTGCTGGTGGCGGCGGATGGGCCTATACCCTTCCTTGGCAGGTACCCCAGGACCATCGCGCACAGCGCCGGGTCTCAGGCTGACCTCTTAGGCACTCAGCGGGTGGCTGAGCGCCCACACACGCGTCCCAGGGAGCGCAGTCTCTCAGGGCGTCCAGTTGGAATCCCAGGGGCCCGACTTTGAACTGAGGGGTCCGCAGCGTTCTGAGAGTTGGCGGGGGGCAGGTCCCTCCTCTTAGAAAACCCCATAGCGACAGCCAGTGAGGGCGAGCATCGACCACAAAAGGCCCGGCCCCTCAGGAGAGATTTTCTCCCAGGGCTGCACGCGTGTGCCGCCGCTGGCACGAGGCCGCCTCCCAGCCAGCGCTCTGGCACACACTCACCCTGTCACCCCCGCTGACTGGCCGCTCCGCCAAGAGTGGGACCAAGACTGAGAAGAAGCTTCTTGCTTCCCTGGAGTGGCTTATGCCCAGTCGGTGAGCAGTTCCATCTTTTTCTTATCCCCTCATTCCCCTTGTGTGTTGTGTGAAAGCCCCAGGCCCCCTCCTGCATCCCTGCACGAAGGTGATGGGTGGGGAGAAGGCTGGCAGAAGGGGCAGTGTGGGAACACTGTGCAGCTCTGTCTTTGCTGTCGGCCCAGGTTCTCACAGCTCCAGAGGCTGACTCTCATCCACTGGAAGTCCCAGGTACACCCTGTGTTGAAGGTGAGAGCTCGAGGCTGCCCTGCACGCCAGCCATGACATTCTGGGGTTACCCACCAGGGAGTGGGTCAGGTACTGTGGGGCCCAACGATGCCCCATGAAGATGCCTGCTCGGTTCTCCTTTCCTGGCGTGTCTTCCAGCAGGGAGGTGTGAGAGGTGGGAGCACCCAGGTAGGCCTGGCACGGCCAGGAAGGAGACCATTGCTGAGGCAGTGAAGTGCGGTGGGCACCAGCCATTGGTCTGTTTCCCTTGTGGACCACAGCCTGCCCTCCCCCAGCCCCAACTGGCCCTCTGTCTTCCACAGCTGGTTAGCGAGTCTTGTCCCCGGCTCACCTTCCTCAAGCTTTCCGATTGCCACGGTGTGACCCCTGACACTCTGACCATGCTAGCCAAAGCCTGCCCCCAGCTCCACAGCCTGGACATACAGCACTCCGTGGTGAGCCCAGGAGTCCCCAGGGGCCCCAAGGAAGCCCGGGCTGAGTTGACCGGTCCCTCTGTGCTGGGTCTCCAGGTGGAGTCCACGGCTGTGGTAAGCTTCTTGGAGGAGGCGGGGCCCCGAATGCGGAAGCTGTGGCTGACCTATGGCTCCCAGACGACAGCTGTCCTGGGTGCGCTGCTGGTAGGTTGGTCACGGGCAGAAGCAGAGCTGGGGGCTGAGCCAGGGCTGCCAGGCCTCCAGCCCCACCTCTCCCCCTCCTCTCCAGGGCGGCTGCTGCCCACGACTCCAGCTCCTGGAGGTGAGCACCGGCCTCAACCACAACAACACTCCCCTCCAGCTGCCTGTCGAGGCCCTGCAGAAAGGCTGCCCCCAGCTGCAGGTACCTGCCGCCCCACCTCTTCCACCTGTCACCCCCCTCCCCATCTGCAGCCTGGGCCTCGCTCCCAGGTGTTGCGGCTGCTGAACCTGATGTGGCTGCCCAAGCCTTCCGGGCGAGCGACGACTCCTGGCCCAGGCTTCCCCAGCCTCGAGGAGCTCTGCCTTGCCAGCTCCACCTGCAACTTTGTGAGCAACGAGGTCCTGGACCGCCTGCTCCACGGTTCCCCTCACCTGCGCTTGCTGGATCTCCGTGGCTGTGCTCGAATCACACCTGCTGGCCTGCATGATCTTCCATGTCAGGGTAAGCACTCCCCGGGTGGTGGCTGGGCAGGTGGGATGTGGGAATTCTTGCCCACCCCACAGCTCATGCCCATTCCTCTCACCTCCAGAGCTGGAGCAGCTTCACCTGGGCCTGTATGGCATGTCAGACCGGCTGACTCTAGCCAAGAAGGGCAGCCTTCTGTTAACTCAGAAGTGGTGCCACACTCTGCAGGAGCTGGACTTGAGTGGCCAGGGCTTCAGTGAGAAGGACCTGGAGCAGGCCTTAGCTTCCTTCTCAGGCACCCCTGGGGGCTCGCACCTGGCACTGTGCTCCCTCAACCTCCGGGGCACCCGGGTCACACCAAGCACAGTCAGGTCAGCATCCCCACCCCCGCCAGTTCCTTGGAGCCAGTATGGCTTGATCCCCTGTCCTGCCTGGCTTGCCAGCTCCAGGGGTCTGAAAAGGGAGCCCATACTGGCCCAGCCCCTGCCTGGGGTTGGCCTTAGGGACACCAAGGGTACTGGGCTTGGGCTTTGATGGCTGTAGGCGGCAGAACCAGCTGCGGTGCAAGGGTAGAGAGGGCTCCTTAGACTAGCTCAGCCATGCTGTGCCTGGGTCTTCTTGGGGCCAGTGGCTCAATCTCCCATGGCCTGCACTGCTCCCACAGCTCTGTGATCAGCAACTGCCCAGGTCTGCTGTACCTCAACCTGGAGTCCTGCCGCTGCCTTCCCCGGGGCCTGAAGCGGGCCTACAGGGGCCCAGAGGAAGTCCAGTGGTGCCTGCAGCAGCTGCTCACCAGTCTCCCCCCTCCCAGCTAGGCAGCTCCAGCCAGCCAGCCCTGCCCTGACCCCTTTCCCATTTTTGAATGTGTGAGCATTTTGTTACAATAAAACATTTTTAGGAACTCATGTGTGGTCTTTGGTATCCCAGTGAGAGGCTAGGGGTTGTCCCTGAGGGAACTACTTGGGGCTAGAACTGGCCCAGAACCTGTGTGTTGTGGCGTTGGGGGCAGCCCCCCAGGGCTCCTGAGTCAGTCTGTGGCTGTGCCTTGCCTGCTCAATCCTGGGCTCAAATCTTGGAGAGAGAGAGAGAGAGAGAGAGAGAGAGAGAGAGTGTGTGTGTGTGTGTGTGCGCGCTTTCCACTCTCAGGGACACTAAGGTGAGATGTCTGTGATTGTATATGAGGCTCGGACCCAGGCAGAGGCGGCAATGGAGAAGGGGAGGCCATGCTCAGCTACGGGGCTCGTTGTGGGGCACCTGCCTACAGATTCCTCTCCAGCTCAGGCCTGGGATGCCCCACTACCCCACCCTTCAGGCCAGGACTGTGAACCAGGCTGTACAGGGGGCCTCCAGTGGGGTGGGGACTAGCGGGGGAAGTGCACGCCCACCGCAGGGCCGGGCCGGGCGACTCCCTGGAGAAGGGATGATCAACAGGACGGCCCCTTCTAGAACCCGCCGCCCAGAGCTTCTAGAACCCAGCGTAGCCCAGCCTAGACCGCCACTTGGTGTCGCTCCCCTGCCTTCGCCTGAGAACTGCTCCTTCCTGGACCGCAACCCTGAAGGCTTTATTCTCCCAGGTATGAGTGTGGCTGTGAGCAGTGGGCAGTGGCAACAGGCGAGCCGCACAGCTGACGGTCTGTACCCGACCCAGGCCCCCAAGGGCCGGGTCAGCGGCCTGCCTACGACCTCCGGCAGCAAGCCCTTCCAGCTTTGGGCCCAAGGGCTCTTCTGCACCGAGCGCAACCTGGCCAAGCGCCTCAAGAACAACAGTTTCTACCCGTTCACGCAGCAGCAGCCCAACGGTGAGGGCGACACTCAGTTGCGACGGGACCAGAACCCGGCGGAGCGGGGACGCGGGGCGGGGACTGGAATCTGAACGGGGCGGGGCCCGGCCGGCTGCGGCCTGCGTGAGCGCTGGAACTGCAGGCTGGACCCTGACAGCGGCCCCGGGCCCTGCGGGCGGCGGGCAGTTCCGGGCCCAAGCCCTGGCACTTCCACCTCGGGCTGCGAGCAGGGGCCCGGTATCCTCACGCGCCCCTGCCGCGCCGCCCCCAGTCTTCGTGCTCGAGTACTACCTGGACACGCTGTGGAAGGGGACGCTGCTCTTCATCGTCTGCTTCCTCCTCGTCAGCTTCGGGCTTGTGAGCGAGGTCTGAGCTGGGCCCGCCCCCCACGGCCTTCCTACCCTGGGGGCCGGACCCCCACTCGGTGCCCCGCCCCCGGGTCCCGCGGCGGCTCAGAAAGTCCCCGCGGCGCCCACAGGTGCAGAAGCAGGAGACTTGGGGCTTCCCTGCCTACGGCGTGGGCGTCGGCCTGTGGCTCATGATCTCGTCGCTACCGCGGCGCCGCCTGGTGCTGAACCACGAGCGCGGCGTGTACCACTTCTCCATCCAGGGCCGCACCGTGTGTCAGGGCCCCATTCACCTGGTCTACGTGCGCATGGCGCTCAGCTCCGATGGTGACGCACGGGGCGGGCCGCGGCCGGGGGTGGGGGGGGATGGCGTGCAGGGGAAGGGGAAGCCACGTGGAATGGGGAGGAGCAGACAACTGGCCCAAGCCCCGCCCCCGGAGCCCCCGCCCCCGGAGCCCCCGCCCCCGGAGCCCCCGCCCCCGGCTCTCCAGAGACCTGGGGCTGAGCGGCTTGCCCCTTGCCAGCCTACGGAAGGTGCTTCTTCCAGCTGGTTCTGTGCGGCCACAAGCTGGAGCCGCTGGTGCTGGTGCAGCTGTCGAAGCGCTACGAGGTGGGTCCCTTCCAGCCGGCCACGGGGTCCCAGACACGCCCCCTTCCCCTCCTTGGTTCAACATGACGCCAGCCACTGTTTAGGGTCTTAAGATAGGGCCAGTGCATACAGCGGGGTCCTGGCCCAGGCCCTCGAGCTGGGAGCCGGCGGAGAGGGCGCCGGGGCTGACGGGCAGGGCTGGAGGTGCGGTCTGGCCAAGGGGAGGGGACTCCTCCGGCGCAGCTCTTGTTCGGGCAAGAGCTGACCGCCACCCGCTCGCACAGCAAATGGAATACCTCGGCCGTCATATTGCCCGGAAGCTCAACATTAACTACTTCGACTGCCTGGCCACGTCGTACCGGCACGTGGTCCGCCACCGGCCGCCGGGGGCCGCCTTCAGCCCAAGCATCCTGCTGCGCAAGACCAGTGCCCAGGACAAGCGGGACCCGAACAGGTCAGCCCGGGACTTGTGATGCTGCCAGCTGGCGCCCACCCGTCCCCCACCCCGGGACTGCATTCTCCCTTCCCCTCCAATCTCCCACCTCCACCTGACCACTGGCCTTCTTCTCAATAAAGCGACCTCCTGCTTCAAGCCTGCTCATTTCCTCCGTGCGGTGGGGGCTGCCGCCCCAGGGCCCTCCTGTGGTGCACACCTCGAAGGGCCTCAGGGAGCCTTTCAGGGAGCAACCCCAGAGTTTGGGTTGGAAGATGGGGGTCACAGTGGGACTGAGGGTGACAAGTAGCCAGGCCTCTAGAACACGTGTGAGACACACTGCCTCTCTTGGTCAGTAGCAGTGAACTGGTCCTTCCAGGCTTCAGAGGTGCTGACCAATGAGCAGAATCCAGGAGTCAGAATCTAATTGGTCCAGTCTGGGTCAGGTGCTGTTCTAGTCCAATCAGCAATGGGATGGGGGCACCGCCGAAGGTCCAGCACTGTGCCTAGGGGTGGATCCTGCACTGGACACTAGTGGAGTTTCCCCTGCGGAGCTCTAGGCCAGAGCTCAAGGCCTGCTGGGGAGTAGACCCAACATATCCCTGGAGCGTGCTCCTGCCTGTCTGCTGGAACCCCAGTCCCATGTTCCCTGTCCAGCGGGTGTTCTTGCCTCCTGGGTGCTGGAAGCTGCTGTGGGAGCAGAGAAGGCACCTGGGTCTCCCCGTCAGCATTTTTCCTTAGGGCCGTGCTCACGACCCAGGTCTTTGTGCATTGTATCAGCTGAGTGTCCCTGGAACCAGAACCAGCTGCATAATTTGCAGGGCCCCATGCAAACTGAAAATGCAGAGGTCCTTGTTAAAAAGTTATTAAGAATTTCCAGATGGCAGCACTAGAACATTAAACCAACTGTACCCGTTAGTGCTGGGGGCTTACCTGCCCACCAGCCAGTAGGCTGAACAGCCAGGTGTGTAGGCATCCAGCCCCACCCACCAGCAGGTTGGCGGTTGGCACCAGACCTGGGATCCCCTGTGCCCCACACAGCCCCACTCACCAGTGAGCCTGCACCCTCTGCGTGAGACAAGGTCTGGCAGCCAACTGGTCCAGGGGCCAGCCCCATCTACCAGTGTGCCCACAGTAGCAGGCCCTGCCACAACAGAAGGGCCCTTGCAGCCCACACAGAGGGCAGCCCTAGAGCATATAGCTCTGGTGACCAGAGGGGAGTGCGCTGCTGGGTCACATAGGACATCTCCAACAGAAGCCACTTTTCCAAGATCAGGAAACATAACTGACCTGCCTAAGACACAGAAATAAAAACAGAGAATTAGGCAAATGAGGCTACAGAGGAATATGTTCCAAATGAAGGAACAAAGGCACTACAGAAAAGGAAATTATAGGCCAATATCCCTGACGAACATAGATTTAAAAAATCCTCAATAATATATTAGCAAACCAAATCCAACAACATATTAAAAGGATCATACACAATGATCAAGTGGGATTTATCCCAGGGATGCAAGGATGGCTTAATATCCACAAATTAATCAATGTGATACACCACATCAACACACTGAAGAATAAAAATCATATGATCATCTCTATAGATGTGGAAAAATCTTTTGACAAAATTCAGCATCCTTTTTTAAAAAATTTATTTTTAATTTATTTATTATTTTTGGCTGCGTTGGGTCTTCATTGCTGCACGTGGGCTTTCTCTAGTTGCAGCAAGCGGGTGCTACTCTTTGTTGCAGTGCGTGGGCTTCTCATTGCAGTGGCTTGTTGTGGAGCACAGTCTCTAGGCACACGGGCTTCAGTAGTTGTGGCTTGCGGGCTCTAGAGTGCAGGCTCAGGAGTTGTGGTGCACGGGCTTAGTTGCTCCACGCATGTGGGATCTTCCCGGACCAGGGCTTGAACCCGTGTCCCCTGCATTGGCAGGCAGATTCTTAACCACTGTGCCACCAGGGAAGTCCTCAACATCCATTTATGATAAAAACTCTCAACAAAATGGGTATAGAGGCAACCTGCTTCAACATTATAAAGGCCATATATGATAAGCCCACAGCTAACATTATACTCAATGGTGAAAAACTGAAAGTGTTTCCTCTAAGATCAGGAACAAGACAAGGATGCCCACTCTCACCAATTCTATTTAACATAGTATTGGAAGTCCTAGCCAGAGCAATCAGAGAAGAAAAATATATAAAAGTAATCCAAATTGGAAAGGAAGAAATAAAACTGTCACTGTTTACAGATGACATGATGCTATACATAAAAAATCCTTAAGACACCACCAAAAAACTATTAGAACTAATAAATGCATTCAGTACAGTTGCAACATCAAAATTAATATACAGAAATCTGTTGCATTTCTATAAACTAACAAAGAACTGTCAGAAAGAGAAAGTAAGAAAACAATCCCATTTACAATTGCATTAAAAAGAATATCTGGGAATAAATCTAATTAAAAAGGTAAAATACCTATGCTCAGAAAACTGTAAGACACTGATGAAAAAAACTGAAGATGAGGGACTTCCCTGGTGGCACAGTGGTTAAGACTCCGGGCTCCCAATGTAGGGGGCCTGGGTTTGATCCCTGGTCAGGGAACTAGATCCCACATGCACGCCACAACTAAGAGTTCATATGCCACAATTAAGGAGCCTGCATGCCACAACGAAGGAACGTGCCTGCTGCAACTAAGAAGCTGGTGAGCCGCAACTAAGGAGCCAGCGAGCTGCAACTAAGGAGCCCACCTGCTGCAGCTAAGACCCAGAGCAACCACATAAATAAATATTAAAAAAAAAAAGAAATTGAAGACAACACTAACAAATAGAAAGATATACTGTGTTCATGGATTGGAAGGATTAATATTGTTAAAATGTTCACACCACCCAAATCAGTTTACAGATTCAATGCAATCCCTATCAAAATACCAGTGGCATTCTTCACATACCCATTCACAAAGTATGTCTAAAATGTGTATGGAAACACAAAAGACCCCAAATAGTCAAAACAATCTTGAGAAAGAGAACAAAGCTGGAGCATTCACACTCCCTGATTTCAAACTATACTACATAGCTCCAGTCATCAAAACAGTATGGTATTGGCACAAAAACAGAAATATAGATTAATGGAACAGGATAGAGAGCCCAGAAATAAATCCATGTGTACAAGGTCAGTTAATCCATGACAAAGGAGGCAAGAATATACAAGGAAGAAAAGACAGTCTCCTCAATATGGTGTTGGGAAAACTGGACAGCTACATGCATAAGAATCAAACTGGATTACTTTCTCACACCATATACAAAAATAAACTAAAATGGATTAAAGACTTACATGTAAGACCTGAAACCATAAATCTCCTAGAAGAAAACATTGGCAGTACCCTCTTTGTCATCAGTCTTAGCAATTTTTTTTTGATACGTCTCCTCAGGCAAGAGAAACAAATGCAAAAATAAACAAATAGGACTACATCAACCTAAAAAGCTTTTGCACATCCAACAAAATGAATAGGCCACCTACTGAATGGGAAAATATATTTGCAAATGATATATCTGAGAAAGGGTTAATATCCAAAATATACAATGAACTCATACAACACAATATCAAAAACAAACAACTCGATTCAAAAATGGGCAGAGGACCTGAATATAGATTTTTCTAAAGAAGACATACAGATGGCTAACAGGCACAGGAAAAGATGCTCAACATCACTAATTATTAGAGAAATGCAAATCGAAACCACAGTAAGGTACCACCTCACACTGGTCAGGATGGCCTTCGTTAAAAAGTCTACAAGGGCTTCCCTGGTGGTGCAGTGATTAAGAATCCTCCTGCCGGGCTCCCCTGGTGGCGCAGTGGTTGAGAGTCCGCCTGCCAATGCAGGGGACACGGGTTCGTGCCCCGGTCGGGGAGGATCCCACATGCCGTGGAGCAGCTGGGCCCATGAGCCATGGCCACTGAGCCTGTGTGTCCGGAGCCTGTGCTTCGCAGCGGGAGAGGCCACAGCGGTGAGAGGCCCACGTACCGTGAAAAAAAAAAAAAGAATCCTCCTGCCAATGCAGGGGACACGGGTTCGAGCCCTGGTCCAGGAAGATCCCACATGCCGCGGAGCAACTAAGCCCGTGCACCACTACTACTGAGCCTGTGCTCTAGAGCCCGCGAGCCACAACTACTGAGCCGTATGCCTAGAGCCTGTGCTCCGCAACAAGAGAAGCCACTGCAACAAGAAGCCCACGCACCACAACAAAGAATAGCCCCTGCTCGCTGCCACTAGAGAAAGCCTGCGCACAGCAATAAAGACCCAACACTTTTTTTAACTAAAAAAAAACTTTAGTTAATAAAAGGAGGGGGTGAGAATTCCCTGGTGGCCTAGTGGTTAGGATTCCAGGCTTTCACTGTTGTGGCCCAGGTTCAATTCCTGATTGGGGAACTGAGATCCTGAAAGCCACACAGCTGGGAAAAAAAAAAAAAAAAGGAAGGGGTGAAAGGTGTGTAGCAATTATGGTCAAGAGAAATTCCGAAATGCAGATGAGCATATGTTGGAGGAGGAAATCCTCCTCAGTTGGTGTCCATTTGTGGTCTGGTAGTAGTTTCCCAGTTGTTCTCAGAGGGCCTTTTTTAAAAAAGATTATTTATTTATTTTATTTATTTTTGACTGCGTCGGGTCTTAGTTGCGGCATGCAGGATCTTTGGTTGCAGCGTGCAGGCTCTTTGTTGTGGTGCATGTCTTCTTTCTAGTTGTGGCATGTGGGTTTTCTCTTCTCTAGTTGTGGCACGCAGGCTCCAGGGCATGTGGACTCTCTAGCTGTGGCACACGGGCTTAGTTGTCCCATGGCATATGGGATCTTAGTTCCCTGACTAGGGGTCGAACCTGCATCCCCTTCATTGTAAGGCAGATTCTTTACCACTGGTCCATCAGGGAAGTCCCCCTCTCAGAGGCTCTTGACTCCACCCTTTAGCTTCTTGGCTCTCTCCTGAGTCATCCTTCCTTTTCTATAGGAAAGGCTCACGCTCTTGACCTACTTTCTGTCTATAGAAATTTTGAAGCCCGAGGTCTTTTCATTTTGAATGATCTCTATCTCTTTTAGTCCAAGCTAGTATGACTCCTTTAAAAACCATGTAGGTTTTCTATGTATCAAATTATAACCCACTCAATTAAACAAGATTCACACCTAGAGATCTGTTCAAGGAAGAGCCCACTCTAATTCAGCTGCAAGTCAGGGTACTGTCTAAAATGCGTTTCAGATTCTTAGAAGCTCTTCTGTCTAACTGGGAGGGTTTACAAAACACTGCCTTATGTCTTTTAGCGGCCTGAATGTGAAGTCTTACAGCCACACCCTTGACTTAATCTTCACACTGAGAACACATTTCACTGGTGGTGCTCTGGATTTGATCTTGGCCCAGAGGCCATTTCTTAATCTGAGAACCTTTTGCAAGCCAGAAACACTAGGAATGAAAAATACCTTGCTTTCCAACCCAGCAAGTTCTAGGTTGGAAATATTTTCTCTAAATTCTTCTTGAAAGTACTCCCTGGTACTCTGTCCTGCGAATTCTGGCCACCCCAGCCTTCCCAGACACCCAGCTCCGTCTCTGAACTTGGGGAGTCTGCCCGGGTGGCCCACCTGTGCCACAGCCTGGACACACTCTCTAGGCAGTGACCTGGGGTGATCATAGGGCTCACCTTGTTTGTCACCTCCCAGGGGTCACTGTCCTTCATTGCTGATGCCCTACGTCTTGAGATCCATTGCTTCATCTATTTTGCCTAGTTTTTTTTTTTTTTTTTTGAATGGGAACCTGTTTGTGTCCCTCCTCCCTTTTGTTATTTTTAAAAATTAATTAATTAATTTATGGCTGTGTTGGGTCTTTGTTGCTGCACACGCTTTCTCTAGTTGTGGCGAGTGGGGGCTACTCTTTTTTGTGGTGAGCAGGCTTCTCATTGCGGTGGCTTCTCTTGTTGTGGAGCACAGGCTCTAGGCGCGCAAGCTTCAGTAGTTGTGGCTCGCGGGCTTAGTTGCTCCGCGGCATGTGGGATCTTCCCGGACCAGGGCTCGAACCCGTGTCCCCTGCATTGGCAGGCGGACTCTCAACCACTGCGCCACCAGGGAGGCCCTATTTTGCCTCGTTTTTTTAGCTGCTTCAGGCAGGATGGTAAATTTGGTTCCTGTAACTGCACTCTGTGCTGGAAGTGGACACTCGTCCAAGTTTCTCTGGAGCTCAGCTACTCTGATGCTTAAGTCAAGGCCTGACCCTCGGCACTCTCTGCACTTTGGCTGCAGAGCTGGGAGCTGCCACTAAGGGGCTGGGCTTTCCGGGGCTAGGCGAGGCTCTCAGCCTGTCATCACCCTTCCATCGGAGCTTCACCAGAGCTGAGTCACGGCCGTCCCGCCCACGGCCTCTATCGCGACTGTGGCTCCTGCACAGTTGAAACACCAGGCCCTCCAGCCGCCGGTGCGCCCCTTCCTGCTGTGTGAGCCCTGCTCACTACGTGAAAGTTTTAACCGCTGGACCTTGGCCTTGTGCCCCGGCCTGTCCGTGCCCCACCTGCAGCCGTGGCGGGTCCTCACTGCCAGCCAGGCAGTGAGCGAGTCTGCCTCAGTCCAGGCCTTCTTGGACCACTCCTGACTTCAACTCCCTGCCCGGGCTCTCCAAGAGGGAGACACTGAGGCAGAGTGTGCAGGATGTGCCGCTGTGATCAACCCCATGGAGGGAAGAGAGGAAGCAGGAGGGCCAAGGACAGCCCAGTGCTGCTGCGAGGGCTCTGGAGTCAGAACAGCTTGCTAGAGGTGCCCGCATCAGGCTGAGATGCCAGGCCTTTGGCTCCTGCATCGACCAGCCGTTGGATGCCAGCCACCACGAGAAGGCTGGGACATGGGGCCAGGGGCAACCCCTGGAGCCTCTGACAGCTGAAGTTGTCCCTTGCAGACCAGCGTCCCTCCTGGGAAGATGATCAGGGCAACGTGTCACGTGTGCACCACAGAGAAAAGTCCTAGGAGTGGCCATGGGACTGGAAGTAGGCCAGCTCGTGTTCAGAAGAATGACCCGCTGCCCCTGCTGAGGAAGTGTGGTCCTCGGGGGCCAGGTTCCTGGGAGAGTGAGGAGGTGGACGGGCCGCAGAGACGATGCAGTGAGCACGGCCATCTCTCTGGGGCAGAGCTGGGGTAGGGGGGCTGCGGAGGCAGCCATGGGGGCGCGATGTTCCAGAGCAAAGGCTGAATGAAAGTGGCAACCCCATGGAGAGGTCAGGAAAGTGAGGGTACGGGGGTCCACACTGTGTCAGGAAGTGCGGGGCTGCCAGGCTACCACATGCCAAGCTTCTGCGGAGCGTAGGAGGGATGGCGGTCCACCACCTGCTGCCAGAGCCTACCCGTTGGTGGCCCAGGCAGCCCCGCCCTGCAGTCCCTCTGGTTGCCTTCTCCCCCCTTCCTCCTCCTCCCCAGAGCTCACTCTCTTGCCCGTCCCCCTACCGTGTCTCCTTTAAAACTCCCCAAAGAACAGTCCTGTGGGGGACACTAGTGGCCTGTGTCTGGATAGGGCAGATGCCTGTGTTGACACGGGAACACGGAGGTGTCTGAAGCGTATGGGAGTTCCAGCTCAGGCTCAGGCTGAATGAGACCAAGGCTGTGAGCAAGTCGGGCAGTTGGATCCCTTGGACTGAGGAGGGATCTGGGCCACTCTGGGGCAGCTGGCCTCTCAGATAGCCAGCTGGAGACCCTGGACACAGGAGGCTAAGGGGACACCCTGCCCCAAACAGGAAGGGGGCAGGGCCCAGTCATACCTCCGGTGCCCCTGGGTAGGGCTGGACGGACTCAGAGCAGGAGGCTGGGGCTCCATCACACGACAGCCAGGCCGCCTGCTCTCCTGTCTTTGTTTAGCTCCTAAGAGAAGAGTGGCGCTTTGCGATGGGGGGAGGGCAAAAAGGAAACCAGTCTGGCCATGAACTGGTGGTGGTGGTGACAGTCACATGGTCTGACTCTCTACACTTTTGTGCATGTCTGATATTTTCTATAATAAAATGTAACACACACACACACCCCCCCGAAAACCCTGAATTTACATTTTCATTGTTTAATTTGCACGACTTTTCTGGCGAGGCCTCGTTTCTTGTGTAGTAAATCTCCTGTTAACCCCTTGGGAGTATCAGCATTTCTGTTCTGCACAAGTTCACCTGATACTACTTGTTCCTACTGTCAGAAGAGTACCCATTGCTATATTTACTGCACTCGTTTTCTACTACCTTGATGTTCACCCTTTGTTTTTCCTGGTCTTTTTCAGGTAGCCGGTTTCAGTTGCCTCGGGGTCTGGCCTCCCTGCTGTGGCTCTGACCTCCCGCCCCAGCAGGTCTGCCTCAAGCCCTTGTTCCCATGAGCCCCTCCCAGCACACATCACTTGTTTAGGAGTAAAGCCCCTGAGTCCTGACACCCTCCCCCGGGGCCAGGCTCCAGCAGCACCCCCCGCGCCCTCAGCCCCATCACTCAGCCTTTGCTCTCCCCCTGGACCGCGGCCCCTCCACCCTGCTCCCTTCCCGCCAGCCTTCTCCGGGGCTGCTTTCTCTCTCCCCGCCTCGCCCCCAGGCCTGGAAGTGCCACGACCCCTCTTCCTGCTGCAGCCCGCAGCCCCTTCCCCCTTCTCCACCCACGAGTCCTGGCTGACTCGGCCATCGGCCATCGGCCGCACCCACCGCCCACCGCCCACCACCCACCCCAGCCCTTGCCGCATCAGGCCTGAATTCCTGGTCGTCTCCATATTCCCGTGGACCACCCTTCAACTCCCTGCCCCTCGGTGTTGACCTCTTCTTCCTGCCAGTGACCTCATCCTCTGCCTCAATGACACCCTGGACCCTGTCACCTCCAGTAACCCCCAACCCCGCCCCGGCATCTCAGTTCAACACCCGGTTCCCTGCCCATCACCTCTCCCAGATCACTGCTGACTCCAGCACCCCAGAGCCCCAGGATGATGTGTCGTCACCCTCTCCTCATCTGGTTTAGATTCCACAATCACTGCCACCCCTCCCTTGCACGCCCCTTGATTCACATGCCTCTCTCACTAGCTCACCTGGATAAACTCAACCCCTCTGCTTACCCTCACTGGCCTCCCTGCTGTTCCTGAAAGACACAGAATCCCATCCCCTTTGGAATAGAGGCCAAAGCCCATAACCACCTCACAGGCTTAGTCTCTGCCCCCTTCCTCTCCTTCTTCAACTCGTTACTGCTCTCCCTCACGCACCTGCCCTTCTCTGGCCTAGGGTTTCTGCCCACACTCCTCCCACTGTGGCCTCAGGACCGTTGCACGGGTTGTTTCCCCCAGTACTATTCAGTCTCAGTAGCCCTCCACTGCTTGTCTCCTCCCAGTCTTTCCCCTTCCTGCTCGCATCGTCCAAGCTTTACTGGTTCGCCTCTGTCTCCTGGGCTGGACTGTGGGCTCTAGGGGCGCAGAGACCAGTGTCTGCTGCCCCTGCTTCAGAGCACAGATTCATTTTCAATATAGGTTAGGGGGGTGAAGGCAGAACCGGTTCCAGATACACCCACTGGGGCAGAGAGTAGGGCAGAGGGGGGTGAAAAGGTGACCACGGGCCCATGGGTGGGCACACACAGGGCTCCTGGCTCTGCTGGGGGCACGGTGCTGGGGACACAACACTGGGCGTCCCCGCTTAAAGTCTGGCTCTTCAGTAATATGAGACCTGCCCGGCCTGGAAGTGGCACACACTGAAGCAGAGGAAGGCAGAGGAACATGGAACCAACACCAAATCCTTCCCATTAGACATGGATAAGGGGCTGGGACCAGCTGTTGCAGTGTGAACCTGGGCAGGGTGGGGCTGGTGGACAGAGACCCTGAGGCCAAGAGGCTCCTCGGGGTACGGTCCCTGCATGGGCCTCGAGTGCCACAATGCCCTGCAACCCACTGGGTCCGCTGGAGGCCAAAGTGGACTTGCCTTGGGACCCACTCCCCTCTCCTGCAACAAAGCCCCCTATACCTACCTCAGCTCTCAGTGGGAGAGGCTCATGGTGGCCTCCGGTGCAAGGGGGCTGAAACTTTCCAAAGGGGTTAGTGTAAGGCCAACTGGCCCAAGGCAGGGGAACGCAATCAGATTCACAGGTTGCATCAGACCGAAACTCTCCGGACCACCCAGTTCCAGAAACTGACCTGGAGACATTCCGGACCACTGAGTTCCAGGAACTGACCTGGGGGCTTTCCACCCGGCCCAGCCTTCCCGCCTTTCGAGGGGCGGGACTAGCGGTCCCAAGACTGATGTAACCGACACCAGGTAGTGCCAGGACACCCGAAGAGACCACCAGATAAGGAATACCCTGCGCCCTCCCAGATTCACCACACCCCTTTCCCTTCTTCCGCTATAAAATCTTGCCCAACCCTCGCCCGGGCGCGACTTCTCTGGCCCCTTTCTCTCGGACCAGTGAACCTCGCCCGGGAGCGCCCCCTAATAAAGCTCACTTGAAGCTTTCCTCTGTTTCGTGGTGCCATCTGTTAAGATCCGACCTTACAGTTAGTATCTCCAGCTGTCCTTTCCCAGCCTCTCCTAGCTGGACCCCACCATGGGGCACAGTTGTTAGGGGAAACCCTGACTGAAACCACCCGCCCTGGCCAGGCAAAGACAGTAACAGTTTGCATGAGTTATTTTATGACAGGAGATCCTGGTAAGGAATACGGAACTAACAAGCCACCACCAACTGGAAGAATACAGGAAAGGTTAAAAGGAGAGAGGAGGGGCTTCCCTGGTGGCGCAGTGGTTGAGAGTCCGCCTGCCGATGCAGGGGACACGGGTTCGTGCCCCGGTCCGGGAGGATCCCACATGCCGTGGAGCGGCTGGGCCCGTGAGCCATGGCTGCTGAGCCTGCGCGTCCGGAGCCTGTGCTCCGCAACGGGAGAGGCCACAACAGTGAGAGGCCCGCGTACCGCAAAAAAAAAAAAAGAAAGAGGAGACGCCAGTCCATATGTCCTACCAACCTCCCAGAATCCTCCTCGCCCCCATCTTGGCTGAGCGGTTGCATGTGCCACCAGAAAGTTCCCTGATTCAGAATGATCGGCCAGAAACAACCCAGAAAGTAAGCCCATCACCATAAAACCCGAGACTGCGAGCCACGTGGCAGAGCCGTCCTCCTGGGGTCCCTGACCCCCCTGCTCTCTGCCCGGGCGCCCCTTCCCAATAAAGTCCCTTGCTCTGTCAGCACGTGTGTCTCCTCGGACAGTTCATTTCTGAGTGTTAGACAAGAGTCCGCTCTCGGGCCCTGGGAGGGGGCCCCTTCCTGCAACAAATGGCAACTCTGGTGGGATCCCTTCTTCGCTACGACTGACATCCTGACCACTCGGGGTACTCGGGGACCAGCTCGCCCGCAGATGGACCAGACCCAGCGGTCGCAACTGGGACCCTTTTGTTCCTGGTCTCCTCCTGACGCGGACGACTGGCCAGAGTGCTCCGACCGGGTGAGGAGCAACAGACTTTACTGACCTCTTTCCCCTATCCACTCTCTTTCCTCTTTCAACCCCTCCTATCCTACCTTTTCTTCTTCTGTCCTGGTCCTGGACGCAGGAGTCTGGTTGAAGGGCCTCAGCCTGATCTGAGGGTCGGAGCCGGATCACCTCCGGTGGGCAGAGAACTCGAATTCTGGCTCTGGTGTGGTCTGGTCTCTGGTTTCTGGCAGCGCCAAGTTCCCGTCCTCCCTTCCTGGAAGCCCAGGGAGAAGTCCTGTAATGGTTGGACATCTGCAGGTGGCAGGAGACGTCTGCAAGGCCACTCCTTTTGTCCCCCTCCTTCCCCTCACCTTTCAACCTGGCTTCCTCTCCTCCCTTTGAAATCTTTGAAGACTTGAGATATTTCCATTTACTCTGTTAGTACTCGGATCTGAAGTTCTGTGTCTCCATAGGAGGTTTTCTGAGAGTCTTCAATCTTGTATTTAAGTGAGTGTCTGATTAGGATGGCCGGGCCTGTGTGTGTTTTGGTTTTTTTTTTTTTTTTGCGGCACGCGGGCCTCTCACTGTTGTGGCCTCTCCCGTTGCGGAGCACAGGCTCCGGACGCGCAGGCTCAGCGGCCATGGCTCACGGGCCCAGCTGCTCTGCGGCATGTGGGATCTTCCCGGACCGGGGCACGAACCCGTGTCCCCTGCATCGGCAGGCGGACTCTCAACCACTGTGCCACCAGGGCAGCCCCCTGTGTGTGTTTTATACTTTGTGTTCTGTGCTGTGATTTGTGATGGCCATTCTGCCTTGTGAAATGGGATAACCTTGTGTGGCCACCATATTGTTTAGACTCCAGAGAAAGTTGGTTTAGGTAAAACTCTTGAAAACTGGTTCTAAAACTGGTTCTTTTTGCATATACATTTAGTAAAAGCAAGCTTGATCAAACGTCTTTTCAGAATTCTGAGTCTGAGGGAACACATCCTACTAGGAGAACTTGATTTTCTCTCCCTGTGCTTCGAGACCAGGGCTCTCAGGAACACTTATCTTATCTAGACCATCTCTAAGTCCTGAGATTGAGGGAAAAACGGGCAGAAGCCTTTAAAAATTTTACTTATTCCAACTGTTATTTATAAACTAGTGAATTTTATATTGTGATATCTGATTCATGACTAAGTTTAGAAAATGAAGCTAGATTTCTCATTGTGTCTGGCTGGATATATGTACGTCTCACTGTGTGTCTCTGACTTTGGGTAATATTGCTGAGGTTAATTTGTAACTGAGCTCTATTTAATCGGCTTAAAGAAAAGTAAGCACTTACAAATCAAACAATTCTAAATACAAGAGAAATTAAGCTAATTGAACTGGGAAATATTCAGTATTAAATTAATACCTGGTATTAATGTTTAAGTTTGTTGATCTAATTAATATAGACATGTCTTTAGCGTCACCAACATTAAGTATAATACTTTTATTGTACCTAGGTTTAATAGAAGTTAAATTAGATCTTATTATATGTGTTGCAAATTTGTCAGCAAGGAAAGTAACTCAATGTGAAGAAACTTTTAAGGAAAGAAAATTCAAATGAGATAAGAGCTTTGGATGAACTTTTTAGGAATAAAATAAGATACTGAAACATTAATTACTGAACATTGGCTTTCTTTTACAGAGAAACAAAAAGGTTAGGACTATCAATAGATATGTTTAGTGCCACACTGAGATATTTTCTATAAGAAAGCACATTTTTCAAGAAATTATTGGGATTTATGTTTACCAATCTACAGAGTATTGATATAAAGGATAGTTCATGGTTGCTTAAGGAATATAGGATGTGTGTTTTTAGTAAAGAAGGGATGAGGAATGGAATTACATTTTATTAAGGGAAAAAGAAGTAGGTCTGACTTACAGGTAGCTGTTTCTGGATGGAAAAATAAAGTGATGGATACAGAAAGTGGTAAAAAGCTTTGTGGAAAGTGGACCCCAAGAAAAGAGTTCTGTGCATGGTCAGGATTGACTAAGTTTAAAATAAGTTTAATTGAGTAATTGAATTTTAAATGTAAGTGGGTGCAAAACTTGAATTTGGCTTTTCTCTCTCTTAAGAGGACAAGATTTCTTAAAATGTTGAACTGCGTTTGATAACAGATTTCAAGTTTCTTTACCTTTTAAGTGATCTGTTCTGTATTTGCCTTTGAAATCTTTATTGTTACTTTGGCTAAGTGAATAACTATTGTTTCACAGTGACCTTTCATCCTTCCTGACTGAGTGTTCTAAACCCTTTTAAATTATTTTTGGACAAAACTTCCTAAATCAAATTCTAATGAAGTCCTTTTTTTTACCTCTAGCTAACTTTGGGATGCTTCAAAGGGCCCTTGAAACATCCCAAAGAAAAATATTAAACTAATTAAGTTCATCTGGTATGTTAAGTTACATGGGGAGTATTGTCAAATGAGTAATAAATCTTCTTAGGTTATATTGTATGGTAAATGTTACTAATATAGATATCCTAGACATTATAAGCAGTTCCTAAAATTCTGATATGTCCTGGTAAAATGTTATCAGTCATAAGGCTAGTTATTATCTTAAAGTGTTGTATGTCACAGCAGTAACCAAGTTTCTTTGTCAATTGCATTGTAATCAGATCTAAACGTGCCTTCTTAAGTCTTTTGTCATTATAGACAGTTACCGTTTCACTTGAATGCCTTTGTGAAAGTGCTTCCTCTTCAAGAAGATTTATAGAAAGGACTTTTGGATAAATACAGGTTTCTGACTTTCAGACCATAATGCTGAACTGGGTAAGAAATTGAAGAATTCTAATGAAAAACCTGATGGCTTCATAAAGCTGTTAACAAAAAGGATTAGTTACATAGGACTGAGTGAACTGGTGAATATGGTTATAATTTTTATGGTTTCTATCTGAAAAATTACTGGTTTAAATCTGTGTTTTCCAGGTATACAGAAACCTTCCCCTCAAACTCATTATGACTTACAGAAATTTGGGAAATTATACTTTTGTAAGCAGAATTGAAACATTTCTCTTTTTCTCTCTATCTGCTCCCTCCAGAGATTGGAAACTCTTAGGTTCCCAGTAGCTTTGTCAGATAAATTAGGAAGGCTACCTCACTAGCAGGTACAGAAATCCCAAGGTATTTTGGAGACCTCGAAAAGGGAGGAATTCACCTATATTTGTTAGGCAAAAATCTGTGATAAGCCCTTGGCATGACTTTCCCAGCCCTGAGAGGTCTTTTATTTTTTATTTTTTATTTTTTTTGCTGTACGCGGGCCTCTCACTGTTGTGGCCTCTCCCGTTGCGGAGCACAGGCTCCGGATGCACAGGCTCAGCGGCCATGGCTCACGGGCCCAGCCGCTCCGCGGCATATGGGATCCTCCCAGACCGGGGCACGAACCCGTATCCCCTGCATCGGCAGGCGGACTCTCAACCACTGCGCCACCAGGGAGGCCCGAGAGGTCTTTTAAAAGTCCAGTCTGAGACTCCTTACAAAAATTTCAGCAAGTCTATATGATCAATTACAGTTATATAAGTCATCAGGCCAAGTATTGAGACTAGACTTATTCTGCAAACAAATTAGTCTTAATTTGGTTACATTTGGTAGAAAAGAGGGTAATTTTAGAGGAAAAAGATGTTTCAATGAATGTTAAATCCCACTTTTGTTAATGGAGATCTGTATTTACTAAGACTCACCTCCCAGATAGTTCTTTGCTGTTATGTTATATTAATGTAAAATTTAGTTGAAGGACACTAAGTTTGTTTCTGAAGCATATCTCAGTAATCTATTTTTGGATGAAGATCAGATGCACCACAACCTGCAACCGGGGGATTATGCATACTGGAAAAGATAATTTTAAAAACTATCTCCAACCTGGACAGAAGGACCCTTATCAGGTACTCTTAACTAGCTCATGTGCAGTGAAACTGAAGGGAACTGACTCGGATTAATTTCCACTCATAAAGAGCCCCTGTACTGGACTGGCCTATAGAGAGGACGGCTGACCTCAAACTCACCTTAAGGGGCTTCCCTGGTGGCACAGTGGTTGAGAATCCGCCTGCCAATGCAAGGGACACGGGTTCGAGCCCTGGTGCAGGAAGATCCCACATGCTGCGGAGCAACTAAGCCCGTGAGTCACAACTACTGAGCCCGCGTGTCACAGCTGCTGAAGCCCGTGCGCCTAGAGCCCGTGCTCTGCAACAAAGAGAAGCCACGGAAATGAGAAGTCTGTGCACCGCAACAAAGAGTAGCCCCTGCCCGCCACAATTAGAGAAAGCCCGCAAGCAGCAATGAAGACCCAACACGGTAAAAATAAATAAATTAATTAAAAGAAAAAAAAATTCACCTTAAAACAATGCTCAGAGGAGAAACTACACTTACACTAGGACAAGAAGACGACATCAGAAATAGACGGACTGCCCAAGATCCTCCAGCTGGCTCATATGATCATTTATAATGTTTTCCTGACTCCCTGGACCCTTGCATATGAATCAAATGTTCTCCTATCATGGGCACGATCCTATGCTAGTTTTAAAAATCAGTCCAGTTGTTGGGTTTGTGACCAATTACCTGTGTCTAGTACTTCTGGGTTACCTTGGTGAATTTCTCCACTCCAAGGCCCATTGGTTGGCCCTGAGGAAATTTACTTTATTATTTCTTTAATTTTTAAAAAATTATTTTATTTTATTTTTATTTATTTTTATTTGGGGCTGCATTGGGTCTTCGTTGCTGTGTGCGGGCTTTTCTCTGGTGGTGGTGAGCAGGGGCTACTCTTTGTTGTGGTGCGCAGGCTTCTCATTGCAGTGGCTTTCTTGTTGCAGAGCACGGGCTCTAGGCGCGTGGGCTTCAGTAGTTGTGGCACAGGGGCTCAGTAGTTGTGGCTTGTGGGCTCTAGAGTGCAGGCTCAGTAGCTCAGTAGTTGTGGCGCATGGGCTTATTTGCTCTGTGGCATGTGGGATCTTCCCAGACCAGGGCTCGAACCCACGTCCCCTGAATTGGCAGGCGGATTCTTAAGCACTGCACCACCAGGGAAGTCTGGAAATTTACTTTAAAAGAAAAATTATAGTCATGTTCAGGTAACTATTGATATTACTAGGTAGAATCCCTTCACCTGGCCGGTTACTAATGCCTGCTCTGACCCTGGCCATAAACACGAGTTTTCTTCTGCTACTCAAGCTCATTCAGAGCAACAAGCAGAGTTTCAGCCAAGGAATAAGACCTGCCACAATCATGGGATGCATTTATGTAGTTAACACCAGGCTATGGTAACTTAAGCTTAAAGGCGCCTCTATGTTGGGAACAATTCAATCATACTAAGGACAATCAGTCTAGCTACACTAGGAAACTGGCCTGGGTGCCTTATGGACAATGCCAATATGTAACTTCCCTTAAAGATAAGGATTGGTGGGGCGCCCCTGGTGGCGCAGTGGTTGAGAGTCCGCCTGCCGATGCAGGGGACACGGGTGCGTGCCCCGGTCCGGGAAGATCCCACATGCCGCGGAGCGGCTGGGCCCGTGAGCCATGGCCGCTGAGCCTGCGCGTCCGGAGCCTGTGCTCTGCAACGGGAGAGGCCACAGCAGTGAGAAGCCCGCGTACCGCAAAAAAAAAAAGATAAGGATTGGTACAGAACAGACTAAGTCAGACGACCTGGGATATACTGGGCTGCACCTAATGGAAGTTCTTGACTTATATTCTTGCTTATGACCTTACTAATCTGCTGGCTATATAATTTTTTTATATTGCCTGTTTTACAAAATTGTTGTTTCTTGCATTACCAAGTGTGTGACTGAGACTCTGACAAAATGATAATATATAGTTCCATATAAGATCAATGACGGTGATAGTGTAAGTCTAGATATGGGAAGAAGCAACAAGAGGGAATATTGTCCTGCACCATAAGCGACTAGACTAGACAGGTGGTCCAGAGACTTTTTGGCTACTCGTAAGGCCTAGTCCAATAATAGCAGCACACTGAGTGGCCTATCAGTGAAATCTTCACCTGACCTGGGAATAAGCGTTCCTAGCACCGTGGGATGAAATGGTCATGAAATGCCCCCCAAACCATGCTGAAATTTATGACCCTGAAGGGGATCTGCCAACTGAAAATTGCCATCTGCCTCTGCAAGGATTAAGTCAATGGCCACTACAGCCACTGAGCTTCAACCCCCTGAAAGGAATTCAGGGTGGAGATCAGGAATGAGGCACACTGTGCTCTGAGAAAACCTGGCAGGACAGGCCTTCAGATAGTGAGATATTTTCAGGAGAAGATTTTATGAGTCCAAACTCTTGCATTTTCTCATACCTAGAGAAACACTAACATCATTAATGGTGACATCTGCTTTGGCTATGAAGGAGAAAATTACAATTAAAAGTCAAAATGGATTTTAAAAAAAAGTCAGAATGGAGTAGCTATGGTTCAGACATCCAAGGAAATAACTAGGTGACACTATGGGTGTGATTTCAGACAAGTCCTTGTATTGCTGAAAGTCACACATCCTGCAGCCCTCACCCCAAATTTTGATTTGGGGTGACTCTACGAGGCAACTCTACGCCCGCTCTCAGCAGGAAGTAGTTACAGAAGAATGAGACCTCCGCCCCAATTCCCAAGAATTATCTTGAGTACGAAGTCTCTCAGGGGGGAGTTGTTAGGGGAAACACTGACTGAAACCGCCTGCCCTGGCCAGGCAGAGAGGGTAACAATTTGCATGAGTTATTTTACGACAGGAGATCCTGGTAAGGAACAGGGAACTAACAAGCCACCACTAACCGGAAGAATATAGGAAAGGTCAAAAGGAGAGAGGAGATGCCAGTCCATATGTCATACCGACCTCCCAGAATCCTCCTCGCTGGAATCCATCTTGGCTGAGCGGTTGCATGTGCCACCAGAAAGTTCCCTGATTCAGAATGATCGGCCAGAAACAACCCAGAAAGTAAGCCCATCACCATAAAACCCGAGACTGCGAGCCACGTGGCAGAGCCGTCCTCCTGGGGTCCCTGACCCCCCTGCTCTCCGCCCGGGCGCCCCTTCCCAATAAAGTCTCTTGCTCTGTCAGCACGTGTGTCTCCTCGGACAGTTCATTTCTGAGTGTTAGACAAGAGCCCGCTCTCGGGCCCTGGGAGGGGTCCCCCTTCCTGCAACACAGTGACCTCGACCTCAGGGTGCTTGAAAGGAGGTGGGGTGGAGAGGACTAAGTAATTGCTTCCGGGCCGCATGTGTGCTCCACAACCTGGCCTTTTCGGACTGATGGCCAAGGCCTAGGCCCAGCTGCCCCTCCCCGCTGGGCGCCCCGAGGGGCTGCAGGCTCTACCCCGAGCGAGTGCGAGCGAGGGCGGCCTAAATGATCCCCTTGGGAGCGCCCGGGCCGTAGGACACATGTGTCGGTGCTCTGACGCCCGGTGGGTCAAGAGGGTTGGGAGCCTTGGGGACGGGGAAATTGACAGACAGGCAGGGTCTGGGACAGCGAGCCAGGAATGGAAGAATCGAGAAGCTGGATGAAGGAACAGAAATGAGGGAAAAGCGAAGGGCGATGGAGGAATGGGACTGAGGAAACAGGTGCAGAGGGAGGGACAAAAGACAGGGTAGGGGAGTGGAAGAATGGGGGAAGGGGTGGAGGAGCAAAAGCACTCGGAGAGAGCGACAGGGCGACGGGATAACGGAGGGGGACAGGGGCGCGGTCCGAGAGCAGTATTGGGGCGGATTGTTCGGGAGGCGGGGAGCCCGGGGTGAAGGGAGTGCGCCTGGCCCGTCCGGCCGGCGCCCCGAGGGTTAGCCCGGTAATTAGGCCTCGGTCCAGATGGGCCCCCCAGTCCCGCAATCAAAATGCTAATTGGGCCCGCGCCTCCGGCTGCGCCTCTGCCTGGCCCCCCTGGGAGGGGGCAGGGACGAGCGGCTCCTCCGAGGGGGATCCCCGTCCCCGCCCCCACTGCGGGCCCCACCGGCTGCGGCTCTGCGATAAGGGGCCAGCCGCGCCCCGCCCCCGCCCCTTGGGAGCAACTGCCACGCAAGATGAATATCCCGCCACTGCCGCGGCCTGGGCCGCCGCCACAAAGCGGGCCTGTGGTCTCCGCCGCGCCCCCGCGCCGGGCTGGCTCGCTCACAGCCACGCTCACTCGGCTCCTGGGCTGAGATGCGGGAGGAACCGGAGAGCCGGGCAGGCGACGGGGCGCTGAGCTCAGCACGCCCGGCACGCCCCCGAACGCGCGTCCCCGGTGCGGCCCTCCCGCCGCGCGCTCCCGGCAGGTGTCCGCGGGACCGCCGTGCAGCCCCGCACAAGGTCACCGCTCTCTGCGACGGGTGCGCACGCGCTCCCGGCTCGGACGCGCCCGGATACGCCCGGAGCCAACCCTGCGACCTTGGTCCCCAGAGACGGAAGGCCGCGTTGGGGAGCGCTCGGAGCGTGCAGACCCGAACCTCCGGGCGGGGGAGGGTGAGGGGACAATGGCGGCGCCGGGCCCTAATTGGGGACATATGTCCTCGCGCGCGGCCATTGTGCGGCCCGGAACTCCCCGCACCCCCGCGCCAGCCATTGGCTGCTGGGCCTGACGTCATGGGGGCTGCAAACTCGGGGCGGGCGGCCGGGGGAAGGGTTATCCGCCTGGTTGCGGGGCCGCGCGGGGGAGCTGCAGGCGCGCGGGAGGGCGGAAAACCACCAGTGAAACCGAATTATCTGGAGCAAGGGCAAAGCAGCCCCTCTCCCCCCTTCACATCCCGTTCGCTGCGTCGCCGCTGCGCTCGACCTCCGACCCTTGGGAGGAAGGCGGGGGTGGAGGAGGCCTCTCCAGCGGGCGCGGGGTCAGCCCGGGTGACCGAGTGGCAGGAAGCCACTGCGGCACAGGGCGCGCGCAGCACTTCCACACTGCACTTTCGCTGCCTCAGCATTCGCTCCTTCGCCTACCGCATCCCCCACCTGCCCCCGCAGATCCCTTGCCTCCACACCCGAGAGCTAGACAGGCCGGACCATTCTGGGGTCCGCCCTGCGTTCCTCCCCCAAAGATCCCAAGTCCGGGCTCGCGGGTCCCAGGCCTGTTTCCACCTCTCCCCCCACGCCCCACAATGCTGCGGACAGCTGGGCCTCCGTTCCTGGAGTCTCTCGGGGGAACTCCACACAAGCCGGGCCGCGGCATCCCCAAGACCCCTCCCAGGAGATCCTGGCGGGGGCCCGGCCCAGCGCAGCCATTTCCGCCGTCCTCTCCCCCACTCCTCCCACCCCCTCCCGCAGCTCCTGGGCTTTAAAAGCCGGAGGCTGGGCCGGGCCGCAGGCAGAGGCGGCCGCGGGTGCAGGAGGCCGGGCCCAGGAGCTGTCGGAGGGCCGAGCCCCGCCCCCGGAGCCCCCGTCCCTCCCTCCCACCTCCCGTCGGCCCGCCCTCCCAGCGCACCCCTCCCCCCGAGGACCCCCGCCCGCCGCCCGCCGCCCGCCGCCCGCCGCCCGCCGCCGCCGCCGCCGCCGCCGCCGCCGCCGCCGCTCGCTCCGGCTGCAGAACAATAAAGCAAGCCTCCCAGAGACCCCCGCCGAGGACCCCCGCCCGGCGGCCGAGCCCCCGCGGCCCGCCCCTCGCGGCTCGCGCCGGCTTTACCCGCCCGGTCGCTGGCCGAGGTGCTGGCCGGGCCGGCGCTGGCCGCGGTGCTGAAGCTGCCGGCACTCCCGCCGCCGCCCCGTTCTCCGGGCCCGGCGCCGCCACCTCCGGGGGCATGGGGGGTCGCTGACTGAGGCTCCGCCGCGGTGGCGGGGGGGAGGGGAAGGGGGCCGCGGAGCCGGGCCAGCCCTGCACCCACTCGCAGCCTCCGGGCCCGGGACGGAGCCGCTCCCCCCCTCCCCGCCCTCCCAGCCTCCTCCCCCGCCTGTCCAGGGGCGGCACTGCGGGCTGGGAAGCCGGGACCAGAGGAGGAAAGGAAGGAAGGAAGGAAGAGAAGAGAGAAGAGAAGAGGAGAAGAGAGAAGAGGATAGAAGAAGAGAAGGAAGGAAGGAGAAGAAAAGGGATCCCGAGGAGCAGAGGAGGCAACGCAGGACAGGCAGGCGGAGGAGAGAACGGCGCTCGTGCGGCAGCATCCAAAGGCCAGAGTGGGGACCCGCGCTGCTTCGCCGCTCCTCGCATGGTGACGGGGCCCCGCCGCGGCCGCAGCCCCCCCGCGTCCCGGCTCCGCAGGCCCACAGCGCCGGAGCCCCGCAGGAATCATGCCCAGATCCTTCCTGGTCAAGAAGGTCAAACTTGACACGTTCTCCTCGGCAGACCTCGAGAGCTCCTACGGGCGCGCCCGAAGCGACCTCGGCGAGCGACTGCAGGAGAAAGGTGTGAGCTGGGATGAGGCTGGGGGCGGCGAGGGGCCCCGGGCAGGGCCGAAAGGGGCAGAGGGCCAGAGTGTGGGGCTGGAGGGAGCAGGGGCCCCAGGAAATCGACCCGAGGGAACCCGGACCTGCAGGAGGCAGTGGCTGGAGTGGGGCTTGGAGGGGAGGGAGATGGGGGGTAGGGAGAGGGGAAGGCAGAGGTAGGCCAGAACGGAGCCAAGGCTGGGCAGGGAGAGTGTCAATGCAGGAGAGAGTGTGGGGAACAGGGGTCAGGAACAGGAGGTACCTGAAGGTACCCACACTGACCCACACCCTGACCAACACAGCATGGACACCTGCCGACATGACAGGACGTAGCGATGCATGCAAACCCACACTCAGAAAACGGAGCCTGCTCCAGAGCCCTCTCCTCTTCTTTGGCTACACCTCCAGGACCCCCGCTAGGGCCCTCAGGGAAGTGCTGTGAGCTCCAGGGAGTAGCCATGTGGTCCAGTGGGGGCGGCCCACCTGTCAGGGCAAAGGTCCCAGCCGAGGCATCAGCAGTGTCTTCTTCCCTGAATCCAGGGTCAGGGAGAAGGGTGTGTGCAGGTGGGCTGTGGGCAGGGACGTCCGAGGTGCTGGAGGCAGGGGGAGGCTCTTTGTGTAAGCCGCCCAAATTCAAGGACAACTGTTAGCATGCAGGCAAAGGGGCCTGAGAGTGCCAGCAGCCTGGGGTGGTAAAACAAGTGTGACCTGAAGAAGCATAAGCCTGTGTGCGAGCCTGTGTGTGCCCATGTGACTGCGTGTGGCCATGTGACTGTGTGCGCTTGTGTGTGACCCTGTATGAGTGTGTGCCTGCCTGTGTGCCACTACATGGGACCATGTGACTCTGAGGCTGCTTTGCGCCCATGTGACTGGTGACCCTAGCTGAGAGCGTCTGGGTGGCTCTGGGTGGCTGCGTGTCTGACCCTGCATGAGTAGGTGGCACAGGCCTGGGTTAGCATGCAGCCCACCCTGAGGGGACTCCAGGATTGACAGTGTCTGAGAGGCTGAGTGTAACCCTGAAGAAGCCAGAGCCTGTATTGTGTGGGGTGTGCATTTGTGACTTTGAGGGTGTTTGATCCATCTCATGCCTTGAGAACAGCTGCAGTTACCGGCATGAATAATGCTGCCTGCCTGCAGTTTGTCCCTGTGAAGGTGTCCCCTGGTGGACGCCCTGGCACTGTCTCCAATGCAGCGTCTTCCTGGTCATCTGTCCTGGGGCTGAGGAAGGCCCCCATAAAGGATTAGGGCCTGGGGGAAGAGGGCAATGCGGAACAAGGTAGGACCCAAGGCTGCAGGATGATTGAAGGGAGTGGGGGCAGAAGCAGAGTGGATGGAGGGAGATAGGGCTGGAGCTGAAGGTGGTCAAATCTAGTGAGTAGTGGGAGACCTGGGAGATGAAAGGGAGGTGCTAGAGGGTCTGCGGGAGGTAGAATTCTCCAGGGCTTGTGGGGAGACCTTGAGCACCGGGGAGGGTCAGCATCAAGGCTGGGCGCGGGTTCTCAGCACAGTGGAAAAGCCGCTGGGAGCCATGAGAGCGGGAGCGACGGGGTCCCTGGACAGGCGGTCCTGGCTTTGTGCGCTGCGGGTCTGCAGTGTGTTGCATAATCAGGGAAAACTGCTGAAGTGGGGAGAACCCGAGGGGAGGGAGGGGGAGGGAGGAGGGAAGGAGGGCGAGGCAAGCACCGCCCCTCCCCCCTGACCTTGAAGC